>NC_065508.1:11780717-12045890 GCF_006386435.1 Epinephelus moara | reverse complement strand
TACTACTGTACTTTCAATAAAGCAATCGTACTATCAAATTCACAAAAACTCTGTCTGAATACATTGCTCTTCTTAATGGGTTCAGTTGATTATTTAATCTGCAATTTCCTATGACCTGTATCCCAAACACACACCGTGTGAAACTGTACGTGGGCAACTGTGCACTCAATGGGTATGGACTAGTAAAGTTGAATTAAAGACATGGCAGATTCGCACAGCATTAAGATCACAAACAAATTACAAATTACCAGAGTTCCCCAGGTGATACTGGTACCCTGCGAATAGGGCTTAAGTTAATGTAGGATTGGTGCTCTTGACATTTGAAGCCAACTTTATGTTGCAATTTGGTAAGTAAGCTGTATTTTATTGTTTTCACTTTTAAACCCATTTTACCTCACCAAGAGGGTTACTAGGTCACTGTCTTACCCATGAGCTATCTTCATGTTGCTAAATTGACATGAGGCATTTGTATAACTACGTTTCCTCTCCCACTGCACAGGTGAAAGTGATGCGCTGTCTGGACCACCCCAATGTTCTAAAGTTCATTGGTCTGTTTTATAAAGACAAACGAATAAACTTTGTCTCTGAATATATCCAAGGGGGAACTCTACGAGAGACCATCGCAAAAATGGTACGTTAAAAAAGCTCTTCATGATTCTCAGACTGTGAGTACTGTCAGAGTACAGTTTGGTCATCACACTATTGTTGTTGCAGGACAAGGATTTTCCATGGAATATAAGAGTGGGTTATGCCAAAGACATTGCAGCTGGAATGGTGAGTCTTTCAGGGTTAATATCCAAAATCCTTCTTTAACCTGGCACCAACTTTCCCTGACGTATATAACATCTCTCCCTCTAAGGCCTATCTGCACTCCATGAATGTTATCCACCGAGATCTGAACTCACACAACTGCCTAGTCAAAGAGGTAAACAAGTAGTCACATCACACACACCAGATATTCCTCACTGTACAACACACACACATCAAAAGTGACTATTTCCAGACTGTGTTGCATCAATTATTAATTACTTAATTAAAAGTCAGAAATTTGTGGAATTACTGTGAAAAATAAGACTATGGTCAGCTTTCGACAACTGTCTCCAAGTCTATGAAATCTTTTATCTAGTTATAAAGTGTTATATAGCTATAGTTTTTACCTAGAAAAGACCAATGAACAAAACAGCTAGTGAACAAGCAAAAACACATTTATATACCCAGGAAAACCCTGACAGTGGTATTATCTATTGCTTTAAACCTATATGCATCTTTTGTTTGTTAAAGTTGTTTAAACATATCAAAATTATTAATACTTTTTAAGTCTTAGCTATAGCCAGTGTCTGTATTTAATTGTTTTAAAATTACAGAACTAAAACTAAAATCAAACTCTTGTAATTATATAGTTTAAATCTTATGTTAACTTTTCCTTGTTGCATACATTAGAAATTCCAAGGCCATCAAAGAAGCTATTAAGTTTATGGGAAATGTGTTCTACTTTTTGAGAAACACAAATACTAAACACAACTGCTACACTTTTAAAAAGAAAAACAGACCAACATAACATAACCAATAAATCTAAACATTTTTTTTTCTATCTCTCATTGTTAAGAACCAGTCTGTGGTGGTGGCAGATTTTGGACTCGCCCGGTTGGTGAGGGAGGAGAGAAATCAGAGCAGAACATCCTCTCTGGAAAGGCCTCCGAAGGGGACACTGTCAGAGCTCCGCAGGCCTGACCGGAGGAAGCGCTACACCGTGGTAGGAAACCCCTACTGGATGGCTCCTGAGATGATTAATGGTGGGTACATAAGGTTTCAAGGTTCAGTAATAGCAGGGGATCGCAAATCTCTGAATGAATCAGGACCAGGGCACCTAAACCCAATTTGACAGTGTTTATGTTTCTCTGGGAGCCCATAGCCCATTATTTGTTTCCAGCACTGCCAGTAGTAAAGGCAAAGAGATATACAAATTGCACAGGCTCATTTCTGTATTTCTGATCATGTGTTCAGGCTGTTTGAGTCACGTGAGACCTCGCAGCAGAGGTGTGAAGATTCACGTTGGATTTATACATGCATTCATACAAAAAAATGTTTCTTTATTTTCATTCTTTTTTGTTAATTAAATAATTTCCAGTGAGAGACCGTTTGCTGAGAATAGCTTTCTCACATGCCGTACACCATGCTGCTTTAACACGGGTATTAATACTCTATGTGAAGTTTCTGAACCATTTTAACTAACCTCATGTGCATCTTGATACCATAAGTGCTGCAATATTGTAAAATATGCACAAAAAAAGGAAGGGTGGGGGTATGTGTGAATGTGTGGTCTTACAACAGATCTAGTATCAACGCCCTGAAAATGTGCTACATCTCCAGCATGAGTCAGTATGGATAGTAAAGCTGTGGTTCACATTTTCCAATCTTTCCTCTGCTCCTCTCAGGGAAAAGCTATGATGAACGGGTGGACATCTTTTCATTTGGTATCATGATATGTGAGGTAAGAACATCATATGGGCAGAGCAAGATATTCCTAAAACATATTTAGCACTCCTGAGTTAAAATGTTGTGTAAATGTCAAAAACAACCAATTTTATTCCTACTTTTTTATTAATCAAGCATCTTATCAATTTTTAAGCAATGTATCTATCTCTATCTCTCCTAAGGTAATAGGTAGAGTGAATGCTGACCCTGACTACCTTCCCCGGACGAACGACTTTGGGCTGAATGTAGCTGGTTTCCTGCAGCAGTACCACCCTCCACAGTGCCCCTCGGCCTTCCTACCACTGAGTGTCCTCTGCTGTGACATGGATGCTGATAAACGGTATGATTGCACAAATCCAACACAGGTGTTGGACTTAATTTCAATAAAGGAAAATATGAGCAATATGTATGAACATTTTGATAAATTAGACTGAGACCAAGCACCTCTCATATTTTGTTTCATATATTTTTTAATTATTCAGTTCGTTCCAGTTCCGCTTCAATTAACAGAACAACCATGCCACCACCACTACTTAAAATGTAACTAATAACATTTCATTTAAGGGTTAGTGCTTTGGTTGTATAACAGGACTCAACAATGAGGATTAACCGACTGACCAGAAAAATGTCATGTCGGGCTAGTACATCTAGCAACCACCATTACTTAACTTGCTCAATTGGTTAAGTGGTAAAAAAATGAAACGTTTCATTTTTCTGAAGCTCACGATGGGAGAAGCTAAAAAATGAGTCATCTCGCTTCATTCTCATCTCTGTTGAGAGTTGCAAATGTGCAGTACTGTTCAGGCACTTGTGAGAAAATACTGGCAGGTAAAGACAAAGTTAATGAGCTTAAGCCCCAGAGAGCATTTCAATTATACTGGAAACGGAGGTTTATTTGAGTGGCATTACACAAAGTAGGCGAAACTCCAACTATGCATTGCACAGTTTGCAACATGTCTGAGAGCAAGGATAATAAAACAGGGTTGTTTTTGACATTTACTTTAAGAAAATTGTTAAACGCGACAGTTAACTTTAGTCCTTGTTGTTACTGGATGGCCCCTAATAAATAAAAAAATGTTATAGGGGCAAGTAAAAATTGACAAAGTGAGTAGATCTCTGAACTGCATGCCCAAACGGGCAAGTGACAAAAAAAACGTTACCGTTGAATCCTGTATAATATTGTAAAGGAAATTTCTAACAATATTTTATTCATCTGTTACCATTACTACTATAATCGGGGAATCTTAAAGGTTATTTTCTAGCCAGTTGTACGGTGTACAAATTGACTGTACCGTAACAGATGTATGAGCCCACATACAGTGCAAATGGCCGACTTAATATCTAATCAATGCACTACTGCAGTAAAGCACGTAACACTGCCACTTTCTGTCTTTCAGTCCTTCCTTTTCAAAGCTGGAGGAGTGGCTGGAGAACCTGCTAATGCACCTGGACATCGGCCTGCCTCTGCTCTCTGAGATAGAGCAACTCCGCAGAGCCTTTTGGCAGAATCACAACCACCAAAACCACTGTCACAACCAAGACAAGACCTGTGATTCTCATGAACAAACACACCGTTCAACACAGAGCCCCGAACCCGAGCAACATTTGGACGATGCAAATAACCACATAGAGTCTGATCACCTCACCTCACCTGATAGCCATTTGGACAAAGAGCAGCACCCACATGACAACCATGACATGAGGACTGAACACAACCACTCTTGTTTGAGCAGAGAATGTAACGACCACTCACAAGACAAAAGCCAGACAAGTTGCAGGTCTATGAGCACAGACTCAAGTGAGACTGGGTCTGAAACCTATGAACGTAATAACTCCTCGGGGCAGGAGGCCCAGGATGAGCCATCACAACAGCTGCAGCTAAACAACTCACAGCCAGGCCGGTCTAACAGGCTCAGAAGGACGTGCAGAGCACTGTGGGACAGCTCCACAGAGGACAGCTCTTTTCTCTGACTGCTTTAATCTGATGGCCAAGTCAGGGCAAATCGACAAAGCACAGTTTTCAGGGATAAAAACACTTTCTAAAGACTTCTGCGCCTTTTCAAACAAGTGAGAGAGAAGTGAAAGAGTCATTAAAGTGTATGTGGAGGACTAATAAATGGAAAACCTGCAGAGACATTTTACATGATCTGTATGTCATTCAATGACAGCTGCCTAGCACATAAGATTAGCCTCATATTGCTCTGTGAACCAGTATTTATGTAGTTTCAATAAGAGCCCCACACATATTGATATTTCAGAGTGAAGTATCAATTGCGTTGACCGGAATTTGTTTTTTGAAATAGCACATGACAGAAACAAACATTTTTGATAAGGATTCTTTAAATTCCACAAAGTTTGTCAGTGCTTTCAGGTGGACAGATTTTGTAATGGCGACACTGTTCCTAAATTACCTGACATGTCTTTGGCATTTCTGTGCTACAATTTCTCTTTACTTATCAGTCAACATCTATGATGATATTAGTATATCGGTGATAAGCTAAAATTGGCCGGCCAATTTATCAGTTGAGGTCTAGTGTCAGCTTAGTCTAGAATCTGTGAATCACATGGCACTTTATACTTTAAGCTACACTGCACTGGTAAATTATTTATCTGAATGCCTTGCATATTTTCTGTTGAAATATTTCAGAGCACCTCTAACATACTGAGCTGTGAACATACAAGTACAACTGTAACTTAATAAAGAGAAATATAAACTAATGTGTCTAAATTTAAATCACTACTTAGCATTGAAGCATTTTTTATAAGAATACTCTCCTACTTTATAATCAAATGGAGTCCTCTTCTAGGGCAGTTCTTTATAATTTAATATGGAAGATGGCCAACAGTTGACCCCCTTCAATGACAAATCAAGCTTTTAACCTTGTTAACATATCCATTTATTTATTTAACTTTTATTTAACCAGGAAGTCCCACTGAGATTGAAAATCTCTTTTACAAGAGAGACCTGGCCAAGGTAGCAGCTAATCAGAACACATTTAAAATGCAATGAATACAACATGTAATACAAAAAAAACACAATAAAACGATAAATATTCAAACATAGTGGCCTCTCAAGAAAAACAAGCATGTGTCTCTGTCACCACATTCTTTGTGATGCCCTGAAATTCATCAATGGATATAAGTGTTTCTAATTTTAGATCTTTTTGACAATTGGTCCATATGGTGATATTTATAGGCTACAAGGCTTATCATGATTGAACTAAGCAGTCAACACCATGGCTGAGCATTTCCAGCTTGGACCTGCAGTGTACCTAGGGTTGCAACGGTAGGAAATTTTCACAGTAAGATAACCGTCTTAGAAAAGATCACAGTCTCACGGTATGCACAGTATTACACAATTATTACTATCAGTCACAATTACCTTTAAAGGAATAAAAAAACAGAAGTTGTTTTTTTGTTGTTGAACAAACACTGTATTATAATTTTAACTTGAAACCACTTCCTTTTTTTTTAAATGGGAGTATGTGTACAAAGTCTGACAGGCCAGTAATGAGTGACCCAGGAAATGAGTTGGCATTTTAGCACTCCTGGTTCCCTCATCTCAAAGTCAATGGATTTTTTGAATGTGTTTAGAGACTGTTACGTCTTGTTCTACAACATAAAATACATAAGTAAATACCCCACTCCTTAATTTTTAAGCTCTCATGTGTCTTAAAAAAGGCGGTTGAAGTCATGCAACCATGGTGTGGTTAATTGGTGTTCATTTGTGAGGATTTTCTTGCTGGACCAAACATGTAAGTATCATAAACTTTTGATTGCCACAGAGGTTATTTTCTGCAATAATCCAAAATCCAATGCAAAAATCGCATTTGCTTTTTAAGAGAAAACTAGGGCGATGTTAATGTTAACGTTAGCTTTTGCATACAGAAAAACATACTACTTGGAGCAGTAATTTGCGTATTTATAGATCCCTGCATATTAAATCAGGCAAAGGTGTAGAGTTACATATAAGCCATTTTAAGGCATGAAGTTTGTTTGTTTGTCTGTTAGCTAACATTAGCCGTTTGTGTCTCTAATGAAACCGTTAACCGTTAACGTTACTGTTACTACATGCTACGCTCTGTCCGAAACTTCGAGAAGCTAACAGTTACAATAAGCTGCGGTTTATCATTATTACAGCTTTTCGGAAGTGTTTTACAATTTCATTTCGGTTTTACAAGAAAAACGACTTCAAGGATGTGCATCTAGTTTAACCATCCTACCTTCAGGAAAGAGCCGCGTACAGCCACTTCCTTGAACTTTTAACGTTACTGTGGGAGATTCTTCCAGTCCCGACCGGGGCTAACGATGGCTAGCTAAGTTAGAGCTTCATGACACAAAAACTAGATAAAATTTGATATAGCATAAGTTACTGCTAATTAATATAACGTTAATAAAAAATGCTGTAGTGTGTTAGCAGTTTTTGTAAATTATCATTATTATTATTTTATAATTATTATTAGTTGTAGTAACATTAGATGTTGTTATCATCTTATAGTGGAGTTGTAACATTGAACTGTAATGCTGTGTTAATCAACTTTGGGTTAAGGTTCGCTAACGTTAGCCGTTTGTGTCTCAGGAAACACTAACCTTTGACGTTGCTCTGTGCTAAACTCCATCCGAAACTATCCTTGCAGTCATAAAAATGCAGTAACGTTAGTGAGTTAGCAGTTTTGGATATTGCTATTATTATTAACATATTTATTCTACTTAGTAATAGTAGTTTTAATATTAGACGTTGTTATCTTCTTGTGGTGGAGCTGTAACAGTGTGCTGTTAGGGTGTGACGTTAGTCAACTGGAGGTTAGCTAACAGCCGTTTGTGTCTGCCAGAAAACGTTAATGTTAACCGTTAACATAACTCCGTGGTAAACTCAATCTATAACATCGAGAAACTACACTAAGGTGAGGTTTATTATTATTAAGGCTTATCGAAAGTGTTTTTACAATTTCATTTCGGTTTTACAAGTGAAAGGACCTTGAAGATATGCCTCTGATAAAACTACTGGAGAAGGAGAGCCTCGTACAGCCGCTTCCTGAAATTTTCTATTTGAGCTTGTAAGTTAACGTTACAGTCCCGAATGGGGCTACCGTTGGTTAGCTAAAGCTACATGAGACAAAAACTAGCTTAAATTTGGTATAGCATAATGTTCATTAATATCATAAAAAATGCAACAGTGAGTTAGCAGTTTTGGGAAATGTTTTTTTAATATTATAATTAGTACCATTAGATGTTGTTATCATCTTGCAGTTGATTTGTAACACTGTGCTGTTAGGCTGTAGTCAACTGTAGGTCAGCTAACATTAGCCGTTTGTGTTTCAGAAAACGTTGACCGTTGACGTTACTCCGTGCTACACTAAGGTGAGGTTAATTATTACTGTGGCTTATTGGAAGAGTTTTAAAATGTAATTAAGGTTTTGCTTGATAAAGGGTACTTGAAGATGTGCCTCTGATCTAACTACATGGGAAAGAGAGCCGCTTAACTTACAGCAGCTGGCTTTAACTTTTCTACGGGAGCTCGGGGCTAACGCTAGCTAGCTGAACCTAGTGAGAGACAAAAACTAGCGCCAACTTCAGGTAACCATTATAGCATAATGTTAATTATTATCATGAGAAATGCAGTGGTAAGACAGCCGTTTTTGAAAATTCACATTTTATTTTATTTTATTGTTCATTTTTTTATATTTAATATTATTATTGTTATTAGTAGTAGTAGTAGTAACTTTAGATGTTATCATCTTGCAGTGGAGTTACAACACTTAGCTGTCAGGCTAATATCACTCTGCCTGCTTCCACTCTCCTCTCAGTGTAATTAAAGCCTCGTCAGAGCGGCAAGACTGAGCAGACTGCACCCCATCAGAGCTCAGTCAATACATGGACTCACATGCAATACATCACATGTTATTAGGTTTTGTATAGTTTGGCTTTTCGGCATCACTCATATTGTAGTTTATCCACTGTCCGCCTCTAAGCTTGTTGGCATCATGGAGCACATGTCGTCTCCGGTTCGGTTCCGCAGCGGTAAGAGAGGTACGTCTGAAACACTGAATACTTAATTTATATACAACTTTCAACACACCGATTTATTGTAATAACCAGTAGTTCATGTTTAGAAATTGCTCAGCCAATTGAAACATCACTGTAACATATTATAATAATAATATAGGGGTTAATGTTTTTGTATAGCACTCGTGTTCTTGTATTTATGCTGACCCTTTTGCATCTTATTTATTGTATTTTTATCACCTGACCTCTGTCAGTATTGACCTGCACACGTGTGTGATACAAACTATGGACGAAAAATTGACATTATAGGCCATTTAGTGTTATTTTCCCTACTAGTTAGTGCTGCATTTTATTTTCAAGTTTTGTTACACATTTGTTACACATTTTCATCATCGTTTTTTACAAACTATTTTTCCCCTCATTCATAAATGCCATCCTTTGCTCAAAAAGCTGCTACTTTCTCAGAGAACAAGGTAAGACATGTTTGTAGGATAGTCTTTAATTATAGTGTTTATAGCTTGTGTGTGTGTGTTAAGAGTTAATCTCCAACCCCCCACTCTGTCAGAGCCTTAGAAGCTGGGTTAAGCCTGTTGCAAAGCTTTGTGGGTAATGAGATCTGACAGGTAGAGGGACACCATATGAACCCTGATCAGGCCAGCAGCACTGTGGGCTTTGTTGTTCTTTCTGCTGTCTTCAGACCAGGTCAACAGGACGGTGTGAGCACTGAAGACATTTGTAGTGTATCTCCTGTAAACCAGGTGTGGAGGCCTGGTTGTCCAAAGTGCACAGGGTAGCAAATGGAGGCCCTCTGTGAGGAAATGACCAGTGAGGAAACCAAAGCAGTTGTGGATGGCATGGTCAGTCACATGGCCCTGATGAATATTTTAATCCCCTAGCTCCATACTGAAAGATGCTCCTTAAAAATCATTTTAGAAATTATTACTTCAGTCTTGTTAGTAGATCCAGTTTGTCCCTAGTGTTTAATGTCCAGCATCAGACTGTCTGTTGTTCATCTCCCCACCTTGTCTGGACAGATGGATGAAGGCTTCTGTAATGGTATAATGGGATCACAGGTCAGGGCTAATCAGCAAAGAAAGGGTAGCCACTACAAATGGAAGACACAGAAGACTTATCATGTATTGTAATTAGAGAGCGTAATCCTGACTGTGGCCACCAGCAGCCAGTTAGTATTTCACAGTTTAATTCACTGTATCAATGAGCCCAATGTGAGTAAGAGTCATAAGAGTGACTATGCTGATTATTGGTTGCACATTCTCATGCATCTCCTCAACTGTAGCTGAAAACTAAAGAGTTCTGGTGTTAATAATATCTAACATCTCTTTTGAGATGGAGGTCTCTGAGGCAACTTTTTTATCAGTTTAGGGGATCTTGATATGACAAAGATTGAGAACCACTTAGTTAATATTTGTCTTTATACCTGCAGTGTTACATGTCAACAATCTATGTTTGATATAAATTATAGTAAACATACAATAAATGAAGGAATACTAGAATTTAGTTGAGGGGAAAAGGAATTGCCAAAATCTGGACTTTGTATTGCCCTGCATAGAAGAACAATCCTGTAATTAAACTGCTCATAAAGGAAGATAAAATGTAATGGTTTTCTGTGATTAGTTTATTGGTTTGATCTACTGAGGATTTTAAGTTTTCTGTGCTGTTTTTATCTTTCTGTCTGTCCTTAAGTTTGGACTCAAGACCAAAGTAATCGGCTTTTACTGTGCCATCATTTTTCTAAGCATATCAGTAAATAGGAAAGAACAATCACTTGCAAGACACCCACTGCTTAATCTTGGATTCATCAATGATTCCACACTAGCAGAAAAGATTTCCATACACATACATCTATGCTGTGTTTCACTTCTGAAACAAAAAATGAAACACTGCGTAAATGCAGCGGAAATCTTTTATGTCACTAAAAAATTTTGATATGATAGTAGGGGAGCTTTAGGGGTTTAGGAGAAACAGATCAGGATTTAGTAATCTCCAAATAAGAAACTGACTTATTTCTGATGAAACAATGTGTTTTTGATAGTGATTTATATTTTTGAGACTTCTGAATGTATAAAAGCATGTGTAACTCTGCTGCCTCCTGTCATAGTTGTCCAGTCTGTCCATTGAGGACCAAGAGGACACTCACTTTCCATACGCCATGAGGGATCTCCCTCCCGTCTCTCAGCCTGGCGAACAGCACCAGGCACCAGTCCACCAAGAGGCAGAGGAACCTGGGACAGCAACCAACGGAAGACTGCCCAGCCTCCCTGGGACTCCCTCCCTGCCCCGTCCCATCCCCTGCCACCCTCCTGGCTCTCCAACAGTCCCTCATAGACCAAGTCGTGCGGGAACAGAAAGAGAGTTTCACCCACCGCCTCTGAGGAGGCAGCTCGTCTCTCAGGTGTCTGTGGATTGTCCACTTAGCCCGGCCTCACGTCCACACAGCCCTTGGGGACGCTTTGACCCCTATGTCTCTCCAGAGGTGTGTTTCTGTGTGCCAGAGCCTGTGTCAGGAGAAGCCACTAAGATACTCTAAATTACTAAGTTACATGTTTCAGCATCTAAATTTTCAAGAAATGGCCTGTTTCGTTATTACCTAGTAAATTTCTAAACCCTTAACTCTAATGCCAAATATCCTTAGAAATGTTTGCAGCTGCTTTATGTACACTATCAATGTAAGCAAAAAACAGCTAGTTAATATGGAGGTCAGACGTTAACTTAAAAGATTAAAACAGAGCTGCATGTCAGTATGGTTAAGCAAGTGTTCGCTGAACCTTCGATGAGGTCTGAAGATGAAAGTGTAATGTTTGCTGTAGAGGGAACATGGGGTCAAACCCTGTGATGCCTTGCACTAATGTTCATAGACCTGTGATGCAGAGGATGCAGATCATGATGAGGGTCAGAGTGTGACGTGTCAAGGTCACATCACAACAGAGATGGCTGTTACTATGACTATCATGCGTCGCCATTATTGTAACGTAGTATTATTACTCACTTTATTAACAATTCAATAATTACACCCACAATCCTTACTTATAAGCAATAGAGTGGTGCAGGGATGAGTCCTTAAACCTGAAAATGAGTTAACATATTAGCATGCCCCTTTCTCTTGTCTCAAAGTCAAGGGTTTTTAAATTGGTTTTTGGTTAGATGCCTGAAGATGTCTGTATTTAACATAAGCTCAAGAGACTTTTCTGTTTTGTTCTGTAACATAAAATACTCTATATGTACATACAGACATGTAATGTTTGTGTTTTCTTTCTGCAGGATCCAGACAAGGAGTATGTGGGTTTTGCCACATTGCCCAACCAGGTTCACAGAAAGACAGTGAAGAAAGGTTTCGCGTTTACGCTTATGGTGGCAGGTGAGTCCTCCCATATGTCGGCTAATTAGGATACTTTTACAGGCTGTTGTCATAACTGAATGTAATATCTCTCCTAAAAGGGGTTTGTATTGCAGGCAAGATTTTTTTAAGACACGTC
Source organism: Epinephelus moara (assembly GCF_006386435.1). NCBI lineage: Eukaryota > Metazoa > Chordata > Actinopteri > Perciformes > Serranidae > Epinephelus > Epinephelus moara. The sequence goes on along the minus strand of NC_065508.1, from coordinate 12,033,915 downwards.
ATATACAAAGGTCTGGAAAGTTTTAGCTGATAACATCAGACACGATGCTAAGAAATGCCTTCATCAGTGAAGATTAGAGCCATACCTGCCCTCAAATCTATATTTGTCAATCATGATTTAAAATGAACTAGGGGTATAGTGTTGTGTCATCTCGTTTTATATGTGAAGAAGTACTCTTTTTTTTTTTGTAATTGTTGTGCAACTAAATGTTTGAGTAAATTACTTAGAGGAATACAAATATTGCACAGTTGGGTGTTATGTTTTGCTCATGCTACTTCAAGAGTCGAAATTGTCTCTTTTTCTCCGTAGGGGAGTCTGGCCTGGGTAAATCCACATTAATCAACAGCTTGTTCCTCACTGACCTCTACAAAGACAGGAAGGTTCCCAATGCACAAGGTGAGATTAGTTCTGTTATTTATTTACATGTGGCCCATGTAAATGAAATGGGGAAGTAGGTGGAACCAGACGATGCAATTGAATGGTCTCTCTAAAAAATAACATTATTAGTTGTCATTAAACTAGTGCAAAATTTGATGCTGTCATGACTTTCTGACCCCTTTACTCACACACTGTTAACTTGTTGCCCGTGTAGATTTAATGACTTTGCGCATGTGTGTGTCTGCAGAACGGATCGATCAAACAGTCGACATCATCAAACACACAATTAGCATCGAAGAGAAAGGAATCAAATTGAGGCTCACCATCATAGACACACCAGGGTTTGGGGACGCTGTCAACAACACAGAAAGGTGAGGTTGTCAACATGTGCTGCTGCTCTATTGGACATGGTTGGAAGTTAAGCATAGTAACCCAAATGCCAGAAAAAATGTTAGCATTGTAGACTCCTGCAAACCACAAATATGTTACATATGCTATTATGTTTTGGAAATGTTGAAATATATGTTTGAACAACGCTGTGGTTAACTTGTGGTTAGATTTGGGCGCAAAAAACAACTGGTTATGGTTAGGAAAAGATCATGTTTTGGCTTAAGATGCCTGGTTTTGGTGGCACAGTCCAGGCAAGAAAAGCAGTGATGTCTTGTTAAAAAACAACTGCTTTTCATGCCTGGAAAGCTGCTGGAAAAACAGCACTGGTTCACTACAAAAAACTCATGTTTGGATACCTTAAAAATGTTGATATGATATGTATGAAACGTACAGATCTAACACATTGATGATTTGCAGAAACATACAATGTCGACATTTTCCTCTGGTGACTGGTCTGAGTATAGTCAAGTTCTAAAGTCATAAAACAGACTTGAACTCATGGCATCACAAGCACACTGAATACGCTTTTTTTTTTAAGTAGCTCACATTATAAACTGTCATTTGTCCGCCAAGGTTGTTGTTTAACTCACAGAGATTGTATGTTTGCATCAGCTGGAAGCCAATAGAAGACTACATCGACCAGCAGTTTGAACAGTACTTCAGAGATGAGAGCGGGTTGAACAGAAGGAACATCCAGGACAACAGAGTCCACTGCTGCCTCTACTTCATCTCTCCATTTGGCCACGGGTACGCTGACATGTTTAACTTCTGCACATGAAGCTAAACCAGTGAAGCAGTACTGTAACAGCCTCACCTAAATGTTGTCCAATATCTATCACACATCAGTCTGCGACCTCTGGATGTGGCGTGTATGAAGGCCTTGCATGAAAAAGTCAACATAGTTCCTGTAGTGGCCAAAGCTGACAGCCTGACGCAAGCAGAGGTCTACAGAAAGAAGCAGAAGGTATGAGATCCTAAACATTCTACACAAGATTTCTTTTTTTTTTTTTTTTCCTGCCTTTTTATCTCAAACTTGATTGTTTCAACGTGTTCATGCACTCTAGATCAGAGAGGAGATCAAGCAGTTTGGGATCAACATCTACCAGTTTCCTGAGTGTGACTCAGATGAAGACGAAGACTTTAAAAATCACGACCAGTTACTCAAGGTTCGGAAGTTAGTTTCTCCTGGTTGAAATGTGCCGTCTCATCTACATAAAGACTGACAGTATATTGTTTTTGCTTCTCTCTGCAGGACAGCATCCCGTTTGCAGTGATTGGGAGTAATGTTCAGATGGAGAGTGAAGGTCGCAAGTTCAGGGGTCGTTTCTATCCCTGGGGTTTTGTAGAAGGTATTACACACAAAATACATTTTTTGTTTGTTTTCCAGTTCTATTTGTAATTTTACTTATTTTTAAAGAGCTTGTATTGTGTCTTTGTATATTTTTTTATTTTTTATGCATTACTTTTGTGCTATTTGATAAAAAAAAAACAGTCTGATCCGGTAACACGTTGTCGTTGCATGGTCAGTGGAAAACCCGGCTCACTCTGACTTCCTGCTGCTGAAGAACATGCTGGTGACAATATACATGCAGGATCTGAAGGATGTGACGGCAGAGACACACTACGAAAACTTCAGGGCCCAGTGCATCCAGAACATGACACGCATGGTGGTGCAGGAGAGGAAACGCAGGTGGGTGGAGTCAGGATGCACACCCACATGCTTTGTTCATGGACCGTATAAAATAATTGATGTAGCTTCTGCCTCTGAAAAGTGAAGCCAATGCAGATGTGCCTTAAACCTGCATCCCTTGTAACCACCAGCAGGGGACGAAGTATGTAAGAAAATGACCCTACTCCTCACTTGATTTATTACCTCAGGACACATTCTCCTAATGAGTTTATGGTCTCAAGTTTAAAGTGTTCTTCAGCACAGGATGATGTTCATTTTTTGTACAATAATGGAGTCAGAGAGTCAGAGTAATTTATATGGCAAAGCTATCATGAAAGCCTGTTAGTCAGGATACAGTCGTAGTAATGTGTATCCTCCACAGCTCTACCCTGGCATCCAAATATGGTCACCTCTAACCCAAAAAACAAGATGGCGATGTCCAAAATGCCATCCTCAAGGCTTCAAAACTGTAGCTTACAAACCAAAGAGTGATGTCATGGTGGCTACATCCACTTCTTACCTACAGTGTTTGGCTTTGATTGATTGGTTTAATCTCTCCATGACTCACTAAAATTTTGTCTCTTTAGTTGCTGTATTTGTGAGTACCCATAAGTTCAATACAGTTCACAGGTTTAAATACAATACAGAACAATAAATCCATGCAGGACGTGCACTCTGATACTAACTGTGATAATTGAGATGCTCACACAGGTTGTGTTTCTCTTTGTGTGTCTGTGGGTGTGAATCTGGGTTTTAGTTTGCGTGAGAAGCATCGAGACCAGAGCGAAGCAGATTTTCCTCTGCCGCTGGCTGCCTGTGACACCGAGACAGAGCGACTCATCTTTGAAAAAGACGAAGAGGTACATTTATCGCACCGACTCACTTGTTCATTCACTCGGTCAAAGAGGCGATCACCACTCACTTCATGTATTCCCCCCTGTAGTTGCGGAGGATGCAGGAGGTGTTGGAGAGGGTTCAGGAGCACATGCAGCACAACCAGAGAGGTGGCTTCTGACCCCCCCCCCCTCCATAATTCCCTGGAAGAGGAGACAAACAAGGAGCACCCAGGAACGCAGAGGTGGCTCCGTTTTATAATGCGTGATGAGCAAAAGATGGAACTTAATAAAAGGAAAGCAGCAACATTTCAGACCTGAGTGTCAACCGAGCTGATTGGCTGATCCAACTTGGCTGACAGAAGGCTAAAGAAAAAAAAACAAGCAGACTTTACACTCAAACTCTGTTTAAGTATAAAAGATTCAGCCACGCAAACTCCCATGCTTGTGTGTTCACATGCAGCCAGGAGATTCATGTTCCAGCCTTAAGTCATCACATACTCACAGGCGAGTTCACAGAATCGATTGCAGCTGCTGATAGCACCGGAAATTGCGCATCATTTGCAGCCACTATCTGCCCCATCTCATGGTGTCGATTCACACAAGATATTGCGCTAAAGATACTCCAGGGAAAACATGCCTTTTACGTTTTGCAGCTGATTGCAATTTTTTTTTTTTTTTTTTTTTTTTTTACATCTCATTGCAATTATTTATGTGACAAATCTAAATTTTGCTGTTGTACCAAGAACACAGTCGGCACAAGAACAGCAGAGAGAAAAAAACCCCCTGAAATGTTCAGACCACTGACCAACGAGGTGAAGAAGCATTCCTCAAAACTCAAGGCAAAGAATTAAAATGTGAGAGAGAGAAAACATTGTTGGTCAGTGCTGGGCGTGACACCCCTTTTAATGCACTTCACCTACCACCAACTCACTGAAGACCAATTCACCTTCACCCAATTTTTGAGTTGCGCTGCTGCTAAAATTACTTTAATTCCATTAGTTACCTTGAGAAAGATGTAACACTGCCATCTAGGGGTCTTTGTAGTGATGTCAAAGTTTGGTTTGTAACCTGCATTTTTTATGTTTCATTACTTGAGTCAATTGTATTCGATTCTTGTGTCTTTTTGCATTTTTTCATTTTTAATTTACTGTTTCGTGAGGGCGAGAAAGTCAAGAAAATCTAAATAAAAAAGCTCTAACTAAATGATGTCTGTATTTTTTTACACAAGCCCAATAAACACAGGAGCAAGATGTGTTGTAAATGTAATAAGATTTATTAAGAATCTTTATTATTTCATCAGCATAATTCTTCATCATTAATATGTTTTATCCGTTATCATCATTGTTATCTTAAACAGTGGACAGTTAGATCTAAAAGGCAGCCCAAAGTGTACAGGCGATATATAACTTAAAACTTTCTCCATAGGGAAAACATGTTTTTATATTCATATATAATATCAATGTAGCATGAGGTCCAAGATCCTGCCCACGTTATACAGTATTGTACATGGTCCCAAAAATAAACAGGAAAAACAAAACGTTTAAACAAAAGAAACTAAACGGCAATCTACATGCAAAACAAAACCAAAAAGAAACAAGCATAAATTTTTTAGATACATACACTCATATGCCAAAACGTGCATACGATCACAAATTTACAAAACTTTCATACGTACATACAAATATTACAAAACTCAAATTGAATATTAGACATTATTATGTTATGAAGAAAAGAGCATCAACTTTTTTTTGTTACTTTTTTCCACTCCACCATGTCTCCACGTCTCAGTCCAATTCATAAAATGGAAAACTTAAAAACAATTTTTAAAAAACAACAAAAAAACAATCATGACGATAAATCTTTGTCTCTTCCATTCGCTCAATGTGTTCGTGTTTTGCCAGAGTTGTCACAGTGTTCAGGAAAACTGAGTATAGGCACACACGATAGCACCCAAACAGGCTCATACCGTAAATCACCTCTGTGTAAAAAAATAGCTTGCTTGCTACACGCACACGCACACACACACTCCATCATGCACAGGGCAAACTGTAGAACCAAAAAACAGAGCCATGCTACAGGTACAGTAGGATTAACTATAGTACAGAATATAAAACATATTGAATACAGTCACATGTACAGACAGAACATACAGACACAGCAGAGGAGGCGAGGAGCACATCCACGCCACGTTGACTACATACACTGATGGGAGACTTCATGGTGTGACATGTATAGGCTGGCAAGACGGCTGTGAAGCCATGAACGTTTTGAGTGTGCACACGTAAACACACGTAGACAAACATGTACAAAAGACACACAACAAGAAGTGGGTGTCACAACACATTTTCCATTTTAACATGAAAATATTCTGAAACTGATTTTCTGATGTTCGGTAATTGCTGTCGAAAAAAGATCACGCTGCTTCCAAATTTTTCACAAACCTGCAATACATGTAAACCAATCTTCAACCTAAACAATATTATTTCCAGTCTTTTTGATGTTTTTGTGCTTTATCCAAACTTTTCGAAACTTACAAATGATAAAAATGTACTTCTCCTTGTTTCAAAAAGGAGCAGTGTGTAAGATTTAGGGGGATTGATTTATCTGTGAGGATCAGAGATTGCAACCAGCTGGAACGTCTCCCGATTAGAATTCCTTCAGTGTTCATTGTTCAGGAAGTTTTAACCAGGAGCTAAATTATCCACAGAGGTCTTCTTGCCAGGACTAACAGACGCAGCAATTAAAACCACAAGAACACTGAAAAAAGAAGTCAGTGTTTGGTTTGTCTGTAATAGGCTACTGTAGAAACATGGTGGTGCAACAGGCGTTTTTTTTTTAGTTGATAATACACTAAAGAAAATACAGTTATTATATTCCATTTTTGCCAATATGTCCCCCTAAATCCTACAAACTGGACCGCTAACTTGTAGTTTTTCTGGAGATATCGCCACATTTTCATACTGTACGTAAAAAAAAGCAGTACAAAACTTGAGTCTTTCTAGAGTTGTCAATGTCAAAAGTGAACTTTTCCACTCAGCATGTCTCATCATTTTCCAAGCCTCTGCAGGAAGTTTGTGTTGTACCCCAAGTGTTGTGTGTGTGACATCAGAATGAGGCGTGAATGGGACGAGGCAGCAGAGGGAGCTGTTGCATCAGAGTGAGGAAGATGAGAATCTGTATAGCCCTACAGAGGGAAACCTGGCACTGAATGTTTCGAGAGCAGTTGTGTGGGATCGTTTCCGTCTTTGAAATTCAATTCCACACACAAATTTCAGGCATTCGTGACAAGCAGACATCTTTACGTGTGGATTCTTGTTCGGCATTACGTCCACACAGTCCTTGATTGGTTTGAAAACTTGACATTTAATTCTGACTGTGGGGCAGCTCATCATGTCAAAACTGGAGTTTACTGCCGTTATACATTAAACTGACCACATCACTTTCTTACTGTTTATCTCACACTTGCTGCTCTACCTTTGACTCTGTAGTTGTTGGACTTCCTACAAGGAAATCCACTCTCCAATAACCAGCAGGCAAAGGTCATGTTGTCTCTAGACTTCTCCTCAGGGCCAGTAAAAACAGATGCTTCTGTATGTTGAGCAATCCAAACAGCCGCTGCCCTTTGACCTCGTTCCTCTTTTCTGGAGTTCCTCCAATTTCAAAGAGAGGGATACTCCACTGTTTTCAAGTCGCCTAAATCCACTGTTGAATGGGACATCATCAGACACTCATACCAGAAGTAAATTATTATTATTTATATCTTCAGATTGAATTTCGGGTTTATTATTGCACTGCTCATTTTTTTCTTAAACTATCTGCAAGGTGTGAGGTGTGAGGTGGCAGGTGCAGCAGTGAGGAACCTTCATTTAAAGGTAGATAGATGGCCAAACAATCACTTGATGGAGTAAAATCGAAAACAAAAGCAAAAGTAAAAAATGACGGAAATATAAATTAGTAACTTTCCTGTCATGGTACAGTTTCCTGACGTCAAACAATAAAGAACTGCATCAGAAACTGAGACTCTTGAGCTGACGATGTAATGTGGTCTACGTCACACTCGATCACGCCAGTCTGTAACTGATTCAGATCAGTGAGACGACCAAGCTCCCTCCTCCTGCTCTCAACCACATCAGTGACATTATTCCACCACAAGGTCCCATGTGACATCATGATTATGAATACAAAAACGGGCACATACTGTATCACCATGGCAACAGCCGAACGACAAACAACTCTCTCTTTCTCTCGTGCGTTTTCCCTCTATGAGTTAATGAATCGTTAAGGTAAGTCCTTGATGCCTGAGTGTGAACTGAGCTTATTATGTTAGTGCTTCTGGTTGTAAAGGAAGGAGAGGAGGAAGGAAGGAAGGAGAGGAAGGAGGGAAGAAGGCAAGGAAGGAAGGTAAAACAGAGTTCCTGTCTTTGCAGCGCAGACAAATGTCACAGTCTTATTTTCACGAACAATGGCCTGACCCACTGACTCCGCTTTCACGTTATTGTTCACAAACTAACAGAGCTGTTGTCCAAAACAACAGTTGATGTTTTGTAAATTTTCAGGTGTCGATCAGAGACTCTCTGCTATTGATTATTGATAGGAGTGTATAAACTCATCCAAGTTCTGAATCTTTCTCTCCTTCAACTGAATTCCATCCGTCCCACTTTTTTTTTTTTACTCTTTCAGGCCAGTTTGAGTGTACTGACAGGGAACGTTGGGACTGTAACCATGGTGACAGGGTTGAGGACGGCAGCCTGTCCAACCAGCTGGGGGTGGGGGGCCAGCACTGCTGTGGGCTTTCCTAACGACGGGCTGCCCTGGCTGATCATGGCTGCGCTGTTCACCTGGGCTCCATTAGTGTTAGCTTGAGGATTCGCCTGGACGTGCGGCAAGGTGTGATGGGCGAAAGTGTGGGTGATGTGGCCCACCATGGTGGGCTGGGAGACAGACACGCCCTGGGGGTAGAGAGTCGGGAGGTGGGATGGCAGTGGACCTCCAAGGTGAGCCACCGGGTGGACGGTGATGTGTCCGATGGGCTGGGCGGCTATCGGCTGGTGAGTGGCGGCAGCTGGTGCTGCTGCAATTGGCTGGGGAATGGAGGTGGTGGGGCCGGGTGATGGGGCGATGTGCGTTAGGTGTTTGAGGTGATTAGCTGGAAGGCCGTGATTGACAGCCTGGATGACTGAAGGGTGGGAGACGGCGGCATGAGCAATGACGGTGGGCTGGACCTGCATTGCTGGCTGCTGAATGGCATGGGAAGGCTGCGGAGGGGGCGGACCTGGAGCCGGAGCAGGCGCGATGGCTTGAGGGGGAGCAGAGGGGGAGGGCGTGGTCAGGACTCCAGAGAGAGGCAGGGTGGCGTGCTGGATTGATAGGTGGGGGGTGAGGAGCGGCTGGGCTTGTAAGATGGGAGGTGTTGGTTTGGGGAGGGACGTGGTAGCAGGGGGAGCGGGAACATCCTCGTCAATGTCCTGCTCAAAGTTGTCTTCTCCTTCTGTGGGTCAGAGAGGAAACTGTTAGTCATCATGATACAATCCAAGAAACAGTAGCGTGTGTGTGTGTGTTTACATGAATGTTTATGTAAACATAAAGTCCGCTGAGACACAAAATGTTAACTGACATTCAAACTGTATCTAACTACACCCAGAGGAAAACATGAGGACTTTGGATCAACGTGCGAGACTAAACAGCAGCTATGATCATCGTCTCTCTCTCCCTCCCTCTCTCCCTCTTTCTCACACACACACACACACAAACACCCACATGCGCTCTCATGGATGGAACCGCATACGCATCCCGTGGAAGCCCACACCTGTGCGCAGACGTTCAATGTGTACAGTATGTCAGAGCGTCACATGTACTCGTGCGGCTGGATGACTTCTCACTAGGCTGAACGAGAGAAGTGCTTTTGGGCGCACAGGAGATCCTGAGAAGCCTGGACGTATGTGTGTGCATGAGAGTTACCATGTGAGGGTGTGTGTGAAAACTTCTATTTAATAAACGCCAGGGAAATAAGTCGTTAGGAGCATCCCTACTCCCTTCTTTAAAAAAGTGCTTTTACACTTCTTGTGATTGGTTCTGTAGAGGAGTATCAGGTATGCATGTGTGTCTGTACCTGAGGCTGTGGACGTGGAGGCCTGGTCGTCCTCCGGCTGGATGGTCTGTCGGAGGACTCTGTCGATCTCGATGGCGTCCATGCACTGGCTGAGCTCGTTCTTAAGCTCAGCCAGCCGCTGCTGTGTGGCGATCTTCTCTCTGGCCAAACGCTCCATCTCGTGCTCAAACTCCTTCTCCTTACGCTTCAGAGTCTTGCAGGGGAGACACAGACGGCAGAGTAGATGAGGATCATTGGGACATAGACAAACACCATGACATACTTCTTATGGACTGTCACTCTATAGTTCAGAAAGTGGTTTGTGGTTGACACATCAATTATAAGGCCAGAAGAAAACGTGAAACATAGATCTGTTACAGTAGTTGTTACATTTAGCATAATATTGATTTCCACGGCATTATTTTTAATCAGTACAACAGTCATTCAATGATCAACCTCGGTCACTTTGAGTTCCTCTTCAGCAATAAATAACGGCCTCAGTTCTGATCAGTACTGCTTTGTTGTTTTTCCTTCTGTGTTAAGCTGCTTTTAAAGAAGTTTGCAGAAGTTTTCAATAAAAGCTTTTAAGGGACGTAGAGGGGTTATGCCCCCTGAATACTGGACATGTGTTAATATGAAACAGATGGAGGAAGTGTTTGAATATCACTGTGAGTTTGCACCTGCAAATTAACACGGAAAACAGGAGCAGATCATAAAATGGGGAAACAGGGTAATAAAACATACTTTTAAATATGGGGGGAAACAGAAACAAAGAGCTTGTTCTGTCTGAGGTGACTGTTACTACAAAAATGTATCTTCAGGTTATAAGTTAGTTTGAAATAATTCAGAGAACTGGTATTGCAACAGAAAGGGAAATAAAAAACAACTTTCTTTCTCTGTGCAGTCTTAGCCACTCCCCTGTTTCCCATCTTGCACAACCCTGAAACACAACGTTCCCCATGCTCTCTCAGTTTCACACACGAGCAGGACGGCACACAAATTCAAGCATGTTCACACTGCTTTTGTTGATGTTGTCATCTACTTAAGCTCCTCCCATTTCCTGGATATCCTGCTTGTTTGTTTTTTTTTGAGGTCAGAGCGGGAGTAAACATCCTGCTATGTTTTAATTCCACCAATCACTCGAGTTCTTCATCATCCCTACAATTCTGATGTCACTGGATTACTGCAGCCTGAATGTTACAGTCACATAAGACTGAATGGAAGCATTAACACTGAGCACAGTCACTGTCATGCGCTCAGCTGCATGTGTGTTAGTAGATTTGGTAGTAATGAAGCAAGAAGGACAAACGCAGCAGGAGACACTGAAGTAAAGAAAACTAAACAGAATGATTTAGAAGGAGCGTTTCCAGCCCCACCATGCCGTCTCTGTGACCCAGTTTCTGTTTAGGTCAGCTGACGCGTGAACACCAAACAGTACGACAGGCTAAGGACATTAACAGATTACTAGGGAGGAATGAGGGAGAGTGGGGGAGGAGGAAGGTACAGGAGGGAAAGGAGCGGGTAAAGAGGGGCATGGAGGGGTGGGAAAGGAAGGGGCTGAGGGATTATGTTAGTGACCAGAGACAGAAATCAGTCAAATGCTGGTACATTTTGGCTGTGTGTTGCTGGTTATGTCATTACATTACTGGGTAACTAAATATCCAGTTGACTTGTTGCAGAGTCGACATGAATTCTGGGATAAAGACAAACTGTTCTCTGTCCTACTGGTGCAACCAAAGAGAAAATAAGGATGGAAATTACAAGACAGAGGACATAAAGTAAGCACGTGCGAACACATGATCCTACTACAGGAAAAAAAGCTGTGTACTCTGTGGGCATGTGATGGCCACGCACAGGTTCACTCTCGTCACAGCCAGATTCACAGCCCTCTTTAATACCAGTCCTGACCAGGTGAACTTTGCCATCTTGTAACAGCTCAACATCTCTTATGCAACTTGGGCTGCAACTAATGATTATTTTAATTGTAGATTTATCTATGGATAACTTTCTCGATTTCAGGGTTGGAAATTAGCACCAGCCACCAGCCAAACGTTGGTAAAACATGTAAGTGGTTGCTAGATTGACATCACTCACCAGCCTAAAACAACAATGCTAATCTACTGAGTGGCTGGTAGATTTTAGAATCCACCAGCCACAGTGGCAGGTGGCCTAAAAAGTTCATTTCCAACTCTGCGATTAATCTATTAGTTGTTTGGTCTTTAAGATAACGTCCATAAATTACTTGTTTTGTCCAAAACCCAAAGATATACAGTATACTTTCATAAAAGATCAAGAGTTTTGGACTTTTTCCTTGAAAAATGTTGATCAAATTAGTTTGCGCTTAATGTAACAATTGACAAGTAATTACTTAAAAGTAATTGATCCATCTGACTGTTTAGGTTTTAAGCAGGAGGTGTCAGAAAAGTTACCAAAAAGATAACTGGCTTGTGGCAGCCAAGCGTTCATAGCAACGTCGCTTTTTGATCCTTCGATGTCGGCCCTTGCTATCATTGTGAAGCAGAATTCACCAAGCGCTGGATTGTTCTACCACTAACAGGGAACATGATACAGGTTAGTTTTACCCTACCCCCATGTGCCCCCACACATAAAGCCTTTTACCATAATTGTAGGGACAGCTTTAAGGGGTCGTAGGTGAAGAGAAGGTGGTTTTAGAGGAGACAGCATCATGGTATTATGATAAACCGGCGCATTTAAAACTCCAGACAGTGTGATTTTCAGTACAGTAAAATACAAATGCTCATCCATCTATTAAACTCATATGGAGATTCTGTACTAAGGATGTATTGTGTGTGGTGCACATCACGTTCCACCAGAAGTCAGTCTCTACTGGTGGAACAGGAAGCTGAGCTGACAAAGATGGCGACTGCCAGTAATGGGGATAGCGTTATGGGACTGAACAACCAGCAAGCAATGGCAGAGATATAATGGAGAAAAAAAAGCATCTTTTTACATGCAACTTAGAAAAGTAAGGGTTTATTGTGACCAAACCAGAGTTGGTGTTTGCTGGAACAGAGGACCAACTAATTAAACAACTAATAAGACCAACTAATACAGTTTTGGTGAGTCTTATTTTGTTACTGTCAAATTTGAATGAAGTGTGTTTTAAACTTGGTGTCAGAAGGTGTGCCATTGTATTTCTCTGTTTAATAAGGAAAACCGGTGTAAGAATATTAACTTTCTTGACATGTTGTGAGTTTATTTTCTCTTTATTAGACTGAGAAAGCTACTTGAGCTCGCGGAACGTAGCAAACTTGCCAGTCAGGGCGTGGGGTGGTTAGGTAGCACCATGCACAAATACCGCCATATTCAATATTCCTGGGAGAAATTTCAGAGACGTATAAAGGTATGATAAAATAGATATTGGTTACACTCCTGTTCATTTCTGCATTTACAAGAAAAGTTATTCCAGCTGCTTCATGTCTGTTATTTCATGTCTGACTTTATTGTGCATCTGCTGCATACGCACCCTCCCTGGATATATCCTCCCTCGACAAGACTTCAAGACAAAGCATGACACTACTGACACACATACGGTCACACAGCCGACAGATATTCTTTGAAACACAGACATTTCCTAGCCCCGTCTGGCCACCGAGGAGCTACAGTTGCTTGTGTATATGCGCATGTGCAACCATGAACATCACTTCAAGGTCTTCAAACCCAGACACCATTAGGCCTGCAGCAAATCACCAAGGAAACAGCTGTCACCCATAGCAGTTTCCTTGGCAACCTCATCCGTGAGGATTTGGCTGCTCGAGCAGCAGTTTGTAAAAAACATAAGGAGCGATCTAATTGGGTGAAGCACGGAGGTAATTACATATAAGGAGTGATGTGACTGGACGGTTGCCAGTCGGGTGCTTCAGATCACTCCCAGCCCCCTCCTCCTCTTCCTCCTCTACACTTCCATCCCACACCCCCTCTCCTTCTACTCCCCCATCCATCGCTCCCTTGACACCCTTCCCCCCTTTTCCCCCTCCTCCTCTGCTTCATCTATGCCTCCTTTATCCTTCCTCTTTCAAGACGTCCTCTCTAAAAGAAAAGGTGAAAATGACTCCAGTGTGATAATATTTGGCCTGACAGGCGTCTGTGCCTTCCTCACAAATGCATCGTGTGGACAATGGACATGTGATCTTCACAAGGTTGACATGAGGACAAGGCATAAAAAAAAGTGTCCGATAGAAGAGAATGGAAAAGCTTTGGCGCTCCATCATCCATAACCACCGACAAAAACACCAGTGTAACCAGGATTTGACTGGTTTAGTCTTTACATCAAACAAACACACTCATACACACTCTCCTATGCAGACAAACATGGGAGGAACGGACTACAGTGCCCTGGCCACCTGCCGCCTGTTGCTATGGTTACCGAGAGACAGCAGGGAGACACCGGACCGGATGGACAAAAAGGTTGAGGCAAACAGGGGTTAAAAGACAAAGAACATGTGATGCATCTGTTGCAGATCTGTATCTCTTCCCGTTATAACCATGGAAACACTGCTGTACCCGGTAACTACCAGCATCTCTCTGCAGTCTAGAGGTGCAGAGCAGAGCGGAGTGGGTGAGCTACGGTGACGTCACTGGGCTTGCGCTAGCCATGTGCTCAGATCTCACATGGCTCAGGGAGAGGGAGAGAGAGGCTGAGGTTTACAGGGGGGGGAAAGGAGGGAGTCATTCATCGACAATAAAACCAGCTAATTACATTATAGACCAGAGGAGAAGGTGGAGGAATATACAGAGTAGTTTGGGATTAGTGCAGCCGTGTTAGGTTTGCTTTGGTGAATAATTCAATACCGTTGTTATGGACTTTGGAAGAATCACATTGTGTTGATATCAACAAATTGTGTCATTATCTTTCAAAATGTACGTTAACTAAATTAAAGATTCCAGCTACATTTTACTTTAACACTAATAATTTTACTTATATCATTTCCCACATTTTAGCCACATCTTAATAAGAAGAAAAATATTCTTTTTAATATTGTGTAACACTGTGCATCACCCTGTTAACCAGTCTCTGCACGACAGTGTGGGCTGGAGAAAAATACTGTCAGCAACTGTGAGTATCTTCTGGTTACTGTGTGGTTACTAAGACTGATGAGTGATTATTTACACTATTGATTATTCTGCTGATAATTTTTTTGAATAAACAATATTGTTGATTGCTTACTGTGTATAAAAATCCCAAAATGTGTGATTTGCAGTAATATAAAATAGAGAAAAGCAGCAAATCCTCACATTAAACTAGCTGTTACTGATTTGACATTGATGCTTGATAAATCTTTCAACTGACTACTTGATTCACCAACTGTTTCAGTGTTAGTGGCTATTGCCATTATGTACACTGTTGGTATTTGTTTTTGTGGTTGATGAATACTGACCTGCCATGTGTAACTTTCTTTAAAAACATGGAAACTTAAAGTAAGCTGCGCAGTCTCAATTTCCTCACCAGCAGCTTGGCTCTGCCTCAAAACCATCATCATCTTGTGTCAAAGACTGACGCAAATCCCAGTATGTTGCTGAAGGCTGGCCCAAGATCTTGCAGCTAGTCTTGCTTTGAACAAGTTCTTCCATCTCGCAGCCTAATTTAGTTCTTTTCCACTGACTCCACATTGCATATTCCACTGAACTCAAAATCATGAAGCTTCTACTCCACAAAACAGGAACCACTGCATCTAGCTCCAGGCTACAATTCATTTCTGCCACAGTGCAGACATCCTCAATCGTCTTCTTTTGAAGACTGAAAACTCACCTCTTCAAGCTACACCAGTCCCTCCCCCACACCACCCTCAGCAATGCAATGTTATTTCTCTACACAACTACAATATGCTTCAACAAAAATGTTTATGCTTGTTCATCCTTTACACAACGCTTCCACTGGATAAGAATCTCACCAAAGTATGTTACAAAAATAGTCGTTACATTGGAGTTACTCACCACTTTCTTACAGGCTGATTCACCATTATTTGGCAGATGCCATATCATAGTCACAAGAGAC
This sequence comes from Epinephelus moara, assembly GCF_006386435.1. Taxonomy (NCBI): domain Eukaryota; kingdom Metazoa; phylum Chordata; class Actinopteri; order Perciformes; family Serranidae; genus Epinephelus; species Epinephelus moara. Next base: position 12,018,538 of record NC_065508.1, on the reverse strand, counting down.
TAACCGACACAAAACAGCTTAACGGATAACAAAACAGGCATTGTATATCAATTATAATGGACCAAAGCCTGTGCTGTTCCCAGAGCTGAACCAATTAATTCAAGACCGGAGAAAGATGAAAACAATAAGATGAAAAACAAGACGTGAGTAGGACCCAAAATATTGTGTTGGACCGCATCAGTATGTTTAAGAAGTGTTCCACTTCTGGGAAGATGATGTTTGTATAAAACTGTAGAAAGGCATTTATACTTTTGAAACTTATTTTATTTTATTTATTTATTTAACCTTTATTTAACCAGGTAAAACCAACTGAGATCAAATCTCTTTTACAATGGTGACCTGGCCAAGAGGCGGAAGCGTTACACATCGAAGAGCAATAAATGAAAACAAACACACATACAGAACACAGTCACAGGAGAAGAGATAAATAGGAAAAAGACTACCATCAACATGCAGGAAAAGCAGGAATGATCACATAGAAAGACAAGAACAATAAAAGACAGCAGCAGACGATCAAAGCAAACTAAACACCATGGCAGGAGCAAACAGTGGTCAAAAGCTCAGCAGTATTGTGCTTAAAGCTCTCCAAAGAGACTAGAGAGGCCAACTTGAGTCGCGTTTGGAGGTCATTCCATGACCAAGGGCCAAAATAGGACAGACTCCTACGACCAGCCTCAGTCCGTACTGAGGGTACGATGCAACGCAACCAGGTGCTGGATCTGAGGTTGTGGGAGTCTTGAGCCAGGACAAATTTCGTTTTAATGTACGCAGGCAAAGTGTTACATGACCAGAGAAAAAAAGAAAAAGGGCTGTGGTATTTGCTTTTCCTCAAGAGGTAGAAAACCTACAGCTAACAGAATGCATTGCGCCAAACTGGACCGATAAATGCTCTCCCTAGTGGGTGACATGATGCAAGCTGCCCATTTGAAACTATTATGGCAGCGGGATGTTAGCTAACAATCTCATATCACAGTTAAATGGTAAGCTAAAATATATTTAGGAAAATATTTGAGACAAAAAGGCAAGGCAGTAATACAACCTTGGTTCGTATTATATCAACACTGCTTAGTTTTACTGTTTGTTTTTCAGCCTTCGCTTTACAATGCAGGAACAGTATGGCGTCCACTTCCTGTTCACAAACCCTCATATTACAGCTAAACAGTGTACTAAAATATGTTTCTGAAGACATTTTGGGCGAGAAACAGAATCTTGGCTAGTTTATATTTCATCAGCACTGCCTGGTTTTACTGTTTGGTCTGAGTTTGGGGTGGGGGTCTCTCTTGATCTGCCTTTATACACTTTGTGTCCAAATGCCGAAGTACAATCTGATGTTCGAGCTACAGCCCTAAAGCCAGCAAAAATCCACTGGATGACACTGATGATTTGAGCTGGCAAATGAGCAAGGAGATCTGGTTTAGTTATGATATAGTTATGATACAAAGCTGGTTGTAAATCAGTATTCCTTTAAGGCTTAGCCTCACCATGCTGGGAAAGTTGAGAAAATGTAATAAAACTCTACCTGTATGTAACGCAAAGCACTGCGGAGAACACTGAGGTTGGAGGTTTTCTTCTCATCGACATTTGGAACGTTCTTCTTCAGCGTCTCAAAACACTCTTTGAGGTGCGCTCGTCTGAAGAGTCAGAAATGAGAAAGGGACACACTTTTAAATATAGCTGTCATTAGCTTACAGGAGAACATTTACCATTTATTCAGTCAGTCATTTGTTTAAGAGGTTAACCAAGTTCTAGTCATATATAGAGACCTCATGGCTTCAATTTGCAAGCTTCAGAAGCATTAATGGTTTTGTATATAAACACAAAAACACAAAATTTGGTGTGTGGTGGTGAAGCTATAAAAAACAGGGCTGCTTTCCTTAATTCCCAATGAGATGACACAAATTCCAACAATGAGAAATTGAGTATGACTAACCTGTTCTTCTCCAGTTTATTATGCACCTCTCTAGTCCCCGCTCTGGAAACAAAAAATAAATAATCAAATACAACTATTAACCCATCTTCACTCATATATCAACTCTAACACACACACACACACACAAACTGACCCTCCTGGTCTCCTCTTTCCTTCCATCCCCCTCAGGTCCTCCATCGTCACTCCATTAGGCCGCGGCTGAGATGAAGGTGGAGCTTGATGGGGAACCAGTGCATGTTGAGAGCCAGAGCCATTAGTGCTGATGGAGGTTGAGTACTGAATCTGAACCTGAGGCTGTGATTGGCTGGGCTTTGCATCAATCAGCTGCGGACTAGTCTCTAACTTAATGGGGGCAGTTTCTACCTTAATCGGGGTAGTCTCCAACTTAACCTGGGCAGTCTCTACCTTTAGTTGGGCAGTCTCTACCTTTATCTGGGGGGTGCACAACAAGTGAGGAGAGGCCGGCTGCTGCTGCTGTGGAGGGGAGGAAGCGTTCTTGGCTGGTGGCGAGCCGTTGAGGGAAGTTGCCGCCGCAGCAATCTGCGTTGTGAGGGGAAGGCGTGGGACCGAGGGCGTCGCGGTGACAACTGGAACCATTGGGATGACAGCGATGGGGACTTGAGGAGGTGGGAGAGAGGGGGGCGGAGGGGCGGGAAGGTGATGCGACTGTTGGCGGTGAGCGTCATCGCCCCAAGTGACGTGGTTGGCTCTGACTGGCTGAGACGACGAGGTCACAAGTTCCACTCGCCTTGACTCCTCCTCCCTTTTGAGGAGCTCCTTGTCGTTGCGCTGCTCCTCCTCTGTGTGTGAACATTGGAAAATAACAGATAACAGCAAACAAGTTAGGAGGACAGAGGATGGACGTAATGGGAGACAAACAGGAAAGATCACTTGACAACCTGCCCTTGGTTCAGATTTAAAACAAGTATGACTGACCATTTCCTGTTGTTAAATCTGCCTTTCATGACCTCATTGATGCATTGACACAGGTACATTCATACTGTGTGTAGTGAGTGCTCTACACACTTCCAGTTTGGAAATCATTAATGACTCCTAATTCATGAACCAAATCCAAAACAAATAATATAAATTCCATTCAGGAAATCTAAGCTGTTTCTTTGTTTTGCTACAGCTCCCTTTGTCAGAGTGATGTCACTTTGTTTGATTAGTGAAAATCTCAATACTATGTGCACACAAACACAGAAAAAGCATGATGTCATCTGGGAATCAGATTGTTAGGAGGGGGAAATAATCACAGAAATCATGTCTGCATCCGTTTCCTGACTGCATAGAACCCCCCTCTGTCTGTACTGTGATTGGACCACTCCAGCACTGAGCACGCTGGGTTACGTCAGGGCCGTCTGACCAACAGCAGTGGACTGTTGTCAAGGAGCCACTCTACTGGGTCAACTGGAGTTGGCACCATGACAACATGTAAATGAAGGACGAAACAAAAAAGCCACAAAAATAAAATTTAGAAATCACATCGTGGGACGGCGCGTTCCCACGCTTTGCTCGTGTTGCGTATACAGACTCATGCCAGCACACATACACGCACACACACGCACACACACACATTTAATGGTATGAGTGAGTAGTTATTGCACACTGTAGCAGACAGACTCAAAGCAGTGTGGAAAGCCCTCCGTTACCATGGAAACAGCAACATTAGAAACAGAAGATCCCAGGGATTCCTCTAACCTGCACGACGCCAACACACGGCTCAGCTATCACCACCATTATAAAAAAATAAAAACACTGCATGCCAACATGCCCGGCTGCCTGTTAAGTAACACTTTCATTTCTTCTCTGCGTGAAACTGCAAACCCCATGATGACGCAATCCTCTCTCACCTTGGGCAACAGTTCACCTCAGAAAAAGCCTGCACTGTTAAATCTGATGGTGTACGACCACAACAATTTCTCTGCACTTTTTTGGGAATCATACACTTTTATTTAATTTGGGGATCTGACAACAATCCAGCGGTCTATTAATAGTGCTGCCACGGAGTAACAGTGTTATTCCTCAATTATTCATGTGCTCACATCTCTTTTAACTCCTGCTGAGCAGAGGGAGTCAGACCTGCAACTCCCTCTTTCTGTGAGCATTATGTTTAGACCTAAATAGGAGTGAAACAAAAATAATAATAATCTGCATGAATTGGTCATTCTGTGGTTTCAGATTCTCCAGTGTGAGTATGTGTGTCATATGTGATAGCCAACAAAGCAAGGCATTTAGAGACTCACTTTGAGCTCTGATAAATAGTGAACACATACATACACACATTATTGTCTGAAATGTTACAGTATAAAAAAGAATTCATCAATGAATTGTGAAAACAATAACTAGTTGCAGCCCTAATCGCATCATTCCAGATATTTATTTTATCCAGTCTCTGAGACAAAAACTAAAACACTTATCAAAGTGTTTATAAATCATGAACGTTTTGGTCTCCTGTTATGTATATCAGACAAACACTGATCACTGCTTTAGATTTTGCATGCTCCTGCCTTATGGTGATACACACTGATATTGGAAAATGTCCTCTATGATATAATGATTATGATGACAGCCATATAAATTCCACAAAGAGGCCAAAGTGCAGAAGTAAAAATAATGTCTGATATACTGTGCAAATAAAACAGAAAGTGAGAGCACATGGAAATATTTGTGTGACCCAATCTGTTCTTCTAGCTTTTATAGTATACTCCACACACACCATGCTCCAGATTGTCAAGTGCATGCAAACGTAAATTACATAACTTCTGCATTGAGAGAGGCTGGGGCTGGGTGGGGGTGAGGAGGGAGGCTGCCCTACTTACCCCCCTTTCTCTCTCTCTGACCCGCCACTGTCAGTAGACTGAATGGGAAGGGCGGGGACGAGGAGTGCGTGTGTATGTGCGCGTAGGTGTGTATCTGGGAGAGGAGGGGGGCAGTGTGCACGTGGTCTTTGTGGGCGGATCCTAGCACGCGGTAGGGCAAGTATGCGGGGGGGAGGGGGTTGATTTGTCTGACACGTCATCAGAGGGGAGAAACACAAAAAGCAGCCCCTTGTCTCCCTTTATCAACTCATTGATCATTGTGTCGATTGACAGCTCATCGGTTTCACATAATTATTAAATGAGGAAAATAAATAATGTATAGCATATGCACGCGCGCAGATATACAAAAGGGACGGAGTGAGCGCGTGAGGGCCCGCCCCAGTGTGTGTCATAAGATAGCTGAGCAATGTCAGGGTATTATGTAAAGAGCAGCCTCTGCTCGCCACCGCCCTGCCGGTGCTCGACGGACAATAAACTGGGGCAAATCGATTTGAAAAGCTCTTTTCAGGACAGATATGTGGAGCTCTGGTGAAAATAATCACTATTTTAAACCTAATTATTTTTATTGTATTAATAAAGTATAAAAGCCATAAAGTGCACACTCTGCAGATAGTTGCTTTATAACGAAGATACTACACGTAAACGCACCACAGTTTACTGACAGGAACTCCTCTGCCATACCTTTCACACACACATACACGCACACACATGTACGGTGAGTCACTGGAGTGTTGAAACTGTCACACACACACACACACACACACACACACGCCGAGAGCGCGCAAAGTAGTTCGGAAAACAACTTTAGCCGTTTCCGCATTAACGGCAGACAAATGTGTGCAACAACTGACGACTCGGCAATCACCGAGACTTTGCAGTGACTTCAGCCTCTTTTTTTGGCGTTAACCCAGGACGACAAACAGAAACTACAAACGCTTCCGTTCATCATAGGCGGGTCGGTTGAAAAATATAAGCCCAGTCGTTGGAAGTAACTGGATACGGTCCGCACAAAAAGCAGTTTAGGATGTAGCACACAGTGTTATTTAGTGTCATGTAAGCTGAGCACAATGCACCAGACTGCTGTTGAACTCACCACGTGTGATCTGTTGTTGCTGGGCTTGCCATTCCAGATATCTGGCCGCCTCCAAAAGTGTATCGATGCTCATTGCGCGTAAACCCTCACGGCAGGCGACCCGGTGGCCCGGGACGAAAGGAGGAAAAAGACCGAGGGGGGGTAGATAGTGTCCCGGTAGGAAGCGCCGTGTGCACGGTTCACACCCGCAGGCCCGAGCTCCTCGTCCGCTGCGTTTCTCCTGAAAGCAGACGGTCAATTTTTAATCCGGGCGAACGCAAAGTAGATCCTCGCATACGTAAAAAATAGGATTGCAACAAGATGGCGATGCGAGCACGGGAATACACACAACAAGGCGAGTCGTGTTCTCGTTAAGGCCCGCCCCTCCCGGATTCCTGCCCCGCCCTGTTACTACGGCCTCCGACAAAACCCGGCGACCGCATCACGCCATCCTACTCCGCGCTGTCGTTAACCGCTAACCGTTAGCCCTCCCCAAATCACAACACTGGCATTACACTTCTCAAAACTAATATTTAGTAATATCTAGAAGCTCCTGGAGCAAAGCAGAGTCATGGTGTACTCGCCTATTTTCGTGGGAATCGAGAAAGGGAAGTCCCGTCAACGTCACAGGTCCGCCATGTTTTCTTCCCGACCGTTGGCCCGCAGCGCATGAAGAACAATCAGGCGCCAGCGAGCCAATCAGCGCTCAGAACAACAAGGCATGGTGCTGGTCCACATGGGCACCCGCCCGGCCCGAGCGCGGCTCATTTGCATGGCGAGAGCGTGACTGGCCACCCTGCTGTCTCGAGATCAGAGCTGTCAATCAAACGGTAAGGGGCGGGGCTTACTGTAGTGTCTGTGGGTGAGCAGTGATGAGAGGCGGCTGACCAGAATGTACTATTAATATGATTATTATCAAATATCCTGATGTTTCAGCCTCAAATCCTAATCAGTAATACTAAATTAAAAGGTTTTTACCAAATAAATACATATGAGGATTAATTATACACCATAGGTATTGCATATTTACAATTAAAATGGTGTGTGGGATAATGACAAGACAGTAATTTTTATTAAATTGTTGTGTTTTGGAGGTCCATACTGAGGTTAACATTTAGATGAACAACTATTATGTGATTTAGGCTACTGTAATTTATATTTTTTGTTTCCCCTAATTGTAACATTGTCACTTTGTGGGGGGGGGGAAACCTATAAGCAATTTTCTTTTCCACAGAAAAAATAATTTATAATATTAAGCAGCAGCCAAAAGACCTTAAGGACATGTCTGATCAATTTATTACCTGATCATTCTAGTCTTTCACAAAAATGTGTCTACAGAGTTGTTTTTTATTAATTATTTCATCATGTCCATTTTGTTCTTTTTTTTTTTAATTAAAAAAAACTTCCCTTGTTGCCAGTTAACTGCCTCTTTTCCAGATTTTTTTTCATTTCACACCCACTGTTTATCTCACGCATGGAAAAATATGTTGCATCACAAGGATTTTCTCCTTCTCTGCAGTTGCTCATTGTTTCCATGTGGTACTTCTTCTGTTGCATTTTGTCTCTTTAATGCTGTGACTTATGTTGGATGTGTTGTGTTATTTGATCATATGTAACATGTGACAGCTGTGCTGGATTATGCAGTATATCTCCCTCTGGGGAAAAGTAAATCTTATTTTAGTGTTATGATTAATGGTTTATATTACAGTGTTGTGCCTGTCTATATACTGTATACAGATGCATGTATGTGGTGTGTGTGTTGCTGCATGGTAACAGTCTTTGATTGGATGCCGCTCAGTCATATATATCCTTTACCACATCACAGGGTCTCACTCTCTCAGCCAATCAAAGCAGCAGCCCAGGGGTACATAAGAGCTGCCTCCTCCACGCCATGCGCCTTGCCTGCACATACAAACCTACTAACACCAATACTATGTTGACTATCAGGCCACATATTATCTTGTCCAGTTCGCCTGGGGAAAAAAAATCCTAAAACTTCCAATAATGGGAAACAAATGCATGTGTGGGTGTGAGGGGGGGTGTGAGTCATTTTGCAACAGGCTGTATGGCAGGATGGATGACAGAAAATGAATCAGGCAGGAAAGGGGGAGGAGAGAGAGAATAGGGAAGGGAGAGCTGCTGCACATGGTAAGCACATGAGCTGCACGAAAAAAAGTCTTTACGGATGTTATGCGTATATAGAGGGGAAAAAAGGGAGGAGGATGAGGGGGTTGGCTTGGAGAGACACAGAGGGCGGGAGGGATGTTAGGCTGGGAAGGGGCTGACCCAGTTAGAAGTGCTGCATCACTATTGGATCTACAGAGCAGAGACAAAGAGGAAGCTGTGCAACACAGGAGACTTTACACAGGGAAAGTGTTCAAAGATCAAATGGACTTAGCAAAGAGTGTGTGAATCACAGACATCACTGTTTGGCTGTGATTAAAGTAAAGACTTGAGGATTTGTTTCAGTGTCTGTCAATAGCAGGTGGTTCTAACATTTCTCACGCACATGTAATTTACAATCAAAACTTATTTCCATAACCGAAACACTAAACTTCAACAAAGGTGGTGTACAATTTCTGATTCTTTGTTCAGTTTCCATGGGTGAAAAGTTATGTAAACCTCTTGGATATTAACGCATGATCAGATCTTAAATTACAACCCCAATCCTTAACTTGGAAAACATGACTTGCATCAAACAGAATTGAGTTGGTTTTTTTTAATCGATCTTTAAGTCATTGTGAAGTCATGATGAATGTTTCTCCTCTGAGACACAAGATGGTCAGTTATATTATCTTTTCCATGACACCCATGTGACCACTGCCAACTTGAACTCAGTGCAACAAAGTGGCAGTGTTTTTTCCTTATAGGGACATGGACCTCTCAACACAAGCTACCACTAGAGAGCGCCACATCCTGTAACATAGCTCGTCCAGAGCACCTCATCCCATCATCCTCCTCAGGCTTTGCAGGGATTAGAACACTGGTCACGTAAACTATAGTGGGACTCACGTAAGCTATACTGGGATGACACACAAACCTATATATCAACACAGGCCCTGCAGTCATCTGTGCCTCGGTCTGCACTTGAAACTACTAGTATGTTTGGATATGTTAATAAAGGAAATCCAACCTGCTATATGAAATAGTTCAATCACCTCTGAGAGAATCAATAGTGCTGCATCTCACAGAGACAGGCCTGTTGTTCACACTGACCTTGAAATCTCTCGACACTTCCATATCATGCCAAGCTTATCGGGAATCAATGCTGGCTCATACCTCCCTGCTGCTCCTCTCACTTTCTCTTTGCTATAAATCTGAATCAGTGATAGTTTTGTCAGATGGGGAGAAATGGGTGACCTAGAAGAGATAAAAACAAGAAAGTGAACTTCCTCTGTTTCTGCCCTGTTTTGATGTCTCTAGCTTACATGAGGGGAAAAGTGTGTGCAAGGCATGAGAGAGTGGTGGCAGGTGGATGTAGGCCAATGTTTCTACTCCACTGCCTCTGTTGAGAAACAGGAGTTTCAGACTGAGACAGGTTTATTATCCTTTCATTAAGTCCCATGAAGCCACTTCTCACATCTCTGCACACACATTTAGCACACAGCTTTCACTCCATCGTACTGTGCACCCATTGCCAACGTCCTTTTACTACATGAACCTTGTGCTGTACCTTGGACTCCTTTTTGGCACCTGCATTTGCCAATGCGCTTTACTGCACCACTCCCCGTTTCTCCACCCTCAAAGAACCTGCAGGACAGAGCAAGGTGTGGTGCTTGCACGCTTGCCATCCTGGCAACTGTTGCCAGGATACCACCGAGCACAGGGAGAGAGTAATTGCTGTGTGGGTGAGTGAGCAGGTGTGTGCGCGAGCTCAGAAGTAGGCTGGGGTACTGTACATAATTGATAAGGGGGCCTGAACCATCCCTGTTGCCTCCTGATGTCTTTGCCTCTCCAGTGTGAGCTAGTAGTAAGTAACTGGGCTGTACCTGAGGAATAAATGTCAAAACTTATTTCACTGTTCTCCCCATATTACACTTGACATTTTAAGTCCTGGCACCACACCTGTCTATCCCCCACTCATCTTTCATTTAAAAAAAAATACTACTAGGTCAGGACTGATCTGTTCTTCCTTTATCTGAATCAGTAAGAGTGAGTCAGCCTCTGACCCTGCTCACACTGAAGTTACCCAAAGATGCCAAGAGGCCACAGCGTAGCTCCACAGCCTGATAGTTATACATAAATTATATTCCGTATCTAGAGCAGCAGTTTTTTTAGTTTTTGTCTTGTGACCCATATCTTTCAAAACACATTATTTTGATGATTTTACACTGTCAGACCCGACTGTTTTATTAAATTCAACACTTAAGTTTGTGGGCTACAGGCTGTCATTGGTCTTCACTGGCCTGAACGAACCAGAATGGCAACATTTAGTATCATTACCTGTCACAGCACCACAACCAAAGAGTCTTTACAGTGACAGTAATGCTTGAGAATATGCTTACATCTAAAGAAAAACAGAAAAGCATACAATATCAGGGTGGCAATTAAATGCGTCCTAGTAAGATCATCTACAGGCATGTGACACTTAAATGCAATGCTTATCATGACCCTTTCAAGATAAATTTTAACCAAACTGTTTTCTTAATCTGTATTGCAGGTAAGTGGTGTGTGTATTTAGTTCTGTGCAGAGGTAGGTTTTATGTAGGGTGTATGGTTATTAGAATGAGTTAGGTCAATCTACATGTTGCCAACAGGTAAGTGCAAGTATAAAGTAAAAGGCAGTATGAGGTTCAGTGGTAGGTTAAATCATTTGTAACATCAGAGATGTGGATTTCAATGTAGAGGAGCTTGACTCATTTTAACAAAGATAAGTTGAAAGATGGATAAATCAAATTAGATGAAACATTTGTGGCAATTACAACTTCATAAATCTAAATGTAAGCCAATTTAAGGGCTACTGTTTATATAATTATATTTAAGACATTAAGACCCTTTAAATAACCTGCAGATACTCTGGTTTCCTTGGTTACACAGCCCTTGCAAGCGTAGGTGCACTTGATGTATTTAACATGAGATGAACTGGGAGGTGTGCTGCGGTATCTGACCTCTCTATGAAACTTTGCCGTGGTAAACTCTGTCAGACTCCCTGAAGTTTTCCTGCATCTCACCACCTTTCCTCAAAGAAAGCAGACAAACAGATCACTTATATTTACAGAATTTTATTTCATTATGTTGCAAACAATGACATCCAGATATATTGATACACAACTTTTACTGTGCGTGTATGTGCATTTGTGAGTGTATGTGTATGTGTGTGTGTAAAGAGAGCAGTGAGACCACAGAAAGCAGAATGAAAATCCCGTGTGAGGGAGCCCTCAATGGGTTAACAAGGCAGAGATAGCGAGCAAGAGGGCACTGGGCGATTTCTCTGGGGCGACATACACACACACAAACCTCATAAAAGGTGAGCAGACTTTTTCCTCTGTACAACACACTTTTGCTATGGGGCGTGTGCCTGTGCTCTCAGCAGCTTAGGGATCATTAAGGTCCTGTGAGTGTCTACTAGAAAGCAAGTTTGTTAAAAGAGATGAAGTAGTATGAATGAACACAGTGGGTGAGAAGCCTTGCCTCCTCTCTCTCTCCTCTGACCATCAGAGCAGAGACGGTGGAGAGATTCTCCTGTCATAATATACAAACACACACACACTCACACAATGTATACACACATGTACACGTGCACTCGCCCACAGAACCTCATGTGATTCAACTAGGGAGCTGCATCTTGCTTAATCTTTTCTTCCACTTGTTTTCATCTTCTCCTGGACAGTTTCCACTCATTCTCTTTTATGCTTACTTCCCTCACACCTTCTCTATCACCATCCACGCAGTGACAGACCACAACAATGGATGCATGGAGTAAAACTAAACAAAACAAAACCTAAACCCCCTCAACAAGGGGTGCCATTGGTTTTCGTGCACTGTCAGTTAACTGGAATCCACCTGCGCCAGCACACAAGGATATTCACCCTTTGACCTGACAGGAAGTCATGACAACAGTATGCAAATTCGGCAAATTTAACAGTATACAATTTTTTTTTGTTTGATTCACCATGCAAGGAATACTTCTTATCTTTTGAGTGTGTTTATGTGTCAGAGATTGCGTGACATTTATTAAGCGTACCCTACATCCAGAATAATTTACATAAAAGGACAATAGTCATCTTAATAGGGCTGGACCGATGTAGGGGAGGAGGGAGGGAGAGGGGAGTGGACGGGGGAGAAGGTAAAGCGCCATGGTCAACTATGGTTTGGAGTGCGAGAGGTGAAGGGCTGGGCTGGGTGTCAGGATAGAGGGAAGAGGGCTGAGGTGCAGGAGAGGGGTGGGGTAGAGTGGGCTTTAGGGCAGCTTTTAGAGTTGGGGGGGGGGGGCAGGACAGGACAGGGTAAGAGATGGAGGCAGTCTCAGCGGCACTCCCAGACTTTGACTGTCTGATCGACGCTGCCTGTCACCACGTAGGGAGCAGTCTTGTGGAAATCTGCAAGAGAGGAAAACATTTGTTCAGGTACACTCCATTACAGATAAGCTCAATAATTTAAACCACACAGCTGAAATTAGTTAAATGGGATGTACAAAGAGAGCTTTTCAGCGTGGGTTTAAGTTCAGAGCAGGTTAATGTTAAATGCTATTAATCTCAATAATCACTGTGTCTTACCCAGAGAGGTAACAAAGTGTTCATGGGCACACAGGGTCTTCATGCAGCGTTTGTTCTTGTAGTCCCAGATCCTAATGGTTTTGTCATCAGCACAGCTCACTATGAATCTTCCTCCAGGATGAAACAATACCCCACGCACCCAGTTGTCGTGTCCCACCTGGAGAGACAAGAATAATTACCCACCACTCCCCTCATTCATAAGTAGCAACAGAGACAGGCATAGAAATCATCACTGAGACTGCTCACCAGAGTCATAAGGCAGATGCCAATGCTGACATCCCACATCTTAATTGTTTTATCTCTGGATCCAGAGAGAAGGAAGGGGCCAGGTTTTCCACTCTTCTTGCTCTGTAAAACAGAGACACAGGGAAGATGTAAGAAACCAACTGACTACATAAAAGACAACACAGCAGTTTGGTTATTTTCATACTCTAGAGGCGTAGCAATGCCAGTCGGTCTGAATTAATTCTGACTTTTAATGTAGCACCAATATCACGTTCAAATCTTACTTTGTAAAATACTTTACTTTGCAACTAAATTATTACAAAACGAATCACATTACCATCAGCCTCAGCTGTGCTTTGAGGTTTACTGCTAATTAGCAAACATTAGCATGCCAACAAACTAAAAGATTGTGAAGATGGTAAACATTATACCTGCTGAAAAGCATGTTAGCATACTGACATTAGCTTTTAGCTCATGGCACAAAGGTGCTATAAGCTAAAAGCTAAGTACAGCCTCACAGGGCCGTTAGCATGTGAACAGACTGGGCTATAAACTTAGATGCAGATATGTAAATGTGATGTTATTAAAAAGCTCACATAAGGTAAATATTATATGTATATGTAAAAGTATATTTAATTCTTCTTCACACATCAGCTGTTAGTAACAAACAGATTAGTTTGCCTCCGAATTTCCAGACAGTAAAAACGTCTTTTTCCCCAACTTTGCCAGGTTCGGTTTTAATTACTGCAGAGCAAACAAACGTGACGTGAAAACCTGACCAATCACTGTAATCTGCTGAGCTAAGTCTGAAAGCCCCTGACTGCATCTAATCATTTGTGACAAACTAAATTACTAGTTAAGATTACCATCTTCACAAAAGACTCACTGGCTTCAGTGAAATAGTGCTTCTTCTGTTGCAGTTTTATTTAATAAAAGTGCATTAATGTCTTATGAGGAAGTCATTACTTCAGTGCACATGGTTTGCCTTTGCTCTACACAATTGTGGGAAACCCTCCGGCTGAACCCAAACATACACAAACATCCTCTGTAGGTAAACGTAGATCCTGCAGCAGCTGTACATACCTCTGAGCCTGTGGCCTCCAGGATGGTGGGGTGAGCACTGTCAGGGGCCCAGGCGATACACTCTACCACATGTTCATGCTCCCGCAACTCAGCTTTGCACTCCTTCGAGGCGACCACCCAGACACGCACCGTCTGGTCGTTGGAGCAACTGGCGATCAACGAACCGTCCTGGTTGGGACGCACCATCCTCACCCACTCCCTGTGCCCTGTAAATGTCTTCACACAGTACCTGTAGATGGACACATTGGAAATTAATTAAATCATGAAAGAGCTGCTTTCAGCATAAATTAATTATGAACTAATGCAATGTTATCAGGGATAAAAGACCATTAGAAGGGAGATGGAAAATATAAATTTCAGAGTATGGAAAACAAAGAAAAACCATGCTCAAAATGTAAAATTACATGAATCAAAATCTCTTTAAGAGCTTGTGGTTGTAAGAGTTGAAACGAGACTCTCCCTCACTTACCCAGTGGCCACCTCCCACATCTTGATGGTCTTGTCTCTGGAGGCAGACACTATGTGGTCACCATTTGGCATGATGGCTACAGACGACACGTTGTGATCGTGGCCTGGACGACACAGTCAAGAGTTCAGTTGTGTAAATGGTCTGAGTTCATGTCAATACTTAAACCACCAAGCCAGATGTGCCCAAAGTCACAGTGCCCAAAAGCATTTGAGATTTCTAAAATAAAGCTAACCCTTCATTCGAAAACACTTGGTGTTCAGTTTCTAAAAATGACTAAAACCCACAATCAGAAAAGTCATTTAAACTCATTTCCACTGAAATATAGGTGCCAGTAACTACTGGACCAAATCACAACGCAGATTTTGGAGCCAGATTGTGTGCATAGCAAGTGTGCAGTTGAAAGAGAGAGAAAGCAAGTGTTTGATGGTGATGCGTGACAGTGACACTGCGGCGACCTGAGCAGAGAGTATGAAACCAAATGTAGCAGTGCAATGTGTGTAGAGTTTAGGCGAATTGTCAGTGAATAAATGCTACAACTCCTCAAGACCCAAGCCAAGTTCCCCTCTCTTGCTTGTTACTTCCTGATTAAAGTGAAGGGGGTTAGCCCCGACGTTAGCAAGTGAAGATAGTCTCCCAATGGAAACTGACAAGGCTCACTTAATGTGAGGTGGTATCGTTAATCATTATTAAATCTGACACCATCCAGAACTGTTTAAAAGTATTATTTTAACACTGGCATCAGAAAAATATATATATATATACCTAACCCTAGCAGCTACATAGATGTTTTCCCTAATTTTATTGTGAATCCTCTTATCATGAGCCCCTGATAAATCTGCAGGCCTGTAGAACTGAAACAGTCTCTACAAACTAAAATACTTGTGAACCCAATTATATTAATTTCCTGCATCCATTTATAAACACATTTATTTAGCATAAATAGACCATATAAAATATAATTAAGTACTTAAGAAATTGTAATATTTCTAAATAAGACTGCATATAGCATAAGTTGTTTTGTGTATTCGCTACACAGGTGCTCTTGTGCTGTAACTAATGTTATCTCTGGAAATATCTCTTACCATGCATTGTTCGGATGCACTCGAACCCCTGAAAGTCCCAAAGTTTGATGCTCATGTCAGCTGAACAGGAAGCCAGAAGCTTTCCTGTCTGGTCAAAGGAGATGTCCTGCACAGAGTCTGTGTGGCCCTTCAGGGTTCGCTCAAAGTCTCCTGCCTCATAGTCCCACACCTAAAATCACAGACACAGAAAACACTAGTCAGTCAGGGAGGCAATTCAGTCTGACCTAATTATCAAACACAGATGTTTATCTTGGCTCAAAATCAAATGTGACTACAACATTGCTGATTTTGGTCAACTTAATGAAGTCTAGTAGCCTAACAGCAAAAATTCCTATATTGACATACTGACGTCATTTTAAGGGTCAAGTTATTGTGACTGTAAAATCAGATTACTTTTACTTCCCACATTCAGCAGACAGGATGGGGTGCAGGTTAAATAATGTGTTGTGACATTAAAGACATGTAGGTTAAACTGTTTAAACAAAGTTTAAATTGTTGAGAATCTCCTTTCAAATAAAATCAGGTTGTACAAATTAAACAATCTGCCGACAGTGTTTAATCAATAAAAGGGCTGATAAGGAGAGAAGAAGGATGAGTTAAAAGAGAAACAGATTTGCATGTTTCCCAAGGTGCTCTGCTCTGGGAGTGTTGCCTCTGACAACACGAGCATCAGCCCATCTCCACATAGATGAGCAGTGACAAAGCAGAAAAAAGAAACAGTGAGGAAGGAAAGGAAGCGGAGAGGGAGGGAGGGAGAGAGGGAGGGAGGGAGGGAGGAGGAGAATAAAGGGAGGAGGCAGGGGGGGTGAAAAGCGTGTTGAAGCAAAAGCACTGAGGATAAAAAGGGAGAGCAGCCTCAGATCTGCAGTACAGCTTTGATCTGAAGGGTCAGAGCTGCAGAGGCTATGTTGTGGCGTGCTGAAACGCTCTCTGATTTAGCTTCTAAATGCTGCTGCACGCGGCCATCGATTTAATATTCCTGCTAGAGACACATTTTCAAAGCAGTGAACCCCCTAGAAACGACATGTCAAAGATATTACATTATGTGAACACAAGAAAAGCAAAAGGGGTTTGATAGCTCCAGGGAGTACACATGGGACCTCTTAATGGACAAATTGATGTATAATACATTAATGTAATAATGCTGTTGCTTCTCAACATTGACAGATGTTTTAGAGCACTGTTATAGTAGGTCAAGACTGTGCTGCCCCCTTAGTTTTCTTAAACTTGTGTCTCTGTTTCTCTTCACAATCTAATAAAAAAAGTAGGGATGCACCGAATATTCGGTAACCGAATATATTCGGCCGAATATTGCAAAAAAACAAACAAACACACATTCGGTATTCGGTGGAATAAGTTAAAAGCAAGGCCGAACAATAGTGGCGTGTTTTGATAACGCAATCAAAACGGCGTGCCGTGACGGGACGAGTAAAATGTCGGCAGTGTGGCGATCCGTCCATCACGGCACTCGCATTTGCGACTAAAAATAGTTTTGAGCGAGCAAAATAGGCTTAAATCATTCAGCACGCTGTGCGAGCAGCCTACAGATTTCAACCACCAGCAGAAACGAAAGGCGAATCCCACCGATTGTGGGTTGAACGGGGGTCACAGACACAGACAGTAATGTATTCCTGTCAAATACGGCGGCCATCGGCTTACCGGCGCCGGAGAAGTCGGTTCCAATAATATCCTCTTCTTGGTGTCATGACTGCCCAGAAGTACCTGAACAGCCGAGCCAGCCGAACACAGGTATGTGACGTGTCAGAGGAGAAACGAGCCGTTCACGGCCCACAAACCTCACCGCACTTTAGGGACTGTTCTTTACTTATGAAGGGACTTGTCAGGGGAGGAGGGTGGCTGGTTGATTCTTATTTTATTTATTTATTTTATTTTGATCCCCCCTATGTTCATCACTTATTGATGCTGTTTTTGAAGTATGAATAAGTCAATAAGTAATTTATTCCATTGAAATATCATTGATGTATTATAGAAAAGTGATTTATCTTTTTATAAATGACAAAAGGCACATCTTCCTCATTTTCGATGCGGTATCGTGATACTACTCAGAACCATGATATTTTCATTGGTATCGTACAGTGGGTCCCAATTTTGGTACCTAACACACTAATCACTAATCTGGAGGGGGTTCATCTGCAAAAACTAATGAAAAACTAAACAACGATATTCGGTATGCGGCCAAGCGCTTAATATTATTCGGCTTCGGCCACAAATTTTCATTTCGATGCATCCCTAAAAAAAAAGCCCCACAATACACTCTTGTGTCTGTGGAAACTGTCAAAAAGATATTGATCCTTCTAGAGGCTGCAGTGATGTCAACTGTATTTAATCAGATGGACAAAAATGAATATGATATGATGCATAAACTGAAGATTTGTGGCAGGGATGTTGTATTGGATTGCATCAGACGTAGCTGGCTGTATAAACTGACATCTTAGTGCGTAAACCCTGTTTATAAACACACACACACACACACACACACACACACACACACACACACACACCTTGAT
Source organism: Epinephelus moara (assembly GCF_006386435.1). Classification (NCBI taxonomy): domain Eukaryota; kingdom Metazoa; phylum Chordata; class Actinopteri; order Perciformes; family Serranidae; genus Epinephelus; species Epinephelus moara. The sequence goes on along the minus strand of NC_065508.1, from coordinate 12,000,611 downwards.
GGTAGCACACACACACACACACACACACACACACACACCTTGATGGTAGCATCCTCGGAGGCTGTGACCATGACAGAGAACACAGGGTGGAATATAACACGTGTGACCGGAGCGCGGTGCCCGCTCAGGGCATATCTCTCTGGGGGACGGGGGATCCACTCCTTGGGGTCTCTCTTCTGACCCACAGGTCCTCCATGTGTCATCTCCTCCTTTGCCTCATTCAACTTTGACTCCAGCTCCATCACCTGAGGCAGACCGGGAAGTTAAGAAGAAGAGTCAGAAGACAGGTAACAATTTTATGTTATCATGCCATCCATCTAGCAGCTTAGCTTTCTAAAAAGCTGATATAAAGGTGTTTTTGTATCTACTTTTACAGGGTTTCCCCCTCATTCATGTATTTATGGCAGCCACCCAAAGATTAAAATATCTGCAGCTATTTTTGGAACTGGACCATTCATTAGGTGCACTTTTACAGGTTATTGTCTATATGACACCTACACGCCAACAAAATTAGTCTGCCTGACACATGTGAAATGTTCAGCATTTATCAAACATCCCAGGCAAATTTAAAATACACTATGAGCAAGCACCAGACAAGCCTTACCTTCTTCTGTAATCTGATGACTGAAGTCCATTTCTTTTCCAAAAGCCCTGCATACTTTTTATCTACCTCTTCATTCTATGAATGGAGAAAAGACAAGACACTGAGAAAGGGATCCACATTCTTTTTTTTTGACATTTGTGTGCACCGGTCTCATCTTACCATATCTATCTCTGCCTCTTTCTTGAAGGTGGAATAGGCCTCCTCATATCCATTGGAACGGAGATAGTCAGCTATAGCTCGGTTTCTGACAAAAAGTGGAATTAAACAGATTTTTTTTAAAAAGATTTCAAGTGTTACCTCGACATTAATCACAGGTTTGGTCCTCACAGATGGTAGCATACAACCTCTGTCAATATAAGTGGTCAGTATAACTGTAATTTCATTTGATTAGGCCCAAATTTGTGCTGAATTGATTACATGTCAATTAAGTCAAAGTGGGAATGTCATTTATTAGATATCAGCTCCACCTTAACAGAAATGCTGGTTCCTCCTTAAAGAGAGGAGACCACACCCTGTCTAACAGATGGGAGCAATGGGATTCAAATTTCACAGTTCCACCTCAAATGTCAGCAAATTTGAGTAAGTGCCATAAAAAAAGAAAAAATCACAATCCTTCAGTGAAGAAAACGAAACATGAGGACAGAATCACTGGGAAACTGTGTTTTGTGCTGCTATGGAAACCAAAGACTGCCACAAAGAGAGAGCACCGAGTGTGGACGATGAAAGGACAGGGCAGCCACAAGCACATGGAAAGAAAAATTTAAAACACACACGTATGGACTTACACACAAATACACACAGACATACAGACAGAGTTAAATAAATGACCGGGACAGCTCTTGTACGAGATGAAGAGTGAATATTTCATGAGTAACTGTGCTAAATTTAGGCTGCAGCTTCAAGGCCACTTTGAATGTCTGATAATTGTAGTCCTGTCTGTTATAGACTTTGAACATTAGGGTGGCACTGGCAGCAGGATTTCCCTTAATTTTCCCAATCAAATCCTTTTTAAAACTCATCAGACAATAAGCTGTCCAGATCTTTTTAGGCAACAGGGGTAACCTCCATGATAATATCATGAAATATCTGATGTTTTGTGCTGTCTGCACTGGGGTGTAGTGAACTGTGGTGCATACCGTACAATCAGCCAGGCACAGAGCCTCTCACATTAACCAGCCATCATTTTAAGTTTCTCCTCCTTCCCCATCCCCCTCACTACTTTGCCCTGTCATGTGGGTTATGAAATATTTACTAAGTAGCTATCAAATGAAGCACCTAAAAGCTTGCACCTCTTCACATTTCCTCAATAATCACACATTCTTGTAAAGCTATGCACTTTTACGCAACACCTGCATTATCCTCTTCTGAATGACCTAGCCCAAACAGCTAAACATATTCCACTGCTTTCTATCAAGAGGGGAAAGCATGTGATGTACATCTGTGCCTCTCAAACTTCGAGGTATTGCTAAAAAGCCTTTATAAACACACTCTAAAACGCACATGCACTTTTTCATGAGCACTGCATGTGTGTTCGTCTGCATGTCTGTTCTTGTTTGCATGTGTAATGAGCCTGCACACAAACATATTTACATCCAGGCACTCACAGTTCATCTCTTTGTCTCTGTGACAGCACCATGGTGGCTGCTGTTCTCTCCCTCTTGGGGGAGGTGAAGATGAGGTGAGGCGCTGAGGGAGTCTGTCTGGGAAGTTTGTGGTGGGTAGGTGTCCGATCCCTCGGTGATGTTCTTCCTTCAGAGACTGGGGGGGGTGGCGAAAAGTGTGCCACGCAGAGGGAGGTGAACTGGAGATGCAGCTGTCAATCAACTGTCGGGACGAAGCTCCACGAGCATTCACTGGCCCAAGTGTTACTCACTGATCAGGCGTGCCCAGCACCTGATGAAGAGAGAAGGGAGAGAAAAGTGAGTAAAAGAAAAACAGGAAAAGTGACAACTGGATGAATAAAGCAGAGGCAGAAAATAGAGACATAGATTAACATATAATTAACAATACTAGGAAGTATTGTTCATTTATGCACTGATGCATCTATCTTAGTATCATGTATATTAAGAAATATTTGATGTACAACTTAAGACTGGACTACCAACTCTCTTCTTCTTGCACAAATGATCTGAACCTCTGGATGTTGCATAAGCAAAAGACAATTTTTAAGATAGCAGGCTAGCAGCTGATCCTTTGTTCTCATTATCGTATCAAAAGTGTAATCTTTAGGCTTCATCAAGTATACCAATAGAAGTTTAAAACACATTTTCTTGTTTATGCTTTTAATCTGAATTTTGGGACAATATGACCATCTCAATAAAAGAGCACAGATCATCAACAGCACACACTGACAAATCAAAACACCTCCATTCGATGATTGTAAAGCTAATAAGACTACTCACTTCCTGAGCTTCAACACTGCTGGCACCTGGGGCCGCAATAGCACTAAGCTGCTTAGCGGCTAGACCAGACAACCTAGAGTGTGTGTGTGTGTGTGTGTGTGTGTTTTTAAGTGATAGAGACCACAAGTCCTCCATACAGCTGACAGTGCAATGTAAAGAAGGGACGGGACGGTGGCTAACAGGATTAACCCCCGACACAGCGAGAGGACCTTGACAGCAAGCCGTCCTTGTCTATGTTGTCTGGTGCATCGTTCTGGTCTGTTTCACAGTCCGTGTCCAGCTGCTAATTCCAAACACAAAAGACTCCTTCAACAAAATAAACAAAAGAATGATACTCAATTGGAAACTGGTCATAACATTTACAATTTTTCCTCTCGTATCTCCCTACTTCACAGAGGAGCACCTGAGCAGTTCCTCTCAGTGAAAGCCCGGCAGCCGCAGCAGACAACAAAACATTTACCCAGGGACGCATCTGAAGTGTCCTAGAAAGAACCCTCTTCACTCCTGCCTGCAAACATGACGAGCGCTCTGAGCTGACAGGACAGAGCTAATGATTTTAGCTGAACAGCACTCTCAGCGTGGTTCAAAAATAGCCATTTGACCAAAGAGACCAACCTCCCAACTATTACGTAACCAAGACAATCTCGGTAGCTTCTGCACCTGCCCGAGATTGCTGAGCTTCACCCGCAACTGTGTTTGAGAGAGATGTTTTAAAGGAAAACATAGATAATTAAGAGTCGCAAGAGTCGTCCAGTTATTGCACTGAAAGACGAAGGCACAGTTATCTAGGCTCTGTGCTCAACAGTGAAAACATGGTCAGAGTCATAAATCAAGAGGAAAGGTTCAAGGTCCCGTCTATGTGTCAGGCTTATCAAAATGATGTAATGTAGAGGGGTTTGTTTACAACATGCATGATCATCATAACACCCAGTTCATTCCTCCTAAAATGCAACGATTGCTCTGAATGAATTGCGCACAGATTCTACCAAAGGAAGAGGAAAGCCAAAAGGTTTGCAATGTTATCACACAATATGCATCTGCTCATGTATAGACACTGTGTGTGGTCACTTCCTGGTGGATTTTGACTTAGGACTTCAACCTCTAGATAAGCTTTATTATTTCAGTATTAAGTCGGAAATTTCACCTCTCTGTCACACAAGAAGCCTTTTGACAACATCACAGATGAGATGGTCAGGAGTTTGGCTTTGAAAGACAGTAGCTCTGAAAAATAACTGCCGATGATTTTGATAACTAAATAACCTTTTAAGTCAGTTTAAAGTGGGGATGACCGTGTGAAGTCCTTCTGGTCCTGAAACCTTTATTACTGGAGATCTGCTGATACACAGTCCAACCTGACACTTACATTTACCTACATGTTGATAATGTATCTGACACACTGAAATAAATGCTGTAGCCTTTTATAATCAGCCCAACTAATTTTCCAGCGGTTAGGCTACTTCATTCAAACACCAAAGATCCTGATTCAAGATTATAAAGCAAATCAGCTTTTATTGTCAATGTGATATGAATGAAAATTAAACTGAGAATGCAACTCCAGAAATTGATGTAATACGATCAGCTGAAGAGATTCTGTGTTGGAGTTGGGAACTATGGAAACACACATTTGCAATGTGGTGTTACTGAGTGATGAGTGTTTTACCTCTTAACAATCTTTGGTTGAGTACAGACGGCTTGCAGAGAGCACACAAACCCAGTAACAGACAAGTTTAATTTTGGCCTAACATTAACATTATTTAGCAATAGTTGACCTGCTGACAGCATGGTATGTCATTTGAACTAGTGAAAGTAATGATCAGTGCTGGCTAAAGTGGGAAGTTACCACCTGAATCTTTTGTACCTTGATCATTGCTAATCAGAGAGGAGAGATAACAGCTTTGTTAGCATCAGACTGTAACAAATCCATGTAGTTATATCATGAATGTACAGAGAAGAATTATATTAGAGGTGTGTACTGCCAATCCGAGTGTCAAGAGAGTCTATCACCAGTGTCACCAAATAACTTTCATAGTTAGAAACTGTATTTTCACTCACATATAGAGCATAATGGTCGGCTGAAATTGACAAATCACAGTAGAGTACATTAAAGAAAGGATCCGATTTTTATCTGCTTTATAATTAGTGTTGTCACGATACCAAAATCTTTGTTTCGGTACCAATACCAATATGAATTTCGATACTTTTCGATACTCTTCTGTACTTTTCCTAAGGAAAAGTCCTTTTGGATACAAACCTTTAGAACAATAAATAGTAGGGGTGTAACGGTACCAAAAAAATCATGATTCGGTAAGTACCTCGGTACGGACGTCATGGTTTGGTAACTCAAATGTCCCACCAAGTTTGTGTTGTCTCGTGTTGTCTCCCTTTGCGAGGCAGACTTTCTCTTGTCTTTTTTCACATGCGCCAGCTGCGAATGTTGATACAGGTGTTGTCATACACACCATATGTGCAATCTGTGCTCCAATAGGACCAGAAAGGTGTTTGTGTGCATAATTGAGTAAAATAAATTAACTAAATTAATGAATTGAATCAATTTCAAAGTACCGGTATTTTCCAAATGCAGTATAGTACCGTTTGGAATACTCTAGTACCGCGGTACTATTTTAGTACCGGTATACCGTGCAACACTATTTATAATAGCCAATAACAACACAGAGTTTTAAGGTTTTCATGGGATTAAAACTAATCACAATGTTCACAGTGTCACAGTGTTTCCAAAATACAGCAGCTATAAAATTATGGCCTAGTGGCAGGGAGAGTATACCCCCACCTGAAGGGCCTCAGTTTGATCTCTAGTATGGTCATCTGATAAAGCAGTTCCTTCAGCAAGAACTGTACCATGACCAGGGTAACAAAGGGAAAAGACAGTTTTTCTTCTGCAGTACATGACAAATCATTCTTCAAAAAGAAAAAAAATAATTCAACACATGATGCATCTCTGTCCTGACTTTTGAGCTAGAGAACTTCTGTATAAAGTAGCGTTTTCACGATACTGGAATTTCTAACTTCGACACAGTATCTTGAAAAATATCAGTATTCAACTCCATTTTAATACCACGGGGAAAATTGACATTGGGGGCATACAATTTAAAATTTGTATTAAAAGATTAATTTAACAAGGCTTTATCATGACAATGACAACTTTTCTTTTCTTAGTTCGTAGCAGAGAACAGCAAAATGACTGTACTATACATTAATAATAAGGGAGTAAGAAAGCGCAGCTGGTACTGGTGTATCAGTACTGTGGAAAATGAGTCTTGAAACCAAACCAACAGAAATGCTAAGAATCGATATGTATTGATGAATCAATATATTTGACAACACTGACATAAAGTATAACAGGAACTCATTCTATGGAAATACCAGTAGAAACCTGCAGTTCCTATTATGTACAGCAGATGAAAAGCCACTGACACTCAGCAAAATACTCTACCAAAATTGGGATGGCAACCTCCAAACAGGGCTGGGCAAAAACTAAATATGACTGTTAATCAACTTTCTGTTCTTATAGTAATATGATTTAGGTAAATAAAAGCATCAGATCGGATCCAGAAACCCAATATTAAGCACTCTGAACTAGATTAGGGTAAAAAAAAAACTTGATAGGGGCATCCTGGAGAAAAATATTATCAAATTCACATTTAAGCTACAATAATGCATTTAAGACAGAAAACAAGCCTATCTCAATAATGTGACAGACTACGTGTCCATGTGAAGGCCAATAAGAGCACAGGCAGCATGACCAACACATTTCATTTCCTGAAACTGAAGAAAACGTAAGCATCACTGGGAGACGGAGCAGCCTCCATGTCTCTGCGTCCACTCATAATCACAACACACCTAACAACTTCAATGCCTCGCCTGCTCTCTTAAGAACCATCAAATGTTCTTGGTTTAAACTGTGATATGATGTAATTGTAAAAAGGTGAACAGATCACCTGATTAAGCTCCCAGTAGGCTACAATAAAATATCAGACTATGACATCAACAATGCCTCATCTGTCTTTCTCGGAGCACAGAAATTTTGAGCCCTGTTCAGTCAGACAAGCAGCGTGTTCAACTGTGATGTGACACAGACGAAACCACTCTTCTCCCACGTGAACAACAGTTATCAATCCTGGTATAAATGCAGCAACATTCTCTAAAATTATGTAGAAATTTGTTTGTAAATATAATGGTGTGATCCTCATATGACATAAAGACATTTTGACTCCATCTACAGGGGTCTCCTCAGGATTTTTGATCATGATGGTGGACTGTGAAGATTTGCTTTCTGAGTTACATATCATAAAACATATACATATTATAAACTGTATGGCTTTAGGTTGTTTGACTGTTAGTTAAATAAAGTACGTAAGTGGAGCAACACTGCTCCAGGATATGATTGCTTTCATCTTTATTTAATCTATCAATAATTTTAATAATTTTATAACTGTCAAAAAGGTCCATCAGCTTCCTAAAGCCAAAAGTGAAATCTTCACATTTTTTGTTATGTCCCAGTAACAGTCCAGAATTCAAAGCTATTCACGATTCAATATGAAACACACGTTATGAAACAAAACAAAACAAAACAAAACAAAAATGAAAATCAGCAAATCCTCACACTGGAGAAACTGCAATAACAGATTGTCATTCTCACTTGATAATTGACTCAAACCATCAATTAATAAAAACTGTTGCTGTTTTATTTCCTGCCCTGCCCATGAGGTATACATGTCCTGACTCACTGTTAAGAATCGATTATCAAGTCTCAAGTCAAAACTGCCTTAATGAATTACAAATGTTTCCAGTTGCAGTATTACTTCTAAAAGCAGGTATGACTACAAAGAAGTAGCACTGAATTTAGAAGCGAATTAAAGTCAGTCTAACAAAACAAATAAGCAATGAAACCAGCCACAGGCATTAAATCTGGCTGCACATCCAGCTTTCAGTCATCATGCTCTGTTTGTGTCAAGCTGTTGTACTATGCCACTCCTTATGGGTGACCTTCAGGCCAAACAGGTCTCTGCTGGCACAAACTGAACCATAACGGCAACATTTGATTACAAATCAAACATCAAGGCACATAATTATATCATTATTTTCCCCGGTAACTGGCAGCCTCAACTACTTCATTACACTTGTTTTATCTAATGATGTCTCCCTATGGCAAGATATTACGATATCAGTCTACTCAACAATAAAACACTCATGTTTAAAAGTTACTCAGCCTTAATCTGGAACATACTGCATGTGTTATCAAAGGTAGCGTACAAGATTTCAATGTGACAAGACAGTGACATAATGTTGAAACCGCTTTGGCAGGATTTCAAAACACAATACCAATAATTTTCTATTTTCAAATTAATAGGTATTGCACTTTTATAATTGTAGTTCTGCTCATACAGAGGAGTAAAATACTAAATGGGGATGCAGGATGAAATGTAGCAGAAATTAATTATTCGCTGCCCTTTTATCAACATCTTATTGAACTTAAAGCATGAAATAGGTCAAACCCTAGAGATACAGGAGAAAATATATATTGATAAAGATAAAATATCTACAAATAAAGATAGATCTTTGCAGCCTGAAAGGTTCATAACCATTTCTATAGACATAGGCCCTCATATTTAATGCTGTGCAATAGCAGCTACTGGGCAATCACTAGTCATCCAATTCGCTAGCAAACTTAGCTCATGAAGCAGTTTTGTATATCCCAAGTAAAATCTGTACAGCCTATTTAATTATCAGTATGTCGTACAGATCGTTGTTTAGTCTCCACCCTGATGGTGATGCCTCAAACCTTGGTAGATTACCTTAGGGGCGCATGCAGAATGCATTAAAACAATCCAAATCGGGTAAAGACTGCTTTAATATATTGGAGAATAGTAATGAGTACAAAATCTGGCTCGAGTGACGTCTTTCCAAGCTTCGATGGCCACAAGGGCAAAGTTGCAGCAGTGGCTCAGCAACGCCCTTTCTAGCTAACGTTAGCTTAGCACGATAACGTAGACGTTAACTGGAGCTGTCAGTTCGAGCAGACTGGATTTACACTACCACACAGCCAAAACACACAAAGGGCGTTGGTCTACGCCAACAAGTAGCTGAGCAACACAGACCTTTGCTGAAAATAAAATATCAGTTACCAGTTACAATTAACGTGATATGATTTGTATCCCAAGTTTAATTACAGACCTAACGTTATTCCCCAGTTGCGTTACAAGACAACACTAGTTTAACTGTTTGCATTGTAGTACAATGTTATTCACAAAAATCACGATGCTTCCACAATAAATGAGGTAAATAGTCAGCATTTAATTTATGCATTTGTTAGCAACATCAGAGTATTTGCACCGGGCTGTTGAAAATATGGCAGCAAGCTGACAACACCTGAGTTAGCTTAGCCGGCTAATGTACCACGTTAGCTCATCCCCAAAGAACTTCCATAAATAGACGTAGCTAACGTTAGCCGAATGTTTAGCTAGGTTTCACAACAAGTGCCTCGATACAAATCAGGCCTTGACCTAGAAGCACCAAACTGGTCTTGAGATGACAACTACATTCAGCATAGTTGAATTATATCACCGTTGGATTATCTTGACGTTCACTCTCGAAATCGATGCTCCTGTGAATGCCAACTTTGCCACTTAGCTTAGCCTAGCTTTCGGCCTCTCCGCCATTTTGAGATCGGAACTGGGAAGCGCAGACACTGCAGGCAATTCGTCGTCAAAAATAACAAGTCTTTCCAAGTGCCAAAACAAAAATGTAGCCGCGTGTAAAAACAGCTAACTTACCCTCTGACAAATGGCCATTCTCGTATCCCCTTGACTGGTCTAAGCCTGCGATGGTAAGCCCTGGTTCTGAGGTGGTACTGTGACTTTTCACATCACCCGGCACGGTCGGTCAGATTTTTTCTCCTCTTTGGTACCACCGCATTCGCCCGGCCCCAGCTAACGGTCGCGATTGGACATCGGCTGCGCGCACGTTGAGGTGAGCGGAGGCGCGCAGCGTGCACAGCTTTCACTCATGGAATTAAAGGGAAAACACACCATAAATTACTTACACGGCTTTTTTATTGCACAGACAAGTTTTAATTTGAACAATTTTAATCGTAAACAAGTGTGTCATTGAGGCGAGCAGCAGAAAGACAGGCTGTAGTTAAGAGACAAATCATGCAGCTGCTCCATAGATGCTGAATAATGAAACAACTCCAGGAAACTATGGGAGCAAAACCTGTAATAAACTTACATTTTTTTGATTGACAGTTGTAAAACATATTAAAATCACAATTATTTGGGGTAATATCTCAAAACAATTTCACTAATCTCACAGTCATTTAGGAACTTAATCCCTGTGGACCAACCAACAAAATTTCATTTGATAATAATATCAGTTTAAAGTGTAATGCTGTTATTTCCATCTTAGGGGGCCATTTAGAAACCACTCATGTGACTTCTTGTTGTGGAATGAAGACATAAGATGCTCAGATGTTTATTAGTTACCTAAATATTACTGACAACAGCATGAGTTAAATGGCAGCTAATCACATCTACTACTATTATTATTTCAATATTCAGGAATATCATGATTTGAGAAGTCTTCATGGCACAAGTGTGAAACCCAGTGGACACACAAGGGACTGCAAGATGACAGCACATCATTTAAAATAAAACATTTTTTTTACAATGTTGCTGCATTTTCACTTTCACAATAGGAGGCCTAAACACACCGAGCTTGTCCATTCATCCAGCAGTACAATTGTATTTAGTGTGTAGGGTTTCTACATTTATCTGACAGAAAGGAGGGGAGTTATACATGGGCTTATATGCCTAAATTATAGCTCACAGAGTTAGTTAATGGATCCCATATATTTAGACAAAAGCTTTATCATTAGATAAGGCTCTCTTCAGTGTCCAGTCCTCCACAGACAACAGCCGAACAAACTCCTCTTCCAAAAGGAGATGGCTGCACCTGCCTGTTACTTGGATATAGTTGTCCAAAGCAGGCTAAGCCACATGTTAACACCAGTAATTTGCAAGGCTTTCATTTGCCATCATTGTCTGCAGTCATTTTCAGGGGTCTGACTGAATTCACAAATGTTTTATTGTCACTCTTTCTTTGGTCCGTAGTTCAGGGTTGTTGTCTTTTTTCCAGTTCTTCCACTTGAACCATTTCCTTTCCTTTCAGTTCAGTCCTCAAGTCTGCAATTTCTTTTGCACTACAGAGAGAGGCATAATACATACAGTCTGTGTGAGAAAATATTCATTTACATTAACCCTTCATCATGAACATTACAACTGACACATTATCTTTTATTTCATAGCTGGGGCTGTTTCTGTGTTCACCTGAGGGGAATGAGAATGATTCCACACGTCAGGTTGAGCTGCTGAAGGATGGCGGGAAGGCTCGGTGTGGAAAACTGAAGAGAAACACAGATGAGATTAAGTATAACACCACCAGAAATGCATGTGGGCAGGTGTATAAACTTGCTTGCATCATCTGCACAAACCTTTGGAGGTGGAATACAGGCACTAGGTGTGTTACTGTAGATGTGGTTGATGGCTTTCTGAAGGATCACAGCCTGCTGAGTGAGGCTCTGCAGGTACTCTGAGCTTTCCTTCACACTGCCATGGTTCTCTCCAACCTACATGTGTGTAACAATAAAGGCTCTCGGTTAAAATTATGAGCATATGACATAAATATACCAACAGCAAACATGGTATCCGAGCAATTTTAAGCCCACCTGGCTCGTATATATTGAATAAGCCTCTTTCTCGTGTTGCAGAGCTGATCGAAACTCTCCTTTACTCTCGTACACAGTGGCGAGCAGATGATGACTGCACAGAAGACAGACACAGAGAGGCAGAGAGGTAATGTAAAGTTTTATATAAAGGAAATGAAAGACGGGAGCAGTATATGGACAGGATGATCACGGAAATGTATGTAATTTTCTCAGATTGTCTGTGAGCATAATGTGTTGCAGTTCGTGTTTTTTTTGTGTGTGTAAAAGTACAAGAAAACAGAGGAACATGACAACAAACGTTCTTACCTGTGTGCATGCTTCAGTGATGTGGCACCGTGGTATTTTGAAGTTGAAATTAAGGCATTCTGCAGGAACTTCAGGGAAAGCTCATACTCCATCAGTCCATGAAGTACTAGACCAAGCATACTCTGAAGTAGTGGAGGATAACAGGGATATTAACACATGTGGAGCACAGGTATGTTTACACTGTGTACTTGAACATTTTGTTTGTTTATTTGTAAAAAATATCATTCATAAAGTTTCACCCTGCATTCCTCTGGTGTCAGAATAATCAGAAAAAAATGTTCCAACTGTAGAAATTCATGTGAACACCCTCACAAATCATAACAACGTCATATATGCAAAAAGATGGCAGACAAAACTAAATGTTCAGTTGATGGTATAAAACTTTTTATTAATTTACATATTGCATGTCAATTTTTTGTTCACATGTAATTTGTATTGTGGTATTACTGTATAAAGCTTCAAACTGTTATCAACATGTTGTTTAAATGTTCTGAGTAATAAAAAACAACATATCTTCTTTGTACAACAAAGAAACAACAAACAATTAAGAAAAATACTGTTAATCTTTATTCTGTTTTCAGTGTACATTTGAGTTGCACAGTAAAAATCATTTTACTTACCTTGATTACAAAAAGTTCCCATTTGTTCCTTCTTGTGTCTTGTTTTTTGGGGGTTTTTTTGGGTTGAGTAGCTGTTAGTTATACTTATTTATGATTATTATGACTTTCATAATCAACTATATCCTTACCATAGTACACTGAATAAACCTACCTTTAATGTCTAAAATGTATAGATCACATTTAGATTTTAGTTCAAAACAAAGCACAAAGACAGAAAGCAACACTTTGCTGGTGAGGTCACACTTACATCCAGCAACGCGACTTGTGGATGGTCCTCTCCACTCACCAGCAGGGTGAGGTACCGAGCACGATACAGCAGCTGAAGGGAGGTCGAATGCCGGCCTCCAGCAAAGCAGTACAAGGCCAGGTAAGTCTAAATCACAGATGGGAGAATACTTCCATGTGAGCTATAATATAACATGAATAGGATTAACGTGTCTAACAATCTGTCTGTGGATAAATGAGAAGATAAAGGAACTCACATAGTCTTGTATGGTCTGTGGATGGTCTATACCTTGTATTCTCTCACTACTCATAACAGCCTTTTCCTGGTGGCTGAGGGCCTGTGACATGTGGAGAAATGATGGAAACAATACTCAATGAAAGCTCACAAATTGTTCTGGATGATGATTCATAAGTCTGGAGCCAGGCTAAGTAAAAGGTCATGGTAGAAATTGAACTGTAATGAATATTTACATCTGCATATTCTCCCAGGATGTAGCAGATGCGTCCCAGCAGACGCAGGCACATGCACACGTCCTCATGCAGAACCCCACACACGCTGCTGAACAGAGTCAGGGCCTGGCTAATGAGTTCGTAACCCTCTTTGAGAAGACCTAAAAGCAAACATAAAATCCACAGATGAGCCTTGAATGTACAAAGATTATAAACATGTGCTCCTGACATGACGAACACTGAATTCAGATGAGGAAGTTATGTTTTCTTTTCTCCTTCCTAAACATGAATTTAAAATGCAAAAAACACCAAATTATTTACAATTGTTCCAAATGGGGACAATACAATGCCTATTTATGTTGTCAGTTGCTTAGCAACCGTGTTTTACATCAAAAATATGAACTTCTGAGTTTTACTTGAAGGCACCAGAAATATCATTATGTGAGACATTTTTAGCTCTATGACATTTTTGTGTATCAGGTGACATTATGCTGCATAATGTTTAATGCTGTGTATTGATGCTTGTAGGCAAGGGTGTAGGCTTTGTGTCAATACTTACTTTCAATACATCCTTATGGTACCTGTGTTACTCTTAAGGATATAATGTTGTGCTCCATAGCACATCAGCAGGGCAGATACTTTTCCATATGGGCCCTCCAGTTAATTGTGAGTCAGTATAAAAACACACAGGCAACTCTGCCATGTTAGGCGAAAAGTAATTATATACTGTGTATGTGTTTGTATCTCACCCTGCTGCACTGCCACCTCTGCGAGTCGCACAAGCTGTGTGGCATCAGTTGCTGTAGGTTTGAGATGTTTGACCACAGGGAACATGTTGACAACATCTTCTTCACCAAACACCGGCCTGTGTCTGGACTCAAACACATACTCCCTCAGCTGCACCTATAGACACAGAGAAAAGGAAGTTGTGTTTTATAGCTGCTTGTTGGACTTCAGCAACCAAAACTCTTGCAGTAAATTCATAGGTGAACGTATTATGGAGAGAAGAGAGACAGATGTCTGACCTGGATGCCTGTCTTGATGGCAATCTCTCTCAGTAGGGAGATCCTCTGAAGGCTGTACTTTTCTATCACTTCATCTATACTTTCACTGAACACAGAGAGGATAGCAGTGTAAAATCTTGTAGCACATATCCAACCAAACACACACACATGCACAAACACATTCACACACACCTATCTATTGTGTAGTGGTAATAATCTCCAGCCTCAGTCCTGATCCGGCCCCACAGCTCACTGGGGGTCAGTCTAGCCCACACACTGTCTGTCAATGAGGCGACTCGACTCCCGTGGCTCCGCCGCCGTCGGCTCCTGCGGCGAGAGAGCAGCTCATCTGAGCAGGAGTCGGGGAAACAGGAGGACGAGCTCAGGAGGCAGTTTAGGAAGTGACTGACGGCAGCAGAGAAAGCTGCAGGTTCCACATCCTGGGAGAAAATAAAATATTGATATTAGAAAATGTAGGCTAGACTACTAAATGTTATGGTAATATTTGACTTGTTATTGAGCTCTTTACCTGTAGGTAGGTCCTGAAGATGTGTTTTGCACTCCTAATGATGACTTCACTGATGGAAATTCTCTGTGTAGGGAACATCTGATGTGTCATGTGATTCAGCATCCTCACAGACAGTTAACATCCTTTAAAAGTATACAATTAGCCACTAACTCAGAGGCCAAGTTCACTTATCATTGTGAGATCCAGCTCAACACAAGTTACAGGTTGTGCTTTTCTGAAAGTCCAAGATGCACACCACAGAGAATCTGAATAAAAAAAGGTTGGTTTTGGTGTTCTTCACACTGTAAACTTTCCAAAAAATATACAGTTCATCAACTCCCTAAAGATAAAGAACAAAGGTTGCAATCAGGACATTATGAACCCGACTACAGCAGCCCACAGTCTGCATTTCTTGTTCTTTTTATTTACTGTTCAGTTCACTGGAAATATTAATAATGATGTGGCCTACAGGGTTTATTTTTAGTGGTTTGCTGGTATTCTTTTATAGCTTAATTTCCTCGTCTACCGAACATTTGAGTAGTGTACCTCAAGGGTAGAAGGACAGGAAAACAATTGTGCAACTGACTGTTATAATAATAACATCTACAGTATATCCTCATCTTCTGCCTGGAACTAAAGAACTGCTGCTAACGTCAGGCTACATTTATAAATATCTTACTCAGTCCTACACCAGAAAAAGATTGTCATTCAAGTGATGTGAAATCTTAACAATGTAAAAGTAAACTCAAGAGCAAGAGGTATGCAGCTACGATGACTTTACATACAAGTCATATGGTTAATAAAAGCAGGTACCTGTATGTGGCTGAGTCTATCTCTCTCCTCGACCCTGTCCAGCTCCCTCAGTAAGGTGCCCAGATATCGTACGTTCACACCCTGCTGGTGTAGCACTGAGGTCAGGGTTGCTCCATCCATCGGCACAACTATTTGGTCAAGACAGTCCCTCAGCTGCCACACACACATACACACACACAGGAGCAGAACTGTAGCTATCATCTTAAACTTATTGCACATGCCAGATGTGACCATTACTGCTCCACACAAAGACTCACCACTGCTGGAATCTGATTGGACAGTAGAAAAGCAGCCGCATCCCACAACAACTGTCTCTGCCTCTGAACCTCCTCGACACACTCAGAGAGGAAACGAACACCTGCAGCAAAGACAGACCCACAGTCAAATCTGATTAAAAAATAAAACCTTTATATATACATACATGGTCGTGTGTGTGCGCACAAGTGTGTTCAGTACCTGGAGAGCAAACATCAGGATTAAAGCGGATGTCAAAGCAGGAGTCACTCACTGATCCAACAGCCTCACAAGCTTTCATAGTCACACTTCTTCTTTGAAGTTCTGCAAAAGTAAAATATGAATGCATTATTAATCAAACAATCCTCACCATTTTACTTCCCCTCAGTTGGTAGTTAACGATGAACATTTGCACATTTTCAGGGTCTGTTAGGTTTGATGTAAGTTTATTATTTGACTGACTGAATTCTTTACTAGCACATAAAAAGCAAACATTACCAACAACAAAACAATATCGGTAATAACAGAATATACAAGGGAGGCAAAAAGCTTTAAAAGTCTCTCTTAATTTTGACAATCAAGTATAAGAAACTTTAACTGAATACAATTTGGAATAAGTCATTATTCTTTAACAAAAAGTCACATACTGATAAGAAAATAATATCTAGTATAGTAAAAAAAATTGTTCTATAATCTTGAATATTAATTTGAAATCAGCAGGTGGAGTTTGTCTTTATGTTGTGGTGTAGTTCTTCAAATCAACTTCTCTGCTTTTAAGCCAGCAGGAATAACACATCCTTACAGTGCTTACAAAAATGTAATATTTGAATATTTGTATTCCAAGATGAGCAAATTCTATCTGCTGATAAAGATCATGCAATGTGACTGAAAGCTCCAGAACCACTACTAAATGGACCGTGTGAGTAGTTTGTTTCCCCACCTTTTGCTTCCAAGTCAAATATAAACTTGTGATATTACATATACTATAATTGTACCTACTCAGTCTGTTTCTCAGCCTAATTTCTCTTTGCAGTAACACGATTTCCCCTGGTTTATTAATATGTTTTATCATTTCACTTCATTTAGCTGCTCTTATTCACCCATGTCAGCACCGGCTGTGGCTGTATCTCCAGTTCTCGTCTCTTCACTTTGCTCCGTGGCTTTATCTTGTTCTTCTGGTTGGATGAGCCCCTGGGACACCATCTTGATACTGAGTTCATTCCTGCAACAGAAAACACAAGATAAGGGGGATAACAAACTTAATTTCTGAAGCTCAGTTTATCCTGTTAATTGAATAGATACATGGTGGCTGCATTCGTGTTCAAACATTCAGCAAATGGTTCCACATCTCCTCTTCCTCACCTGTGCTGGACAAAGGCCTCTATCAGCTCTGGTCTCAGGCTGGCCAGCCCATGAGGATGTCGCCGTGGGTAACCAAAGCTCTGACACTCTTTCGGCACCTCCATCCTCTCCTCTGTCTCTGAGTGCTGGAAGTTAAGGTCGGGGGGGAAGGTCCGGAGAAGGTCTAAGATGTAGGCTCTTCCGTCATTACCCAGGATGCCTTTGGTCTCGATGCCAGAGCAAAGCTCCACTGGGCTGTCACTGTGGTCGAGCACCCAGTGGCGCTGGATTCTTAGTGGTTTACTGGTTTTATCCAGAAGCTCAAGAAACCTGAAATAATATTGAGAAAATGAAAGGTTGCATGTTTTAACTCATAGTTAAAGGTCCAGTGTGTAGGATTTAGGGGGATAAATTGACAAAATATAATATAATATAATAAGTCTGTTTTCTTTCGTGTATAATCCCCTGAAAATAAGAATCATTGTGTTTTCATTACCTCAGAACAAGCTGTTTATATCTACATAGGAGCAAGTTCTCATCCATGGAGTACACCATGTTTCTACAGTAGCCCAGAACAGACAAACCAAACACCGACTGTACCGCCATTCTCGTTATCGTGTTTTCGTGTAGGCCAGCGTAGTTAGCAAGGTTAAAAACCTCCTGGGCAATGAACACCGAAGGAACTCCAGCCGGGAATACACGTTTGGCACACGGGAGAAGTTTCAGCTGGTTGCAATCATGGACTGTAAAAATAATGGCCGTAGCCAATGTGACATCACCCGTTTGTTTCTGGACCCCAGTTTTGAGGCTTCAAGTTCAGTATTTCATCTGTTTCCATCTTGGGTGACCATATTTGGATAAGAGGCTGGCATTGTGGAGGAGCGAGGGGTGGATCTGACTGAGAATCTGAGGACTATCAGCAGACAGCCTGTCACTCACTGTCACAGCCAACCCTTAATAATTCATAACATTAAGACTTAATAAAAAGTAAACAGGTAAGTTATATAAAAATGTAACCCCCTGTACAGTTGTCATGAACGGAGAAATTACATTTTGTACCAGGCTTATGTCAGCTGTAAAGTTGGGAATTTTTAACATAGGTGTCTATGAGGATTAAATCCGTCTGGAGCCAGCCTCAAGTGGCCGTTCAAAGAACTGCAGTTTTTGGCACTTCAGTGAAAGCTTCATTTTTCAGCTCAAGAGGCTGCCACTTTGTTGCAAGCTGCAATCCTCACCGCTAGATGCCACTAAATCCTACAAACTGCTCCTTTAATCATGTTCTTAATTCCAAAAATATGACTTTATTGTTTTTTTGTGTGTTTGTGTGTGTTACCTAGGGTGTGTAAACACAGTTTTTCCATAGTCATTAGAGCCGTAGACGACACTCTGGTCCTGATTTTTCTCCAGTATCCCTGGAACGATTGTCTGAGCGATAACACGGATGCCACGATAATCTACGACAGCTGTTCCAAGTGTGTGAAGCCCCTCTATGTCCACAGATGCGTATGCCTGTAGCAAAGCAACAGTAATTTTGTTTTAATGTTAAGAGCATGAGGGGATGGATTAATTTATTTTAAAGTGGAAATATATAGGAAGAAAGTAGTCCATGCAACTGCAGGTGAAACTTTTTTTTGGTGTATGACTGTTTAATATTTCTTTCCTTTTAAAATCGACACAACTGTGCCTTTGCAGAAGTACTGAAATGAATACTGTCCTTTCTAGGATAAATATACAGGACACATGACACAGTCACTACTCCTGCAGGTGGTGTTGTGTGGATCTACCTGCGCTCCCCTCAGGTCACAGATGGCCGCAGCGTGAGCAGCAGTGTTGCCCCCTAGTGGGAGGTAGTGCTCAGATATGTCGAACCCCAGGCTGAAGAACAGGTTGTTCCAGATGAACATCTGCATGTGAGGTGCCTCCCCTGGGTTTAATGGCATGACGTTACCGTCGACAACAGCTACAGCACCTCGTGTTGCAGCGGCAACAAAGTCACTGTTGGTCTGAATGGAGGGATCAAAATCTTGGTTAAGACAGTTTCTCTTCCTTGATTTTATTATAAACGCAACAAAATCTAATCCCAGAGCAAGAGGAAATAATCTAACAGTTATTTTTATTAAAAAGATGAACAGCACAGAGGAAATATAGAAGGACAAGAGCTCTTATACACCTGTACTGCTGTTTCAGGGAAGATCTCACATTCACAAGTGTGTTTCTCTGACCATTAATCAGAGCAAGACTTTGAAAGAAGATGTTAAAAAAATCTTTGGCGTCACCTTGAATATGCTCCTCTCTCTGTGCAGCCGCTCCTGAAGGGAGGTCCTGGGGAGTTCCCTGCATCCCTGCAGCTCCTCATTCCAATCCCGACTCTGTGATCACAACACAGAACATCATCATCCTCAGATGCACTATGAAACATTTGTTTTTGTGTTTATGTGTGTACATGCATCTGCCATAAGTTCTGCACTTTACAGCATTGTTCTATTTCTCAGCATTTCCAAATGTAGCCTGTTTCCCCTATTTTATGTCTGCAACCTGCCCAGCTGTGTGCTCGTCCTGGCCCATGCGACTGGTGTGTGTCTCCTCCGCTCTGACACAGTCAAGGGTGTGATCTCCCTGACGAGCGATCCAGGTGAACACCTGGAAAGGTGCAGCGATTCGCTCATAAGGGTGCTGCTGAACTCTGGTTCACAGAAAGTGACAGAAAACATTTTTCTGTTAGTGAGGTTAGAACAGATGTGAGGATTTCTGTTTTACTTTAATGAAAGTGTTTCACGTTACTGTCTAACAGAGCCTCATGTAAACTCTGGAAATATAAATGACTGCCATTGATATGAGCAGTGTCACATCATGTCACTTGTTCTTGTATTGCATGAAGTTTCCAGCTTGACTACAGACAGTTTGCCCACCTCTTCTTCTGCAGGGCACTGAAGTTTTTCCTGAAAGCAGGGCTGACTTGACTCAGCAGCTCAACAAGAGAGTGGCAGAGGATTTTGGGAGCTGCAGGTTTAGGATTGAAGTTGAAGGCAGTTGACCTGAAACAGTCAGAGAAGATGTTAAATCCAGGTAAGTCTTTACTGTCCTCGGTTGGTTTACTGCTGTCTGGGGTCGATGTTGCTCTTAAATACTTTCGTAGTTGTGGGACTTTGAGTCCACAGCCATGCTAGCAGCTCTGTGAGGCTGTACTCAGCTAAATGCTAGAAGGTTTTCATACTTTTTGTGGCCAAGTTACAAGTTACAAGGCACACCTGAATTTATAATTGTGCACAATAGCTTTTGTAATGTGTGTTATCACTCTTATTATGGCTTAAATTGAATTTAATTTAGCTAGAATTTGCCTCTTTATTAGAAAATGGGTGCGCACAACATGCTGATACAGTCAATTAAAAATTCACTCAGAACTTTTTGTATATAGGCAGTTGAATATTGGAATAACAGGCTAATGTGTGGTTATCACAAAATCCCACAGCACACCTGGATCGGCATTGAGGCACACCATTTGGGAACCACTTATTTAGATACTTCAGTCTGACAAAAGTAGTAGACTGACTGACCAACACTGGAGCAACGCTGCTAGCATGGCTAAAAACTCTTCACTTTTCATAGCTTAGCAAACGTACAAATGGCTGAACAGTTTAACACTCACTGGTTGAGGTAGAAACCACGTGTAGAGGATGTAATGTTGAGCTCTCTGTCCTCCACAGTCAGGACATTGAGGTACATTAAGTCCCCGTGCATCTTCCTGTTTCCTGGAGGAGGGTTCCAGCTGCTCATTGTTAAAACCCGCAGGCACTGTAATGGCTGCAATGACACTTTCATTAAGTCCCACTGTCGCTTCACTGTAACTGAATACTTTATTGAATCTTAACGAGTCATAGTTGCAAACACAATATCTGATCTCTCACCTTCCAGTCATCTCTGAGTGGCTGTAGGGGAGTAAGTGGTCGTTCCTTACATGCAGGGAGGATGTATTCTGGAGGGCTGCAGTCAACAGACTCCTTTTCAGAAGCTTGCCTGTTCCCCACGCTGTCACAGTCTGCAGGGATGAATATGGAGGTGAAAGGGCTGTCTGAACTCTCAGACAAAACCCTGATGTAAGGAGGTAATGAGAGAGCAATATTACCTTTGTCTCCTCTGGTAAAAAAGGTGAGGTAAGAGAGTGAGCTGCAATTGACTCCATTGAATGCATCTGCAGGGTCAAGACTCCTCAGTAGATCACGAACATGTCTGAGATGAAGACGAGCATCACGCACTGTGTAAGCATCTGCAACAACATCAGAACACCTGCTTATAATGTGTTTCATCCAATCTCACACAAGATGAATGGAAGGACTTTTCTTGTTGCATTTCATGAAAGACGACGAACAAATCAATACATATATAGACAATGTAAGACGAAACACTGCAGCATAAAGTGACTCAAGTGAAGAAGAACTTATCATGTAATTATAAGATCATATGATACCAAATGAGTTCTCAAAATCAGTGATACTCTCATGCCATGCAATTCAATATAGTGAGTATCATTCCTTCATTTCACATATTTCTAATTTGTGTCTTTCAGTATATTATTCAATATCATTTAACCATGGAAAATTAACAATACATAATGTCTAAGTATTGCATTTTTTTTTTTCACAAAATGCAGCTGCAAGTGACTGAAACATTTTAAGTGAGGTTTAAAGTGAGTGATGCATTCAAAAGACATGATTCTTAGTTGGTGGTGATATTTATTATAGCAAAGTTAAACTGTGGTTTGGCTGTGTGGAGTCACAAATGATGTTGTAAACCTTTCTGGATGATGTTAGTTTCACCACAGCCTGCTGATCTGAGCCTGGGCAGTTTTGAGACATAAAGAGAGAGCATCTGTCTGACACAGTGGTGGACTCAGGCTGTCTGAGGCTCAGGGGCAAAAAACAATAGAGAAGGCCCCAACTGTATGCAGCGTGGCACCAATATGCATAAAGTTTTCTAGCATGTAGGGCAGCCTATAGACCAAATCACAATGTTTGTTTACAGTAACTTCAGGGTAGAAAATCCCCACATCACGTACAAAAATTGAAACAGTGCTGAGCAAATGCTGCCTGAATTGGTATGTTTTTAGCCACCTAAAAAAAATCAAAATCAGTTTAAGTGTAGGCTACACTAGGCCTATATCTAGAATATTTTCACCACTTCACCTTACTTTACTTCAATTTCACAGATAAGAAACAATAAATTATGACGACAATAAAGCCTCCACAAAAATAGCATTTTAAGTCTTGTTGTCCGCTCGTCGCTAGGCTAATTTATACAATGTAAAATGCCATAGGCTTGTGATAATAACGTTAGCATGCTGTATTTGTTTGGAAAACGTTTTTAGTGTGACAGTTGTTTTGTCTGTGAACCTTGTGAGTTGTAATGGACCCAAATTATGTACTGTTACCTTTGTTATATGTTGCTGTTGTCCCTGGTTTTATATGAGAAGAGGAAAAGATCGCTAGCTGCTAGGCTAATTTATACAATGTAAAATGCCACAGGCTGGCGCTAATAACGTTAGCATGTTGTATTTGTTTGGAAAACGTGTTTTTAGTGTAAGACAGTTGTTGTGACTGTTGTCACAGTGATTCAGTCTATATGGCACTGCATCAGATTTTAGGCCAACCTAGAGGGCACTTAATGTAGTTTTAGCTACTAGGGCATTCAAGAGGGCACTTCTGCAACCAGTCCACCAGTGGTCTGACACCTGATAACAGTTTAGATGAGAGGTCTACATATTTCAGACTAAAAAGGGCCTTCCTATCAGGTTCCAGATGTGAGGTCAGAATGAAGTCAGAGGCCAACAATGTCACCCTTTGAAGTAAACTACAGACTTAATTATCACAAAAAGATTGTCTATAAAGGAGAAAGAAAAGAAAGAGGCAGTTACCCTCCACCACCTTGATCAGTGCTCCATCCTGGATGCCCTGGATGGAGTGTAAATCTGTGAGGTTGTCAAGTGTGGTGCCCCCCACCTGGAGGGAGAAGCATGTGCGGTGGCAGGTTATCTCGTGCTCCATCAGCACCTGGTGTAGCTCCGCCACCACCATCTGGCCTGAAACCTGAGAGAGGAGGATTGGAGTGATTTAGAAAGACGTGAAGTTACAGTGTGTTACAGTGTCTGTAAGAAAATAATGACAGTAGCACAGCAGAACCTGCAGCTCAAAACTTTCTGTTCCAGGAGGCTGAATTCTGACAGTTAGGTTTGTCTCTTGGAGATCAACGATGTCATGGATGCTGAGTTGTTTCCTTTTATCAGCATCAGACGGCTGATCATCCCCAGGGCTTTCTTCAGTTTGACTTGGAGGCGCTGTTGACAACAGAGGAGACAAAATAAAGGTGTGGGGATGAAAACTGGCTGCTTGTTTGGAGGATAATGTTTCCCAGAATTGAAATTATAAGGGAGATTGGAAAATAAGCTATTATTATATTTTAATGTAGTATAATCGGGTTATAATAAAATGTTAAGAAGAAAAGGGAAAATAATAAAAGCATATTACAAAATGACAATTTGATAAAGAAAACGGGGTTGCTGTTAATCAAAAGGTAACTTTTGTATTTTTCAATCTGAACCATATTTTCCCATGTTTTTGTGTCTACCTGACTGAGGGGAACAACAGTCTTTGAAACTGGTCCATTTTTGAGCGATAGGGCAGCACGTTACGTTAATGTTAATGTGCAGTTGCGTACCACCAATTTACATCCACTAAATGTGTTTGTTTTTGCCACTGACAGGCTCAGATTCTTATTAAAAGTGTGTTGACAACATTATGGAAGTAAGAGAAAGAGCCTTTTTGTTTAACCAGAAACAGCCAAGCTATCACCAGAGCCCCACCAGACTCCATTTAAAAAACAGCGATTTTATCATTGTAAAACACACTTGATTCAGAGTTGACAGAAACAAAATAAAACTAACAAAAAACCTCTTGGCTCATCTTTCCACTGTTTTATCGATCACTTATTCAGGTTTGGTTGAAATAAATCCTTAATTCACCCAGTTAGATGTGACAATGTGCTGGCTCTATACATGTTAAAATGACTGTTTATTTAAATGGAGTCTGGTGGGTTTGGCAACAGCGCTTTCAGAGCTGTTTCTGGGGAAACAAAAAAGGATCTTACTGTTTAATAAAAAGGTCTATCTCTGTAGGGATCATTTCCATAATGTTGTCAGACACTTAGAATAATACTCTGGGCCTTTCAGTGACAAAAGCAAGCACTTTTATTCAATGTAAATTGATAGTGCGCACATGCCCAGAGTGGTGACATTGCAGAATGTTCTGCTCAATAATGGACCAACTTCAAAGATTTTCGTTTCCATTAGTCATTTAGACACAATAGAATGGGAAAATAGGGTCCAGGTGGAAAAATTCCAAAGTTACCCTTCAAATGGAAAACAAAAAATGCTGAAATTTAAATGCTCAAATTGGAAGCTTAAATGTAGCCTAGGTGCTTGAAATGAAATATGTAATTGAATAGGAAATGAAAACATGTATACAAAAAGGAAAAATTAAGAAATTATGGTACAGTTTCCTTTAAATTTTCCATTTTTCACCCTCCTTTTGGAATTGGCCCTTTTCCCTCTAGTAGGCTATTTAACATTTGGCTTCTCACCTTTCTTTTTCACAACACCAATTTGTCATTTACAAGTCCAATTTCATTTTCCATCAAAATTATGTTCTGAATATCTGAAATAAAATATTGTAATAGCTTATAAGAGTTTTGCCATTTTCTCTTTAAATTTTAATTCTGGGTGAAATTATCCTTCATAATGTAATTATCCACCAATCACAGTACATAAACAGAGAAAAGACAAGCAAAGATAAACACAATCAAATAAAATCACACACCTTTGTCAAGTGGTGCTGCCAGAAACAGCCCATCAACTAAAAACAAGGTTGCTAGCTTCTCTTCCTCCTCCACCTGTGGTGGAGCTGGCTTGTTGTCGTCCTCCTCCCTCTTTGCTGGGTCCTGACATTGAATATGATCTGCATTTAAAATGGATTTCTCTGCAGTCTGGTCTGCGCGGTCCCCAGAGAGATTTGTTGTTTTTGTTTCCTTTTCATGTACACTCTGTCCCATCTGTTCATTATCCTGATTACTCTGTTGTGCCAGGTCTGCATGACACTCAGCAGGGTTAAAGTTCTCCACAACTTCAGTGTTGCTGCTGTATTTTGTCGACTGAACGTCCTTCTCTGACTCATCCATATTGTTGTTGTGTTCAGCCGGCATCACTGAGGTGCACTCTGATTCAATGATTTGTTCTTTGTCTTTAACACTCTCTTGTGTCGGCTCTGTCCAGGAAAAGTCTGTATTTACCTGAGCAGCAACAATATCTTGTTGTAACCTAAATACATTCTCTTCATCTGTGTTTGACTTTTCTTTTTTTCCTGTTTGAAATGTATGCTTTGTTGAAGTGGGGGTCAGATCCTCATGGATGTGATGCTGTTTCAGTTCTTCCTGTTCAGCTTCCTTGCCTATGTCTCCGAAGGCCCATTTGTTTTTCTCTGCCTGTCTCTCCTCCTTCCCTCGCACCTCAACAAAAACGTCCATGTCAGCCCAGCTTCCAGAGTCTATCCATCTCTGTTGTTTCTCTGAAGCATCTGAGTGCCTCTCATGTGATGTTTGTGCCTCCAAGAACACATCCAACTGTCTCAGTATTTCATGTTCTTCCACAAGCATCTCGTTTGCAGTGTCAGTGTTTGTTAGAGCGTTTACTTCTCTCTCCACCGTCTCATTACTACACATTTGATTTTGAGCCTGAACCTCTGCCTGTGATTCTGTCTGAGTCTGCACCCCCTTTCCGATCTGTGTCTCCACTACTTCGGTCTGTGTCTCAACTTCAGAAAACCCCCTGTTTCTCCACCTGCTGCTCCTCTCTTGTCCATCATCTCCCGGCTCATCCACCCTCACCACCTCCTCCTCCTCAGACACCAGCAGACACACCATCGGCTCCACCAGAGTCACGTCCCCTCCCAAGTTGCTGCTTAGGATGATGTCAGGAAACAGGAAGTGCTCTGGTTCGAGGGCTGGGTTTGTCACCCCGGTGGAGACGGTTAACAGATCATCCTCCAAGTCGTCCGGCAGGCTCAGCGATTCACATTCGCTCTCCTCGCTGGAGAGCAGAGGGGATCTTTCCGCCTCACCCTGGACCGGTGTATCCTTACACTTGAAGAAGTTTGACAGTGTGTAGCAGCACTGGACTATGTTTCCCATGATGCCTTTGTGCACCAAACAGCAATAGAACTGTGCAGGTGGCCTGAGGGAGAAAAGAAGCACAGTTATACAGCTCCAGTGAGAAAAGAGTATTAAGAAAAAAACTTTAAGATTGGTAAAATAAGATTGTCAGTTTTGCCAAATGATTTCCAATAAAATTTTGTTTTTCAGCATGACGTTAATTAACTTGTTAAACCTTAAAGGAAAACTTCATCCCCCAAATGACCATTTGTATATCAATTCATAGACTGTACAAATAATGGATGCAGTCTCTGTGACGTCACCCTTAAGTTTCTAAAGAGCCTTTTTGAAGCTCAGGGGGAGACTTCTGGCGGTTGTCATCTTGGCAGTGCCTGACCCTACCTAACCTCCACCTAATCACAAAATAGGCAAAGAGGTGGCGCGTGGGTGAAGCTGAGGCAGGCAGTGCTCCAGACACCAATGTATGTTATATTGTAGACCAAAACGTCAAAGTCTCTTAAGCTTGTGTTAACCACAGACCTTTTTTCAGTCATCGAACCAAAAACAGAATCAAGAAAGTATTGACTTTAAGATGAGGGAACCAGGAGTGCTAAAGTGCTAACTCATTTCCGGGTTTTCAGACTCACTTCTGGGGCACTCTATGAAGCCTGGTTGCTGAAGCATACCCACCTAGCTTGAAGCTAGCTAAGGCTAACAAGGTAGACTAAGAAGCTAGGCTATGTGCTACTCTCACAGACTGTATAAAAAAGTGTTGAATTCACCTAAGTCACATATGACATCACAAAAACAAATAAAACAAATACTTCCAATATAGACTGTGTTACAAACATAACGCTACTTAGCACAACTTCTCCTGAAATGCAGGTGTATCATTATAAAGTTTGTTTTCATGGGGACTTGCAGGCCAACAGGTAAGTTAACATTAAACCTTTAAACAAGGCTGAAGAATGACAACCACACCACTGAGTACAAAAATACCACTTTACCTTTATTTATGAATCACAATATTTGAAACACATCTTGGGTTGAGGTTGGTTATAGCAGGGCAGTCCTGGGTATCAGGGATGAAACTAAGCTGAAGGCGTCATTCATTGATTTTAAACACTTCCCCATTAACAGTCTCAGGCACAGACAAGTAGCGCTGCTTATGCAAAAGTGTTTTAAATAGTAATGTTTTAGTAAAAATGCATGTGTTTGACAAGTACAGAGCATACAGCTGAATAAATGAGACGTGGGTTATAATGCACGAGTTGTGTGAGAGTTTGTAAACACACATTCTGATATAATTTTTCTGTTTGTTAAACTCAGACCCCTATGACTTCAATATAACAAGAATTTTCCCTTTTTTGGGGGATTTTTGGTTCACCATGACGGCATGAGAAAAAAACAAAGTAGGCCTATTCTTCACAAATTTAACGTCACATGAAATGAGTAATTGATTTACAAATGGTCATTTAGGGGGTGAAGTGTTCCTTTAAATGCATGATTAGTTTGAATTAAGCTGCTAATTATAAACTACAAAAGGCTTTGTCACTGTCACATGTGCGTGTCTGTTTGTGTGGCATGTGTGAATGCAAGCAGATAAGAGCCTTAGACAACAGCTGATGACCGTAAGATTATAAAGTGTTCCTGTAGAGGTGTCACCTTACTGAGGAAAGGACTGGAAACTAAATCACATCAGATGGACTCTGGAATGATGTTGGATATGTGGAAATCCTGGAACACAGATGAAAGGGAACACTGAGCAAATTTTTAGAGTATAAAAATGCCTATAAGTTACAGTTATTTGGCTATATAAATAAAAACAGCAGGGTAGTCTGAATAGACTCAATTTTAATGTCTTGAATCATAATTGGAGTTTATATAAAAGTAACACACCTTATTGAAGCTCCTGGGAACACAAAGGTGCAGCAGGAAACGCATGTAGCTCAAACAACAGAAGCATAAAACAGCATCAATATGACATCAATGTAATCAATCTATGGGCCCTACCAGCCAGTGTGGAGAGAGGAAGAGGCTGTCAGTCTGTGTCATCTTCTCCAGACTCTTCTGCTGTCCATCCTGCTGAAATCACAGAGCTTAGTTCCCCAGTCTTTCCTCTACAGCAGGAAGCTCCTCTGTCTTTGCTGCGAAACCACATTACACAAACTGTGTGTCAGTGCATGTGTGAGTCTGCCCTTCATGGGTGGAGAGTAGCTGTGAGAGGAGCATGCAGGCCCTTCTGTTCACACACACATGCACATCCACACACCTAGTACCCATCCAAGTCCAGAAGAGGGCAACCTCCCTGCCGTTCATGATGTAACTTCCTGTATTGAGACTGGTCCATGCACTCTCTATCAACCTTGAATGTGAGCATGTGCAGGAGGTGTATAAATAGCAGCAGCAGGAGGTCTGGCGCCTCTTTAATATTATGAAAACTATACATGGGGCATGACACAGCAAACCTCTCCCCAAACACAAAGTCCAGGAAACAGCCCTCCAGTTCTCTGTCTCCCTTTCTCTGCACACACTTTTAGGCATGAGATCTCCAAATGCAGCTCTGTGGTTGCCATGGCAGCGCTGCAGAGAGACATTAACATTCGGAGCACAGTCTCCAAGACAACTGTGGGAACATTCTAGAATGGGACGTTTGCTAGGAGACAAGTTACACGTGTACCGTTACACTGACCACCAAATGTGAGTGATGCAGTGGTTTGTGGTTGAAAGGTTCAGCCCTGTGTTGTGCAATAACAATAAATTAATCCTGATTTCTTTTTTTCTGTCATTCAATATAATTTCCTGTTCAATTATCAACTCACATTAGAGACTGTTCATTATTTATGAACACTAAGCACTGGGGAGGGACTTATGTTTTTTATTTTGGTTTAGGGGAGGGGCATACAAATTCAAATGGTTGTTCTGAGTATAGTTTTTTGTAAGCTGACCCAGAAGTTGGTACCACTGTGGTTCCCTACAGGATTTCCCACTGGATTTTAGATTATTGTGGCAAACAAACGTTACTAATACTTACACGTTTTGTTAGGGAAGATAGTCTCCTCAGATTAACACCACTTTTATCATTTTTGAAGCCTAAATGCAATCACCGTAAGTGAAAACCTAACGTTAGGCTATCAATGAACAACACCATTGTCACATGATTTAATGTTGACACCACAGCTGTAAAGGTGTGGTCAGCATGATGCCGTTCCGTAGTCTCATTTAGCCACTTGTTCGCAACCACTGTATTTAAGACACATAAAAACTTAAAAATTCACGAGTGACGTATTCTTTTGTGTATCTATTTTACCACTGATTTTTAAAAGAACAAGCGTTCGGGGTTGTTGTCTTTAACTTGACATAATTACACCATTTATTATAGCCAGAAGATGTAAAAACAGAAATTATTGTTGTATATTCAAATTTCCGACAGTCCTTGGACACAACATGTGCGCCGAACGCTCCTGTCAGAGAAAAAAAGACCAAATCTGAGCTTAAAAGAGGCAGACTGAGCAAAGTAGTCCAGACTTCCCTCTCCACAGCAACGCTTCCCAGCTCCTCCTGGGGGACCCCAAGGTGTTCCCAGGCCAGACGAGGTATCCCGGAGCCTCCTACCAGTGGGACATGCTGGAACACCTCTTACGGGAGGCACCTCCCTTTATTTTAAGTCTCGTTTAAAAAAAAAAAAAACCATTAGCACAAACTAACCAGCATGTACGACAGAGTGAAAAACTGAGGCTTTTTTCAACTTTTAACTTTCAAACATTCAAGGGTAAGTTTTAAAAATCTAATAAG
The DNA here is from genome assembly GCF_006386435.1 of Epinephelus moara. Taxonomy (NCBI): domain Eukaryota; kingdom Metazoa; phylum Chordata; class Actinopteri; order Perciformes; family Serranidae; genus Epinephelus; species Epinephelus moara. Next base: position 11,970,377 of record NC_065508.1, on the reverse strand, counting down.
TAATTTACGGTGGAGGGATGATCATGCATTTTTTTCTTGCAGTCACTCAGGGAGGCTCAAGGAAAAATATTTGTAGCTTTGGAGAGCAGTCACACACCAGTACCCTCCCCCCTCTGATGAGTAAAGAACAGTCCCTCACCAATTAATTTGTTTCATTTATTCACCGTATCATTTCAACTTTCATCTTATGCCACCACATTTGATCACAGGAATACTAATGGCCCATGTTAATACTAAAACAATAATAATTAGCCTACAGCTTTATTTGGCCTTGTGTTTGTGCATTCACCATGCTGTGGCATATTGCAAATAAACCTGTATAGTATAAAAGATGCAGATTGCAGATGATGGACAGTCAGACTGTGACTCATCACAATCTTCCTGCACACCACCTCAGAGTCCTCTGAACTCTGCACCCCCTCTCTCTTTTAATATTTCATTCGGTCAACTGTAGAAGCAGGAAATTTAGTGATACATGTATTTTTGTACTCTATGCGTAGGTGTTTTCCTTCCTTTTACTTCTTTGGCACCTTCAGCAGTGCACACAGATCTGGTTATATTTTAAGCCCAGTCAAGGTTTGGTTGTACTGCCACCCAGTGTAGGACTTGACATGAAGGCTTGTGAGCAGATCCAGGAGAGGACTGTGAACCATCCTGACAGAGTGATACTGATATTTAATACTGGGTAATATTTGTATTATGTACAGTTAAAGGTAGATTATTCTCTTGATTAATCAATGAATTGTTTGATCTACAAAACACCAGCAAATTGTCAAAAATGTCTGTCACAAATGTGTCCAAAGTGTCCAAACCCTAAAGACATTCAATCTGTGAGGATAAAAAAGACACAACAGAGGCAAATTCTCACATCAGAGAAGCTGTAGACAGAGAATATCTGGTGTTTTTGCTTAAATAATAACTTGAATGACTGATTTATTGATTGCTGATTATATTTCTGTTCATTACTATTGTTTTGGCTCATGTATAATTTAAGTAATAATTTTAAGAAGTAGGGTATTGATACAAAAAAAAATACATTATATCATCTTTGTAATAGGCCTTATTTACAGCAGATATTTTGACTCTTGATATTCATTGTAGGAAAAGCACATGTAAATATTACAATTAAAGGAGCTGTGTGTGATATTTAGGGCATATCTATAATTCAGAGTCTGAGCCGGGATTGTCTGCACATGGCTCTCAACATGGAGGTGGCTAGCAGCTAATGGTGCTAACAGCACAAACAGTGCTAACAACTGCAACAGTGGTGACAGAGCTTATGTTAACTTGAGGAGGAAATGGAGGGTGGGAGTGATGCTTCCTCAATGACACTGTGGGTTGGGATGGTATTATCAGCTGTAACCACCGTATGAGCGCAGTGCAGATCGGTGGCGATTAGCTAGCCAGTGGGACACACACACACAGGGACTAACATGCACTAACATACAAGCACTACTGACTTCATTCTCTGCTCAGGACACCATTACTCCACTATATCTTTCCATAGTGGTTTGCTTCTATATTAATGGTCTGAATGTCGTATTGTGACAAGCTTACTGGGACACTTGAACAGAGCCATTGTTCATGTTATTGGTGCTTTTACTACAATGACAGTATCTGCTGTGATGAAGACCTACTAAAAACTTTTTTCAAACGTTGAAAAGAGACCACAAGACACCAGAGATACTGCTCTGCCATCATCAGGCACATTGCATGAATTTAATAAAGTGCAAATCATACAAAATGTCCCTAAACCTTCTGGAGTGACTGCCTGAACCTGGAATGCAGCTAGTGCAGTGAAAAAGCAGGTTGCCACCAAGTTAAGCAGCACGGTGTAGGTGTTGACAGACCCAGAGGCATGGCTACTAATTACAGGCAAAAGCCGTGATCAACAGTGTTAAAATCAAAAGGCATCCCTATGAAACAGTATCACTATTCAGTCTTCATTTCTTTACATTCTCACAGTACATGTCGTACCATCAATGTGAAGGAATCAGTTAATATGCTGTTGTGTATAGGTTTGATCACATTCTTGTGCAACTATCTCTAAATCTCTAACTTTACTTTCTGAAATCTACAGACAATCACGAGGTTACATCTCTCTCATCTTAAGCTTTTTCTAGCATAACTGCATCAGTTGATCTTGGCCGAGACCTGCTGGAAGACAACTTTCTCTTTTTCATCTTCATCACAGAGCGGTTTCTCCCTCTCCTGCTCCCATGTCCACCCTCCTGTGCACCCTGCTGTCCTCTATATCCTCCCACTCATCCTCCATCCCCTCCTCATCCTGCATTCTGATTGGTTTGTTCAAGCGAAGGAGGCGGTATCTGAGCGGCACCAAGAAGAGGGCAGGGTCAGGCATGGGGTGTGGCCTCTGTGGTGATGTCACTCTCTCCTGCGGGACGCAAGCTCTGACCCTCTCCTCCCTCACGCTGACACGCCTCCTATGCCTCGCCTCTGGTTGGCTGGGAGAGGCTGGAGGAGGTGGAGACAGAAGCCAGTCTGAGCCCTCCTCTTCATAATCTTCATCCTCCTCACCTTCTTCATCCTCATCATCCTCTTCTTCCTCCTTTCCTCTGGATGCCACCTCTCCCTCTGCACCAGCCTCTGTGCTCGGCCGTTGCTGAAACAGTTTTAAGCGTGCAGTGTGGAGCTCGTGGCAGAGGGTCGTGGTGGTGACATTTTGGCGTTGCAGCTCACGACTCAGCAGCGTGATCTTGTGGCTGCGGCGTTTCAGTTCCTCCAGGAAATGTCGTTCCTCATCCCTCAGGCTCCTTCCTAGTGCTGATGCCCGTGCCCGGCCGGCCCGCAGCTCCCCACGTGCAGCGACCATCATGCACTGCTGGTCCTCTAGGAGACGCTCTACAGCCTCACAGCGTGCTGCCAGCTCTGCTTCCTCCTCTGAGAAACATAAACACATACAGTATGGACTGAAGTGTATACAAACACAGAAAATACAGACATAGTGTTGAGATTATTGTATCCATGAGGGTTTGTCATTCTGTCTTTCTATGCTCCATATCTGTGCTCTTGTACTTGCTTTCTTACTCAGTGCAACCTGCCTGGATAAATAAATCATACACAATTTTTGCTCTTACCAAGGACTGGCTGGACTAGATTTGCAACGTTGTAGGAAGCAGTGCTTTGAATTCCCTATCTCTGAACAGTATTTTGGAGCTGCATAGCTATTCAGTAATACTGGCAGGAGGTAACACAGATAGATTACAGAATTGACTGTTCTTCCTCTACAATTTATTTCAGAAATATTATCGCTAATTTATCAGTACAAGACAAAAATCTATTATTAGCAGCCAGCAAGAAAGCTGTAACATGAAAATGGTTACAGATCAAACCTCCAACAAAGTCTGACTGGTTAGATATTGTGATGTATGTTCAAAGTATGGAGTGAATCATTTTTTTGTTACATCTACGGGCTTATACATCCTTAAAATGCTGAGAAAATGGAGTGTGTTTGTGAACTCGAGATGATTAATGATTCTTTACTGTATGAATCTGCACGTATTTCTACCGTAATGTTTGCATGAGTGCACAGGTGACTAGCCATTTGTTCTATTATGTTTTAGTTCTATCTTTGTTTTAAAAAGGTTAATGTCACTTTACTGTAATAATGTTGCCTCATCACTGTCCCCCCTTCTCTCATGTAGTCCTTGTGAATCCCCAGTCCTCCTCTGCACAGCTTTCCTGCTTTCCTTTCCATAACTCCCACATATTGTATCACCTTCACTCCTTATCAGCCGTGACTTGCAATGTCTTACCTTCTGTGCTTCTGTCAGGAAACCTGGAGTCCAGCTCACAGCTCAGCTCTGCAGCCAGGAGGAGTAGAAGCACAGCGTGCAGACAGACAGAAAAAGTTAAGACAGGGTGACAGACAGACAGGGGGTCAAGTGATTTAGTGACAGTAGATAGATGAAGAGCAGCAGGTCACCGGTACACTGACCATGACAGCGCCTCTTCAGGTGTGTGATCTCCAGCTGCAGACCGGTCAGCATGGCCAGGTGCTCCTGCTTCAGGAAGGCGATGCCTCTCTCCACACTGGCCACCTGCTGCTCCAGCCTCCCAGCATCCATGGCTGCACCCCCACACAACCTGCACACACGCAGGTAGCTGGATGTGTTAGGATGGGGGATTTGTCAGAACAGATGTTAAGTGTCCCGATTTCAGCTCTGACATAGAGCTGGATATTATGTGTCAGTTGCACGTTACACAAATAACATCCCTTTAATTTATCAACCTGCTACTATGCGGCTAAGTATTATATGTTACTGTGATTTTCTGCAACATATAAGATATGCATACAATATCGTATTTGATCTTATTCGGTTTGATTTCTCGCCAATAAAAGCTTTCTGGTATCTGCACCATTGCTCACTACAGTGCTCGGTGTCTACCTGTAACTGTGCAATGATCACTCTGACCGTGGCCTACCGTGATACTGAAGCGGTATCCTATTCAAAGCGTCTCTCATGGATCCTCGTATCGCCCTGCTATCTCTGTCCTTGATGCAGCAGAGATGGAGAAAACAAAAGACCCGTGCAAAAAAAAAAAAAACCTTCCGCGTGCAAAACGGCACTTTGTGAGTGTTCCCAGGTGAGCTGCTTCACAGCTGCAGCAGGCCGACGTTTTTCTTACAGTGTGAATGAATCCTGCTGCAGTCTGAGCCGAAATAACCTCCTCATAACCTTCTGGTTGTACGTGCAGTGCGGTGCGGTGCCGCTGCTGTACTCACAACAAAGCAGCCCGGTATGAGGGGTGATCAGTGCCACAGAGCAGGAGGAGGAGGAGCTCCATGGAAGTGATGCTGACAGCCAACAAGAAAGGATTCATTGAAGAAAAAAAAAGCTAAGATGACTGCGAGTTAAAGTGTCATCCCACTTTTGGGCTACAATGTGTATTAAGATTGTATTTTTTGTCTTTTGGAAAAGCTTATTGTGCTCTTGTGTGTAGGATTTAGTGGCAACTGTGGTTGCAGAACTGAAACCTCTCCCATGCCAAACGCATAGAAGAACTAAGGTGGGCAATGCAAAAACGCAAACGACCCTATAGAGCCAGTGTTTGGTTTGTCTGTTCTGGGCTACTGTAGAAACACGAAGGGCTGCGATCACATGGCCAATGCACTGATGGGTGTAAAAAATATAGAGGTAAGCAGTCCAATAAGAGGTCACGATTTGGTGGTGGATGGGTCACAAAACAGTAGACTTTCCCCTGACACCTTCTCTAGGAGATTGGTGTTGGGAACTATATGAACTTTAAGTGGACTTTAAGTCTTTTTAAGGAGCGTCTTCACTATGTTTCTTTTCCCAAAAATAACCACAGCAACTTTAAGTGTGTGACTTTACATGAAGTACGTAATGTCTTTGGTAAGGCGCTAATTTCTAGGATATCATACAAAACATTATGTGTGCATTTTTGTAGGATGTCTTATGGCTGTTGAGAAACAACAACACAGTGTGGAAGATGTCCCACTTGATATATAGATAAAAATGTCTCATTCTGTGGTAACAAAAAGAGAACAATTCTTATTTTCAGGTGACTGTACACTAATAAAAACTTAGTTATGGATATGATATACCATTTCTACCAATAGAGTGTCCCAGGAATGAGTCCCTAAACCTGGAAATGAGTCAACATTTTACCACTCCCAGCTCCCTCGTCTTGAAGTCAGTGTTTTTTTTGTATGGGTTTATAGTTAGATGCCTGAAATAAAGCCTGTGGTTAACAAAAGCTTAAGAGAGATTTGTTCTACAATATAAAAATATGTCTGTAAATACCCCCCTTTTATGTCTTTAAAAAGGCAGTTGCTTACAAATGGCTAAATGAGACTACAGAACGTCATAACACCAGATGTGGCTTACAGCCTCGCTGATGTGGCAATGTTAGTCATTTGACCATGGTGTAGTTTGTTTATAGCCTAACGTTAGCTTTTTACTTCTGCTGATTGCATTTACACTCCAAAAATCATTCAGGTAGTGTTTATCTGTGAATCTGTTGGTCTAATCTGTGAAGATTATCTTGCTCAACAAAACATGTATCATAAACCTTTGTTTGCCACAGAGCTCATTTTCTGCAATAATCCAAAATCCAATGGAAAAATCCCATTTGTTTTTTGACAAGGGAACCAGGGCAACACTAACTTCTGTGCCAGCCTACAGAAAAGCATCATCCCTGGAGCACTCTATAGATGCTCTGAATCCTGCCTACAGAAAAGCATCATCCCTGGAGCACTCTATAGATGCTCTGAATCCTATCGGCTAAATGTACTTAAAGTATTAAAAGTAAAAGTATTCACTGTGCAGTGTTAAAATAAGGCTATATTACTGAAGCATTAGCAGCATTATGATTTCATAGCTGGTCGAGGTGATGCCAGTTTTAGCTATTTATTATCCTGTCTGGTAGTTAAATAAGTAATGATGCACTATATTTTATAAAGTGAATACATGTTTTGTATGTAAAACCATAATTTGAAAAGTGCTAGCTGTCAAATAAATGTTGTAGAACAAAAAGTACAACATTTCCTCTGAAATGGAGTGGAGTAAAACAGGTTTGTATAAAGTTGCATAAAATGGAAACACTATAGTAAAGGGCACAGTCAGAAATGTAAAACGAGGGTGCAGATATTCACATTTTGTTTAGGACTTCGATTATTTGCAGGATATTTTATCAATTAATCGTATTGTCCATAGCTTTTTAGAAACTCGTGCAAAATGTCTGGTAATGTCTTCAAATGTCTTGTTTTATTGATCAGCAGTCCAAAGTCCAAAGATATTCAGTTTACAACCATGTATGATGAAGAGAAGCATCAAAACTTTACATGTGAGAAGCTGTAAGAAGCAGATGTTTGGCATTTTTGCTTAAAAATTCTAAAGCCATTATTGTTTAAAATAGTTATCCATTGTTATCCACTAACTGATTAACTGATTAATCACTGTAGGTCTAATTCTGTCATATCTTTTTAAAAAATCACAATCATACAGCCTATCATAATAAACATTTTTAATATGATAAAATGCTGCAGAAAAAAAAATCATAACTATACACATAAACCATTAATTCCATAATATTGAATATTAGGTAGATCATGAAGAAGAGGAAGAACTCTGCAAGCTCAGGTTGATTTTATTTGCTTTGTGACATAGGCTACTGGTTATATGACGTCATCCCTACACTTGCGCAATGTAATTTGGCCATCAGTGTCAATAATGCACAAACAAATTCTGATACAGCAGGTAGAATCAAAAGTTTTGTTTGTTTTTTCATTGTTGACATCTCTTTTTTGCAAAATGGTTGACGAGGCTCATCCTTTCCTGGCTACACTCCTTTTTACCACTCATGCTGGGGAGGGGAACACGCTCATTGCGCAGAGATGTCTCATAGTAAGGACAGACTTTTAGATGAGCAGATATAGGAGGGACGTCTGCCATATGCCATGAATCCACTGAGGAGAAGAGGTGACTGAACTCCCAGACCTGGAGAGAAACACGAGGAGAGTCAGGAGGAGGGAAAAGGAAAACGTGGATCACAGTTGGTATGAATAGTGATGATTTAGTATGTCTCACAGGCGTGGCCTTCCATTGGGCTCGTCCATGCGAGCTGGTCTTCTTCTCCCAGCGGAGAGTGACCATCCCTCTTTCCTGCAGCTGAGTGGAGCACACCTGCCTCATAAGATGGGACACCAGAGCCAGCTGGGACAGGGACAGACTGTCCAGGAAACTGGCCATGTGGCACAGCACGTTGTAGGGCAGTGAGCTCAGAGGGTCCTCCTCACCTCTTGCCCGACTTCCTCTCTTCCTCAGAGAGGTGGAGGAGCCCACTGAGCGCCTGGATGACTGGGAGGTGTCTCCTAATGAGGCTTCAAGTGTTGGACGCAAGTTGAAACACTTCAGCTGCTTACTGTAAGGAAGAAAATATACCACTGAGGATTTCATACATTTAAGCAAACACAAGCCCGAGTGCAGTTTAAATTTCTAAGCTTTATCTGCTTGTGCCCTACTCTTGTGTTACTTTACTGTGTTGTGAAATGTGAGCAGGTCAAAATCTTAATAATTGATTATTTTGGCCACTTGGGGCAGCACAACAAGCTTTGTTCACAACACTGACATATTATCACTTTTTAAATTGATAAGGTGAGCTTGTTAGCAAGCAGTTGCTTATTTTAACATCCAGCTGTTACAGACTCACACTATCATTATTCAGAGTCGTGTTTGCGGTCACCTGTGATGCCAGTCCAATATTCTCTCTCTCTATTAGCTCTATTTTTGGTCTCCTCCACCTCCTAAGGAAAATATCTGGTTCTTTAGCTGCTAACTGTTCCACTATGTTTACCAGCAAGTTTCTAACTGTGTCTATCTGCTGTTTTGTGCTTGGCAGGTTGAAAACCACATACAACAGTTTGTATGATATCGAACAAATTAGCCCCCCACAAATTATGTCATCACGTTACGTATGTAGGTTAGGTTTAGGAAAGTAAAGTTATGTATGTCGGTTTAGGAAATTAAAGCTACGTAGGTTAGGTTTAGGCAAGAAAAAAATTACGAAGGTTACATTTAGGAAAGTAAAGTTACTTAGGTTAGGTTTAGAAATGTAAAGTTGAGTTAAGTAGTTTAGGTTTAGGAAAGGAAACATGGCTGGACAATTTATGTACTTAACATAAAGTTACATACAGATCAAGTTTAGGGAAGTACAGATACGTAGGTTAGGTTTAGGAAAGTTAAGTGAAGTAGGTTACGTTTAAGAAAGAAAACATGGCTGGATAATTTATGTACTTAACGTAAAGTTACACATAGGTCAAGTTTAGGCAAGTAACGTTACCTTGGTTAGGTTTAAGAAAATAAACATTGCGACAGCGTATCTTAACATAACTCAAAGTTCACTTTGTTTCAGAAGGGTTTCCTGGGGGAAAGTCCTATGTTTGTTTAACCCATCCACCACCCCAACCTGCTTTCTTATGCTGACTTTTGCTCTTTATAGGCGACTACTACCTTCTTTACTCCCGTCAGCACAGTTGTCACATGACTGCAGCCTTCACAATTATGTGGGTTGTATTCAAACTACTCATTTACTAAACAATGAGCTGAAACTCACTATAAAGCTCCGTAAAGCTGAGGGAAACTGCAGATTCAGGTGACACTTCTCTCTATGTTAATCACTACGGGCAACTCCTTTCACATCATCACATTGTTTTCACATTATTATTTGATACAGTGTTGTTATAAAAATATAAATTAAGGCCCTTTAACATTTTAAAAGACAAATGATGGACCCAAATATTAGATATAAATGTGAAATGTGCTCACTTGTAGGAGACGGTGGCTTTATGTGTGGAGGGCTGAAACCTCGTCTGGCTGTAGGTGCATCCGAGGTATGATAGAGGGCATCTCTCCTCAAACCATCCACTCAGACTTGTCTGGATGTCAGTGTGGACGTTCCTGGAAAAGAGATAATGATTGATACACTTACTAAACACACCAAGCATGTCCATCTGCTTCCATTATACACGAACAGCATTTCTCCTACTAGCTGACTTTTCTAATTGGTTTCATCCTTTTGGTAATCGACAGCTGTTAAATTCTCAGTGACAGTTGTTACTTAAAGGTTAGTCCTTAGAAAATGACACGTGACAGGAGTATGGAGGTAAGCAGGGGTCAAACACACCCATGTTAGTTGTTTTCACAGACACCTGAAATGTGTGGCGAACTCTCTGCGGAGGAAGGAGTGACAGCAGAGGAAGGTGAAGGCGCTGTTGCCTCTGTGATGTCTGCCACTCACTCTCTCCGACTCCAGCAGAAGACGCAGCTTCAGCGGCTTATCCACGGCCAGCTCTGCCAGAGTTGTCTTCGCTTTAAATGGAGTTGTGCGAAACGTGTAAGTCTGTGTTCCCGCGTCGTTATACATCCCATCGGCAGCCTTTGACTCACTGACCTGCATGGAAACCATTCAATCAAAACACCTGATTCATTCCAGTTAAAGGATCATATCACTGTTTTTGCATGAGGCCATTGTGTCCCACTCATTTTCATCTCAAAGGTTGTACCAAAATGTAGGTTATCGATAAATTCACCATTTGTGTTGCTGATTTCTTTACTGCACAATATGAAAATACAGTGACTTGAAACTGGTTTTAGTCAAAAAAATGCACCACTTTCTTAAAATTCTAATCTTTTTAGAGAATAAATGTTGTAGCTGGCACTAATATTGTTTTATTTAAAATTCCACTTTTATCCCCACATCTGGTCATGTGTACAGTTTATATGTTTTTATTTATACTGTTATAAATATCTGACTGACCTTGTGACCCCTGACCTCCCGCTCAGCATAGCCCAGCAGGGTGGCCTCTATTTCATCGCTGTACCAGGCCTCTTCGTTGACTTCGAGGTCAGATGTGTCCACACCGCGAGCCTCGCTGGGAGGCTTAGTCGAGTCGTACTGATGAATACGCCGTGAGCTGTAGTGATAGCTGTCAGGGACCTTATAGGAACAAATAAATAATATATTACATTACATCAGAATCCAAGAGAGTGCGATATTTAAGGCCTGGGTAGATTTGAAAAGCTCTAGTTCATCACTCCGGTTGATGAATTCTGAGGAATTATAAAGCTGATAAAAGACTTATGTTTTATAGTAAATAAATGTACTTTGTTATCACCTTGAAAGAGCGCAGAGTCTGGACCGGGATAGGCTCCAGGCTGCCGTAGACAAAATCGTCCTCCCTTGGCGTACAGGCCTTGATTTGTCCAAAGGTGAGCAGCATGCGCCCATGGTGCACCACATACATGTTGTACTCCTGCGGGGTGAGCTCCTGCCCCAGACGCTCCAGCACCCCCTCCTGCCACGGGGCATGACCTGTCTTACTTGTGTCTACAGCTACATCATCTTTTTTCTCTCTGTCTTTGTCCTTCACCTTCTCAGTAGGCTTTGGGGTTTCTTTGGGCTTGTTCAGGTTTTCCTGAGCGACAGCACAGCCGCCTCTCTCCATGCTGAACATCATCTCAAACAGGTTGTATTTCTCTATGTTAATGCCTGAGCTATGCACTGCACTCGGTACAGTCTCTTCAACAGCATTATTCTCACACACGCTGTTATCTGCAGGGACAGATATGTGGAGATCAACAGGAAAATGTAAAGGCAAGAGATGAGAAAGAAAAGACCAGAAATAGCAACAACACATATTATTTTGTGCCAGCGATTTACCTTCATTGACATCATTGTCTTCAACACTACTGTCAGATCCTCCTACTGCTGTGTCCTCTTTCTTCTCTTCCTTTATTTCCTCCTCTTCCTCCTCCTCCATCAGCTCTGGATAGATTGGTTTCACCTTCAGGCGTTCATAAAGTTCTGACTGATCCACCAGGGCCATAGCGAGATCCAGAGGTTCCCCTTGCCCCTCATTTTTCTTCAGCACATTCTCCTGCAGGGCCATGGCACTGTGTGGGTTTGTTTCATCAATGGGCCAGCGGAGCCAATCCATGGAGCAACACACCACACTGGCTGGACACACCTGGAGGTGAGCTGCCTGCGAGGAGCGAGGCATTTGGAACGGGCACCCATACTCAGCGTTGAGGCAGCGCACTCTCACGTTAGGGCAGAGCAGCAGGTGATCCTCCTCTTTGCAATGGTGAAAGAGAGCTCCACAGAGCAGGCGGCAGGGGATGACCGTACAGCACACAGAGGGCTCCACCCGAGTCCTGCAGCGCCGGGTGTAGCAGGAGTCACAGTGGACATGCTGTTGCACCTTGGAGGCTCGAGAACGGTAACTCTGATTGGATGAGAAAGACAAAGAGAGGAGCCAGCAGGGATGAAAGCTGAGGATGAAATACAGTATATTAAACACGGTGAAGCAAAGCTGTGTACTCGCTATATTTTTATATTTGATTGAACCAGAAGTATATCTGGAGAATCTGTGACTCACCATGTGTACAGGACTCTGAATCAGAGGTTTTGTAATCCTGTAAGAAAGATACAGAAAATTTAGAGTCATACTCTGTAACATCAGCCCTGTCAGTAGCAGTGTCATAGTCAATACCACCTAGTTTGTTGACACCAAGTCAAGACCAAGACCAGAACAATGTGAGTCCTACACTTACTATATAAAATATAAACCATGCAAACCATGTGCTCTCCTCAAATTAATCTGGAAGATTCACATTTCCTTAAAAACACCCACAGAAAACAAACAAAGATTCCTTATTTACATCTTTTATTATCATAATGTATGCATGTGTATGTGTGTATAAGTGTACTACCAGGAAACAAATACAAACAAACACTAAGTAGCTGAAATAAACTTTATCAAACACTCAGTTTTTGCGCGAGCAATTTAGTGATATCCCTGCAGTCCTCTTTGTCCAAGACCAAGACAAGACCAAGGAAAAATGCAGTCGAAACTGAGATGAGACAGAGGGGCCCAAAGTGTCTGGAGCTTTCCTGGCCTTCACCATGAAAACTGTCACTCAAAGAAACATGTACTGATCCAAGAGACACAAATTTACTACAAAAAAGGGCTAAAATGATCCCAAAGAGACAAAAAAAGAACACTAAGAGACACAAAATGACCCCAGAGAGCCACAAAAAGACCATTAAGAGACATAAAATAACTCAAAAGAGACACAAACAGACCCTAAAAAGACATAAAATGGCTCCAAAGAGACACAAAATGACCACATAGAGACACAAAATGACCCCAGAGAGACAGAAAAAGAGCACTAAAAGATGCAAGGGGAGTGCCAAGAGACAAATATTTATTGAAAAAAAAAAAGGCAAAACAACCACAAAGTGATTGCAAAGAGACACAAAATGATGACAAAGAAACACATAACAACCACAAAGAGACACAAAGCAACCAAAAATGACTTCAAAGAGACACGATACATCTACAAGTAACAAAAAGTGCCGCAAAAAGTTGCAAAACAGCAAAACAAAAAAAATAAACTACCACACAGTCTGTGTGTCTTGCTTCTGTGTAGTACAGGTGAGGTGGCGGGGCCTTTTGCATATCTGTGCCCAGGGCCATATTATCTCATAACCCACCTATGGTCTTGAGACTAATCTCAAGTACTGAAACACTGTTTAGTAGTGAACCACTTGATCATCCACCTTTTTGGCTTGTGACCCCTGAAAACAAAGCAATGTCTACTTGTAATCCATCATCACCGGTCACACATGTCATGTTATAATGACCAGGTCAACCACAGAGTGATTCTGTCCTCCCTGTTTTACTGGAATGATTTTTAGAGGCTTGGCGTGGTAAAAGTATCCAATTAATGTGAAGCGTTTTAGATAGTATTAATGCTGTCTGTTGTTGTTGTTGTTGTTGATGTTGATGATGATGTTGTTTTCCTAACTGGTTATATAATCACTCCTCAGATTTACACTGTGTCAGCCTTCAGGGTGGAACCGGCCACAAAACAAATCAACAGCACAAAAAAAAAAGTTTATGGGAAACATTTTTCACAGTTTTAGTTAATCATGCACTGAGCTTGGCTCCAAAGCATTCTAAAAAATTGAAAATGTAAGTATTCCACAATCTCCTGCTCTTACTAAATGAAGACCTGATATTCAAAATAGACTGTCAACTACTCATGTGTCCTGTGTTAATGTAGCAGTAAACCAGACAAGCATGTAACTTGTCTTTGTAGTTTCACTGTAGCTAATGCTTGCATTTTAGATCAACAAAAACATACACCAGAGTATTGCAAGATATTAATAAAGGGACAAATCTTATCTAGTCAAAGGTCTTACCAAGGTGCCACCGCAGACGTTGCTTTCAGTCCCTGTGCTCTTTGAACTGGGAGGTTAAAATTAGACAAGCAACAGCAGGTTCAGCAGGAAATAACACCCCCCTCAGTCTCTGCATTGGATTCAAGGCACAGCCAAAAAACTTTATTAAATGCTCCCTGTCATCATTCTGAAGCTGAATCAATGTCCCTGTGTACAGTAGAGAAACAATCTGTTGCATTGTCTGCAGTGACAATGCCTAAATCAAATCTCCACTAGAGGACACTGTTTGGACATTAAATAAGACTCAGCCTCATTTTGCTCTCTGCAGGTAGAAATCAGCTGAATGCAGCACCACAATGTGAATCAGAGGGAAGACGGCGAGAAAGATCTCCTGATGTTAAGTCTCTGAGAAGGCTGGTAACTCAAACCATGTTCCTGACCACCTGCGTAACATTTCTCAGTCAGTGCTCAGCTCTATTTATAACACAAACACACATAACACAGACACAGACACACACACTCACTGGGACACTTGGTCTTTAAAGCACGAGACGGAGTGCAAGGAGTGCGTCTCTCTCCTTTCTGTTCTCTTACAGCGGTAGGCTAAAGTCTGTACCTCGCTGTTCCCATTGACTCGAATGCTGCAGCACCCCGTTGGTGTCCTGCCATTGTGTGTTTACATGCAAGACTTTGAGATTCATATCGTCTTTACTTGCAGGTCTGACCTACAGCTTCAGATACAAAACTGGTGCCAGAGGATCTGAAGCATGGTATGGTTTTATTTCTCAACTCTAAGATCTACCATTCAGTTTCCACTTTTATTTCCCCTTGAGTAGCTTTAAGGTTGTTAAAATGATCTTATATCCCACTGTCTGACAGTAGATGCAGTATATATTGTTTTGGCTCTTCTTTGAAGCTAAATGTTTACAGAAAAAGAAATATTCAAACCCAGAACTCCTTGTTTATTTGTGGATGAACCATTTCCTCAAATTGCAATATTGTATATGTCTTTTGCATTATTTTATATGCAAATTCCACCTGACATTGTTGGCACGGACAGCATAAGTTTGACCTCCACCTCACTTGTGGGGGTCAATAGAGGTTAAAGCCTAATTATGTTTTTTAAATGAAAAAATGCTGATTTAGTTCTCTTGATTCTGACAATCTGTAATTTTATTTTCCTTTCTTCCTCCCTAAACCCACTCAGAGTCAACGGTCTCGAACCTCCAGGGTGCGAGGGCATGTCCACTGTGATTCCTGCTACAGCCGGCGCTGCAGAGCTCGGGTGGAGGTCTCTGTGTGCTGTGCGGTCATCCCCTGCCGCCTGCTCTGTGGAGCTGTCTTCCACCTCTGCAAAGAGGAGGATCACCTGCTTCTCTGCCCTAACGTGAGGGTGCCCTGCCTCAATGCTGAGTATGGGTGCCCGCTCCACCTGCCTCGCTCCTCGCAGGCAGCTCACCTCCAGGTGTGTCCAGCCAGTGTGGTGTGTTGCTCCATGGAGTGGAACCGCTGGCCGGTCAACGATGCCCATTCTTATCCCACCACAGAGCTGTATGAAAACCTGATCAAGGAAAGAGAGCAGGGAGGATGGCTGGACTTCACCGTGGCCCTGAAAGACCAGGATGTCCTGTTTCACTCCATGAAGATGAAGAAACTGTTCCCAGAGCTGATCCAGAGTGTGGAGGAGGAGGAGAAGGAGGAAGAGAGGAGGGAGGAGGAGAAGAGGAAGGAGAAGCAGAGGCAGAGGAAGGAGGCAGCAGAAAGGGCAGCTATGGAGGCCAGTGGTCAAACCTGGAAGTCGTTTGTCATGTTTGACGTGCAGCAGGGCCCTGAGGAAAAAGAAGAGAGTGAGAGTGATGATGACATTGAATATCAGCAGGAGCTGACCCAGGAGGAGAGAGAGGCTCTTGCCAGGGAAACAGGAGTGCAGGCTAATCTGTTAGAAAACTACAACGCTTGGGAGCGCATGTTCACTATGGAGATGGGTGGCTGCAGGGAAGCTGGAGAGGGAGCTGTAACAGGCAGAGGCCGGGGACAGTCAAAAGGAAATGGTAAAGGCCTGGACACTCTGACAGAGGAAGATGCAGCAGATACCTGTGTAGGTGCCACAGCATCAAACACCTGCAAACAGGGGAGCAGTGCATGCGTTGCTGCCTCCACATCTTCCTCCTCGTGTCTCGCTGAAACTCTGAAGAAGAAGAAATTTGAGTACGGATCTGTGGAGCCAATGAAGATTATCACTGTGCGTACTTTTAAAGCCCCAACCAGCTTCGCTGCCAGGCAGGGCCGCATCCGCAACCCTGGTTTCTACAAGAGGGAGAGTAAAGCTGTGGATACAAGTGACCTGGGGCTGGCGCTGCAGCAGATGCCAGTGTGGGAGGAGGTTCAGGTGAGAGACCGTAATTAGTCCTGCTTGTAATGGTGTCAATCCATCTCTCCTTTCTGGTGACCTGGAGGCAGCAGGAACAAGCTGTGAACACTGACATAAAATACTTTATAAAGTTAAAATCACAAACGTGTTAGAAAACCGTTGCCTATTTACACATCCAGCAGTTATAGAGCAGAGGTAGTGCTAATTAGGAGTTGAGTTTGTGTCCATCCAGTGATTGTAAGTCCAATATCCACTCTACTTTTAGCTCTGTTTTTGTCTCCACCAACTCCTGAGGGAAATAATGGTCTCTTTAGCAGCTGCACTTCATATGCCCCGCCCCAAAAATATTCTTCAACATGACTAATCTATTACTCAAAGAAATAATCAGATTGGTCAATAATTAAAGTAATCATCATTATATCATATTAAAGACATTAAATGACTTGCTCAGATGAGTTCAGTGTCCAGATACCCTGAATATTTATCACGTGATGTGTTTGATTTGCTCCTCAGGCCTCTCTGCTGTGCTCCCTGGAGAAAGAGCAAAGAGGTCACCTGATCGCAGAGAGCGTATGCACAGATGGTCTGTTACAAGATGAGGGCACACAGACCTACAGCTTCCTGTCTGCTCCTTTCCGGAGGAACACGTCGCTGGCCGACCTGACCACTGCGAAACCGCTGGAGCTCCACCTTCAGCTGCAGGTGGAGAGCGTCACCAGCCGGCACCACAAGGCCAGCTCCGCCTTCACCTTCCTCTGTGGACACACCTTCCAGCGCAGAGAATACGGCAAACATTATAAGTGGGTTTTAGTTTTGTTTTTAATTCAAATATCACTTGGAATCCATATTTAATCTTAAACGAATGCACACAATCACATTTTATTTTGTAATAATCAATGTGCTCTCACATACAGGAACATCCACAGTGACATCCAGATGAGTGTGAACGGATGGTTTGAGCAGAGATGCCCCCTGGCATACCTGGGATGCACCTACAGCCAGAGGAGGTTGCAGCCCTCCACACATGAAGCCACTGTCTCTTACAAGTGAGATCTTTAGTCCTATATGGTGCTGATGCTCCTTTATCATGCTTCTTTAATTAGATCTATTTTATCTCAATGCAACAGGAAAGAAAAATGTAACATCATGCAGGGCAGTAAAAAATTAATGCACCTTTAGAGACCATGGTTTCACCTTTGCTTTCAGTGAGGATCTGGGCTGCTTCAGCATGCGTCCCACCCTCCCTGTCTCCCTGGGTGACGCCTCCCAGGCGTCCCAGAGAAAGGGAGGAGGTCGGGGAGGAGGAGGGGAGGACTCTCTGAGCTCGCTGCCCTATGAGGTGCTGTGCCACATGGCCAGTTTCCTGGACAGTCTGTCCCTTTCCCAGCTGGCTTTGGTGTCCAAGCTGATGAGGCAGGTGTGCTCCACTCTGCTGCAGGAGAGAGGGATGGTCACCCTGTGCTGGGAGAGGCAGAAGAACTCACAGGGAAGAGCCCAGTGGAGGGTGACGCAGACGGTAAGCTAAGAGCCAGTGTTCCTGTCATGTGAATGTATGAGATGTGACAGTGGATCATCATGTGTGGTATATATACATCTGAGCTTTCACCAGAATCATCTTGGCAGTTTAAAGTTTGTCAAGTGTATTAAAAAGAAAGAGATTTCAGGATCCTGAGAGTTCAGGTTCTGAATTTATTACCAATATTTCACAAAAAAAGCCAAGACGAGAGAAAAGTTATTTCTTCTTCTTTCTTGGAATCAGGACTGAATATTCAGGCATCTCTCCCTTGCCTGTTTCTCTGTGCCTTCAGGTATGGCAGTTCAGCACTTTGTTCTCATCTGTGGACACTTGGTGCTTCCAAAACACCCCGTCCATGTCCGAGCACCTAAAGGTGTGCCCCTGCTATGAGAGAGAGTCCAGGACAGAGAAGATTCGCCTGCCGCGAATCAGAACAGAAGTCCAAACCAAGACAAGCTGCAAAGGTCCCACTCTGGTTAGTTTGTTCCAGCAGAAGAGGATCATGATGTAGTGTGTGCTGCTTTAATCTGTTAATATAACAGGGAGTGAGTTACATTTTGCCCGCTCTATTTCTCTCTATCATGTCATATGTCATTTTGAAATAAAGTAGAAAAATGTCATTAAAAATAAGAACAAAGAGTGAAACCTGGGTGATCTCATTACTTTACTGGCCTCCAATGTTGTTAGACGTTGGTATGTGGTTGAATTTAGGTTGTGATGTCAGATGACCAGAATTCAAGGACGTCATTTTGAGGTAGAATACTGATGACATCACAAAACATGAATAAATATTGTTTTTTGTAACGGTACCTCTTTTGACAAGCAGGGTATTAATTTACAAGGTGGTCAGTGTTGCATAGAAAATGATTTTTCCAAAAAAGATGTGTAAATCATCTTGTAGGTAAACACAGCTTAGGCAGTATACTGACGCTAAAAAGTGCCCTGTGTGATTTGTTTTTATGTCAAACCACCCCAAAAGTCATTGGCTAACTTGTACTTGATCTTTGCTTTCTTCTCTGCAATAGCAAATATTAGGAGTTCTCAGCAAACACAGTGTCCTCAGGTCCTGTTAAACCACATCATGAAGCAGAAAACTGAATCAATGGAGTCATGTTTGACCAGGAGAAACTCAGCCCCGACTCCCCCTGGTGGTCTTTGTTTCTGTGTTGGAGAGGACGTCTGCTCTGAGTAGTCTATAAAACAGCACTACATTCATGATGGAGATGAGACTCAGGCCTGCTGTCCCCATTATTAGGATGTAGCGAGGTATGCAGTCACCATGAGCTGCCAGCCAGCGGGACATCCAAGCCAGCGTGCAGACACGAAACACCAGTAACCTGCAGATGGGACAGAAAGTCAGTAAGAGACTGTTTAAAGACCTTTATGGGCAAACTGCTTTTAGATTAATGACATAATTAGTGGAATGAGGGATCTTAAGAGGCGCTGGTGGGCAGATTTTGTTATTGTTGGACAGAGACAGATTATCTGTCTGTCTCTCGGCTCCAGCTTCATATCTGACAGTGAAGTGACAAATATGAGTGTGGCATGGATCTTCTCATATGAGTCTCAGGAAGTAAGAGAGGATACACTTGTTTCTGAGAATGTAAAAACTATTCCTTTAAAGTTAAAAATTCAAATAATTTCAAAATTCTATAATACTACTATCAGCATGTGACAGGCCATCCATCTAACCTAATGCAGTCTCAGTAGGAATGTTCACAACAGGTAGTTTAAATATTGATTTACACACGGGCCTCTATGACACCTCCACAGGAGAATCACCTATGTTCCCAGGTTGAGCCAGCTGATCACTCTGTAGATCACAGAGGGACGAGGGTCTGTGCTCTCAGTCCCCGGTCTGTTCCTCTCTCCTGACAGGAGGAGGAGCTGTCTGATATGAAGGGAAACAGTGTTGATCTCGACCAGCAATGACATCACAGCGTAGCCCACATAGAGACGGGGCGTCACAGCCAAACTGAAGCAGGAGAGCACCTGAGAGAAGAGTTTACACAGGAGGAGCAGACACATGCAGTGAAACTTTATTCACCGTCTCACTTAAACAAAATCACAAAATGAATGAAAAAAAAACAACAGTTTCTGAGGTCACTTTTAGTTTGTTCTGCAACAGAAAAGATCAATAATTAATTAAAAAAACCTACTGTGGTATCACTTTCTAAAGGTTTAGAATTGATCTGTTAATGTAAATAATTAATTCATCATTAAACATTGTGATAAGCGTTTAAAAGGACAAGTTACGGGTTGCCAAGTTGCAACAAGTCAATTTAGCTGTAGTATAATGTCCTCCAGTATTGCTTGTTTTATCTCTTTAATTCATCAGGAAGTCTCTGCAGTTAAAAATGCTGCTAAGTTGTTTTCAGTAGATTATGGTCCAGATGTTGTGTAAACCAGAATATCTCCATTTGAGGTGTCATCCTGATGAATTAAAGGTCTAGATTAGAAAAAGAAATAGAGATTTTTGCTATGAGAAAAACCCCAGCTGCAATGGAGTGACTGTAACTTAAACCAAATGGCAATGTCCCTTCCCTGCTTCCTAACCCTTTATTTTTGATGCCCTTGCTCGGACCGCACCCATCTTCAAACTCAACCTTCATTTTGATCTCAACTTCACACTTTCACACTAGAGTTTGTACCTGCATCTTGCGCAACTGCAACACTATCATATTGAAATAACAGTCCACAACAAAAAACACTCAAACACTTTGGCCCAACTGCAGAAAATGTTCACATTATTTGACTACAAAAATATATGCATTTTAACATCAGTTTGGACCACTCTAGCTAGTAGCTACTTTATAGTAGGCTGTACATAATCCTATACAGTGAGGTGATAGTTTTTTCTATGGCAGGCTACTTTGTACTAGTAGGTTTAGTACAACAGTAATGGTCTTTTGAGAGAGAGGAGGGAGAGAGATTTTCTATTTCTCTGAGACATATTGAGGCAATGGTGTTCTTCTGTTTAAACTCCTTTGATGTCATTTGTACCAAGTATGATTTACTGTCAGCCATTTAACTAATGAAGATGAATTGAACAGCACATAAAAGTTGCCTTTCCATGTTATGTGCACCACCTAGTGGCCTGATAATACATTGGTCGTATTGAAGCAAAACCATATGGTGCCAGTTTACTTTTTACATCCAGTTAACTGTCTACATGCCGCAGTGTAACCCAGCTGCAGTCAGGTGTAGATAATTCAGCTGTCAGATAAGGAAATTAAGTACATTTACTATAAGTACTATACTTATGTACAATTTAGAGGTACTTGAATATTTGAATTTTTGTGCTTTTTACTTCTACATTTTGGAGAGAAATATTTTTACTGCACACTTCTTCCGTGCTTTAAAAGTTCAATCAAGACAAAGTTACTACTCAAAATGTTTAAAAAGTTGAAACCACAACTATATTTATACATAATGCACACCAATGGGCTGACAGGCTCTGTGATGGCACGTGTGGTTTCCCAGCTCAACCAAAACTACAATAAACAATTTAATAAAGTACAAACAAACAAAAAGTACACAGAGGAAAAACAGTGATACAAAGGCCATACTAAAAAATATTAGACTTATAACTAAAGCCACCACCCTCTTCCATTTACCGACCCACTTCTCCACACACGCACACACACACACACACACACACACACACACACACACACACACACACACAAACACACACTGTTTACATGACTGGTTCAAGGCCACATCCAAGAAGTCATGGATAAGCGTGCAGTACATGCCTGTCATGGTCAGGAAGCTCTTAAAAAGGAGATCTCAAGAGGTTTTTCAGGTTAAATAAAGGTTAAAATAATATTCACAGTTTTAAATCTTGCAGAAAGTAAGTTTTGGTGTGTGACATTTTTTTCCCATCCACATTTTGCTTTTTTATTGTCAGTATGTAACCTTGATTGTTCAGCATTTACAACTTTTCCTTGTTACATGACCTGGAAGTCATTGCTGTAAAAGCCTCATAAGTGCAAACTAATAAATACATAAATAAATGAATTATCTGCTGCTGTTGCAGAGGTGTGTGTTAGTGCGAGATTCATCACCTGTAGACACAGCTACAAGGCTGTGGGAGAGCAAGTAGTGAGAGGAGATCAGGTCCTCCACCATCTGAGGTTGAAGGTAGAAACTGCATGGCCAGAGAGAGGAAGAGTAAAACATTAAAATAAATTCTGGCACCACACCTGATTATTGCATCTTTACGCACCATACAACAGCCCATGCTCCTGTCAGCGAGCTGTAAAGACGTGCTGATATTCCTTCTCCTCCAGGCTTTCTTGTGCGCCAGCTCTGGTGTTGGCAGGAATCTGACAATTGTGTTCAGCAGTTTGAAAGAGCATGCAGATCCTCCAACAACCAGAAGAGTTGACTTTAAATCCATAATATTTACCACAGAGCCTGGTGCCTTGAATTCACTTCAAATCCCATGTACTCCTGTGTTCAGGGCACATTTCAGCTCAAATACACTTTGAGGAACAAGCTGCGGAAGTCTCTTTAACACACAGTCACTAAAAAGGCGACTGATGACAGGTAAAGGGTCACAGTGACACAATCACATACATGGCATGATTTCCTTCTTGGTAAATAAACAGTTAAACCTGTTGCACTCACTGTGAATCCTGAACCTGATGGGAAGCCAGTGTAAAGAAACTAAAATGGGAGTGATGTGTGTGGACCTGTTGGACCTGGTTAACAGCCCCGCAGCAGCGTTCTGGATTATTTGAGCGAAGTTTTATTTGGACAAAAAAAGAGAAATTACAGTAGTCCAGTCAGGAGGACACAAAAGCATGGGTAATCATCTCTAGGTAAAGACAAACACTGTCTCCATTGTCCTTCTAATTAGTATCAAATACTATCATCCAGTTGAGGAAGCCCACGTCTTTCTATGTATTTACATTTTATGCATGGGTGGATTATGAGAGAATGGACCCCTGGGTACACACAGACTTTATAATGACTTGGTATCTTTTTTTCTGTAGTCATTTTGTGTCTTTTTGGTCATTTTGTCCTATTTTTTAGTTATTTTGTGTATCTTTATAGTCATTTTCTCTCTTTTCAAGGCAGTTCTGTGATTTTTTGGTTGTTTTGTGTCTCTTCGTGTGTTTTTTTTCTCTATTTTGCCCTTTCAGTAGTTATTTTGTGTCTCTTTGAGGTCATTTTGTGTCACTATTGGTTGTTTTGTGTCTTTTTGTGTTTGTTTCGCCCCTTTTGTAGTTTTTTGTCTCTTTGCAGTTCCTTTGTATGTCCTTATTTCCTTTTTGAGTCTCATCCTTGTCAGTATGTGTTAATTTAAGTGACATTTTGCAGATGAAGGCTGGGGGCCCCTAGAACTTAGGGCCACTGCACTTCTGCATAGTAAACCTGTTCAGTAATCCATCTATGATTTTGTATGTTAGTTGTTTTCATGAAATTAAAATAAACTTTGGGACCCGTGAAATAAAGTGTTCCTCAAGTGCACTTAAGCACAATTTTGAGGGACCTTTACTTAACTTGAGTATTTCCATTTTCTACCACTTTATACTTCTACTTCACTACATTTAAGAGGCAAATATTTTACTGTTTTACTCCATGACATATATGTGATAACTTAAGTCCCAAGTTACTTTGCAGATTCCGATTATTAATACAAAATAAATATCAATAAACAATTGATGTTGTATTATTATAGGTTAAGGTGAGACTTTATTGATGTATTGGGGGAGAATATAAAGTGGTTAAAATTAGCTCCACCTTATCAGCTGCAATATTAAAGTGAATCTACAAATTAACTAAAAAATATTAGGTCTATATACATTATTCCGAATTGGGCCATTCTACACAATGAGTACTTTTATTTTATGTACTTTAAGTATATTTTGGTGCTAACACTTCTCAATGCAGGGCTTTTACTTGCATTTCTACACAGTGGTATTTCTATTTTTACTGAAGTAAAAGATGTGAGTACTTTTTTTTAACCACTGCCCACTCACACTCTCAGGTTTTTAGCATTAACTAAGTGACTGATTTTAAATCTTTGCAGCTTTGCAGTCATAAATCTTGAAACCTGAAACGGTGTGTGGATGATAGTACCTCCACCGGTTTTGAAAGTTGTGCTTTTGTCGCCTGTCCATTCACTGTGCTTCAGCTGCTGCTGCCTCGTCAGCCTTTCTCTATACTGCCGTTGTGAAACACAAAAGACCACCATCGCCTTTCTCTGGAACAATAACTGGGCTGAACATGACCACTGACATCACCCACACTGTTCAGTCACCGGAGACCCAAAACTCACCTTTTGGCTGATTTTTGCTCGTCTTATCAAACCTTCAAAAAAAAAAAGTCCACTTTTTCACAGTCTGCCAGAATAAAGGGATGAAGGTTGGGGATGGACCTGTTGCCGTGGAAACGGACTCCTATCCCATCATTGAGCTGATGAGCAGAAAACAAACTGGGAGCACTGGACTGTTGTCTAAGAAAAACTTCTCTCAACGGAGCATCTGACAAACTTTGAATGTTTCTGGAGGGGTTTTGTGTATCTGTGTGGAGTTATAACTGAATCAGAGACATGTCTGGGACCAAACCACGTGAGTAACCTCTCTGAGTATTTATTGACTGAATAATTTTACAGATCTTTCACTGAATTTTAAAGCAGTTTGATTACTGGGTGTTTTTCCAAGTGTCTGAAATGAAAGTAATGATCTGTATCAGCTGATGCAGTTTGTTTAACTGCATGTGTTCAGCCCGTCAGGAGCATCCGGACTCTGATCCAGATGACACATCAGAGGAGCTGACAGAGGTGGTGTGTCTGGAGTCAGACCTGCAGGATGGACAGTAAGGAGGAGGGGAGGTGTTCACAACCTGGCAACCTGTTTTTATTCATACACCAGTACTTTATTACTAAAATACAAAATGATGCATGCATTCATCAACAAATTACACAAATGTAGGCTAAGTAAGCCTGCCTGTCTTACAAACAATCAATCAAACAACTTAAAAACTGTTTTAATTCACACATCATTACTTTCGTTGATCTGTGATTTAAATGCTTTCACTGAACCATTAATGAAATAAAACTAGCCTTTAGCCATGCTAGCAGCTCCTCGATGTCACAGCCTTTGTTGGCACAGTGTTGATCTGAACTAAATAAAGTCTAACATACTCTCAGTGACAATGTTAACATGCTGATGCTAAGAGGGTTTATGTTTAGCATGTTAACCATCTGAGTTAAGCATTTTAGCATGTCAACGTGTGCTAATTAGCACTAAACACAAAGTAGCCTTCAGCTGAGGCTGATGGAACTGGTACTGTAGATATTTGGTCATAAACCAGAGTGTTGTACAAAATTTTGACCTGATGATGGAGCTAGATGAAAAGTTAATAAATCATCAAAGTTATCATAATTCACCCTGAGGGGGATTTGGATCTGTACCCAATTTTATCGCAATCTGTCCAACAGTAACTGGGATATTACAGGCTGGACCAAAGTGGTGGACCAATCAACCGACTGACAAAATGATATTGCCACTTCTAGATATACGCCACTAGCATGATTATTCAAAAAAGGCCGGAGAGACTGATTTAATCTTTTTTTTTTTGTGTTCGTTGAAAAAAAAGTGGATCTTTAGCGAAAGGGGGCCGTCATTTGTCACATCTGTATTGCCATGATTACTACAGATCACCCTGAGGAGGACATGAGTGTGAACCTCATGATAGCACTAGAGGAAAAGTCAGGGGATCACTGAAGTCTTCCTCAGGGGACCATGAATATCTGTACACAATTGCAAGGCAATCCATGCAATTGGCCAAGTTGTTAAGATGTTTCAGTCCGGACCAAAGTGGTGGACAAACTGACACGCAGACTGACTCTCTAAAAATAAGCCTATAAGCACAGACCTGAATATACAAACTTTCAATACAGTTAACAGGTTAAAACCTGATGTACAAGTTTACAAAGCAAAGTTTGCACGAGCAAGCACAAGTTTTCAATTGTTATTCAGTTCCATGGAAGTTTAATTTTGGTGTAAAACTTACTGCAGTATTTGTGTGTGTGCGTGTGTGTGTGTGTGTGTGTGTGTTACCTCAGGATGATGGAGGTTGAAGTGGGACACCACAGTGTGCTGTTGGCACGCAGCGAGGGCAAATACAGTGCCATTGGTAACCAGTGTACACACTATGGAGCTCCACTTAGTAAAGGTAAAGAGGCTCGATGTGACAGTTTTAGGCCGAGAAGGAAACATTGCAGTTGTCCTGCAAATTAACAGTTTGTCTTTTTCATCCTTATTGGCTCCATGTTAATGATGTGTGTATGTGTGTGCTCAGGGGTTCTTTCAGGCCACACAGTGCGCTGCCCGTGGCATGGCGCCTGTTTCAATGTCCATACAGGAGATCTGGAGGAATACCCCGGCATGGACTGTTTACCCTGCCATAAGGTATGAAGCAGACAGACAGACAGACAGACAGACAGACAGACAGATAGATGGACATTTAGCTTATGAAGACATTTGCTCTCATTTTTAATTTGTCTTTATCTCTTTTGAAGGTCAAAATTCAAAACAGCAAAGTGTACGTGTCTGTAAATAAAAAGGTGAGCAGGACAACTTTTAATTTTCAGTTGATGTCGTGGTGCTTCCTGTCCCATCACATACTTGTAATGTTCTCTGTTCAGTGTGGGAATAAGCACATCTGATATAAGGGTTTGTGAGGGCTTGTATTTTTGGAAGAATTTAGAGTTTGTATTCAATCATTTTGATGCAAATATTTACACTTAAAGTGGTCCAAGTCCTCTAAAACATTTCCATTACCTGCCATTAAAACTCCCCTCTGACAATAAAGAAATTCAATGCAACTTTTATCAACTCTATAACAGAAAAACTCTGTTGTGTGTCTTTTAAATAACTTAAAAAAGACTGGTGAATCTAGAAGATCACCAGACTTTATAAAGTATCAATAATAAAGCTGGTTTTCTTTCAAATCACTGCTTAATTCACAGTTAAAGTGGAGTTGTTGATGATACCATTAACAATGGCTCTGTATTATTCAAGTGAAGTTATGACCAATATTTAACCAATAAAGGAACCAATCAACAGTTCAATGATGAGTTTATGTGGTGGTGTTTTTTCTCCATGGTTCAGACCCTCAGGCAGGAGAAGAGAGTGAAGAGTATGGGAGGTGCAGTACCAGGAGTAACTCATACTGTTCTGCTGCTGGGAGGAGGTGAGTGTGGACCACTCTGTGTGTCTTTGTGTATGTCAATACCTGGGGTCAGAAACCTTTACTATCAAAAGAGTCATTTTTGGCCAGAAAAGCTCTTTAAAATCTGCCTGGTGTAACAGCTGGTGAACCAGGTGAGAGTGGACTCAAATGCTTCTGGTAAAATACCACAGTCTCTACTGGTCAAACTGGGTAGGTTTGGTACACAGATGGACTATCAAGAAAGGCAAACAAATCCAATAGGGATAAGGAAGAGGCAGAGTCAATCAACAGGCTAAATAATGGGGCGTCGGTGGATTAGTGGATAGAGCAGGCGTCCCATGTACAAGGCTGTTGCCGCAGCAGCCCAGGTTCAACTCCAGCCTGTGGCCCCTTGCTGCATGTCACTCCCTCTCTCTCTCCCTCCCTTTCACACTTGACTGTCCTATCCATTAAAGGCAAAATGCCCCAGAAAATATATATATATATATATATATATATATATATATATATATATATAAAAAAAACCCAAACAGGCTAAATAACAAAAAAAAACAAAACAAGAAACACAAGGAGCTAAGACAAACTTGCACTGAGAGAAAACATGACACACACTAAACACTCTGGTGAGGGGAAGGGTAACGACACACAGGTGAGGCTAATCAGGGCGGGACAGACAATCAGACACAGGTGAAGTCATCAAAAGGGAGGGCAGTGAAGTGATCTGAAACAAGAGGAGATGTGAGTTCCAAAGTAAAACAGGGAACAACATGAATGAAATAAAATCATCATAACTAATAGGTCTAAATGAGCATTTGAAATGTTTTTCATGCTTTTTATGATTGTTTGCCACTTTGACTTTGCAGGGTTGGCAGTAAAAGCAATTCAGTATGTCCTTGTACTGTTTAATTCTCTATTGACCTCCATGACTTTTTTTTTTTTAATCTGGAATGCATAGCCAGCTTAGTTAGGGAGATCCAAGACAAGCCACCGCTACTGACATTTAGCAACATTTAAAGGAGAAGGCAATACACACATTTTTACAGTGGAGAATGTAAGAATCACTTAAGGCCTACGACAATGAAAAATGAAATTTGAAATGTTAAAAACAGCCATTATTAATGTGTACAATGTTTTGCTAAAGCTACAGGGAGCCACTGGAGAGGGACAAAAGAGCCGTATGTGGCTCCGGAGCCACAGGTTGCCTACCCCTGGTCTATACTGTGGTGTGTAGGGGTTGCTGTCATTTAAAGCTGAGACAGATGGATTATTAATCAGTTAGTCGACTGATAGAAATTAATCAGAGACTATTTTGATAATAATTGTTCACTTTTGAAGCAAATATTTTCTTGCTCCAGCTTCTCGGATTTAAAGATTTGCAAGCAAGATATTTGAAGACGTCGCCTTGAGCTCTGGGAAACTGTAACAGACATTGACAGACGGTGCTTTAAAATATTTCATAGAATAATCCATTAATCACTTGTTGCAGCCATGCAGTCATCACTGCATTTACTGAGCAGAACTTTTTCTTTTATAGCATGTTTACCAGCCCCACCCCACTTTTAAAGTGTTTATAGGTTTTGGTTAAAACACATTATTAAAGGTCAGAACTGCACAGATGAATATTAGGAATAACTATACGGTGAATCTATATACACACAGTTATGTACAGTATGTAAAATATAGGAAAGTATGTGCCAGTACGTAATAAACAGATGAGTATACTACATGAATAAACGATAAGGCATGAAGAAGAAAAGGAAGAAAAAATGTATAGTTACGGTCAGAATTTGCGAGTACAAGTAAACTTAATGGAATGACTAGATTAACCGAGATAAATATTATAATGAATTTCATATGTCAGTAATATGTTTTCCCTGTGTGTGTGTGATGGTGTGTTAACTCTCAGGAGCTGCGTCGTTGATCTGTGCTGAAACTCTGCGGCAGGAGAACTTTGGCGGCAGAATCCTCATGGTCAGCAGAGATGACCTTTTACCTTACGACAAAACACGACTCAGCAAGGTGCTGCAGAGTAAACAACACCACACAAACACCAACATTTTAGAGATAAAAATGTGTGTATTTTTTAATTGACCTAAACCCTGCACCCACTTTACAGGTGATGAATGTGGAGAGCGACACTATCCTGCTGAGGAGGATGGAGTTTTACCATAAGCACGACATCGAGGTGTGGCTCAGAAAAGAAGTGAGTTCCTTTTCCATCTCCTGTCCACTCATAACTGGACCTTATTGTGACAGCATTTCTTGATACATGTGGTATTTTGACCTGTGCAACACATTACAGGCGATGTCAGTGGACACAGACAAGAAGACAGTCACATTTGATGATGGTTCAGTCCAGAGCTACGACCAGCTCCTCATCTCAACAGGCTGCAGGTACACACATTCACACACAAATATACTGCTGTATGTGTACAGGCATTTAATTTAAAATGCTTGTTTGGTACAGCATCATTCTTATGGAAAAAGTCAATTGAAGTAGGAGCCTACATAAAATGACATAAATAAATCTCTCAATTTAGTTATAGTGCCCTCAGATCCCAAATGGTTTGTACAGAGGCCCCAAAATGTGCCATTTGTTACATATTTTATGGATGCAAACATTTTGAAATTGGGGTCAGAGTGTGTCTTTAAAGATTTTAACAATAACAAACACAAGTTCACATTTGCAGTTCGTTTGGAGACCCCCTTGTGGCTGAAGGTCTCTCAGCAGCTGCTTTTCACATGAATTATAAAGCTGTAGACAGTTTACTGCACATTAAGCTTCATTCACAAACTGAACACCTCCAAGTGTAAAACATTTCTTTGTTTCCTTTACAGCACTTATGAATTGTGAGTTCATTAACACTCTTCGAAAATCCTTCTGAGATTGATTGTTGTCAGTAAACGCAGCACATTTCTCTTGACTGAAACAATTTTGGTCAAAATATTTTATTCAATCGACAGTGACCAACATCAGATTTTTAATTGTAGTAATGATAAATATATCCTAACTTGTATAACTTTGTATAAGGAAAGTGGTTATTGTTGCACTTCATTGCTCAGTTATTGCCGGTCCTTTAGAGCGAAGGGTCTTGATGTACCCGGCATGAAGCTGGGCAACGTCAAGATGTTGGAGACACCAGAGGACGCTCGGCAAATCCACACAGCCTGTCTGGGCTGCAACGTCGTCCTCGTGGGAACCTCTTTTGTCGGTACTGTGTTTGCAGTGGGCAAAATATGCACATATTTTTTTTACATTTGTCTTGACTGGGGATGTGTAGGAAATGACAAATAGATAAATACAGCACTTAAGATATTCCACTACTGAGTTTTTCATCCATTCATCAGTTTATGGAGGCCCAAAAACCTACAAAAGGCAGTAAAAAGGTTAAATGATGAACCGAGAATATGAAACTAAAACTGATTACATTAATAAATAATGCTGTTAGTTAATTATTTAATGAAGTGTAAGAAGGAATATAAAGCTTTGCACTGTTCCTTTATCCTTCAGTCAGTTGTTGATATAGAGAAAAGCTTTAAACTGTTTTCTTTACTAATCAATTAATTAATTTATAAATTTAATATATTTTTTAATTTATTTAATTAATTTATTTTACTTAGCTACTTATTCTTCATTAACTCCTTTTTTTTTATTATTTTTGTGTCTTAGCACACATTTAATTCTCTTTTCCCCCATGCAACATTTTCCATTTTCCTTGTGCTCATATGCTAATGAGATGGGTGTGTTCATGTATTTCTAGGGCAATGATTGGATGAAAAGTGTAAGGCTTTATATTTCTCTTTACACTCCATTTTAATATTCAGTACAATTAAAAATAGTATTAGCCTATTCATTGTTATTGTTATTCTCTGTGTTATTGTTGTATTTTGTTATATTTTTTGTTTATATTTTTGTCTGCTTCGGGGCTCCGTACACTTGTATTTGTTTCATTTGAAAATTTTCTACCTCCTGATTTTCTCTACTGCACCGTCATCAACACATTATTGTTTCAGGTATGGAAGTCGCATCATATTTGATAGGCAAAGCCTCCAGTATCACGGTGATCGGCAGCAGTCAGATGCCGTACCAGAACACACTGGGTCGTGAAATTGGCAAAATCACC
This sequence comes from Epinephelus moara, assembly GCF_006386435.1. Taxonomy (NCBI): domain Eukaryota; kingdom Metazoa; phylum Chordata; class Actinopteri; order Perciformes; family Serranidae; genus Epinephelus; species Epinephelus moara. The sequence continues at coordinate 11,939,443 of NC_065508.1, read as the reverse complement.
ATGATGGTAAGAAAGAAAGACTCCTGTATTTTATCCTCTCATTACTTCTTGTTTCAGTTCAGCTAGTCACAGTGTAAACTCTGCTGTTCCTGCAGATGCTGTCAGAGAAAAATGTGAAATTCTTCATGAATGATAACGTGACGGAGGTCAAAGGTGTGGATGGCAAGGTAAAGTGTGAGGAAACACATTCTGCTCATATGTTTTATCACAGAGTGTTACATGAAAATACAAACACTCTCAGTACCTCCTGTCTCCTGTGATATTGTCATTTCGTCCTCAAGGTGAAGGAGGTTGTGCTTAAAAGTGGAAAAGTCATCCCAGCCGATGTCTTGATTGTTGGTATTGGTGAGTGCACTGCAGACATTTCTGTGATATCACATTTACACACAACTCCATACATCATCATTTATTCATGTTTCTGCTCATTCCCTCTGTTACATTATCAGTGAAACATCTTATGATGATAGAGAATACAGGAGAATGCTAATAGCAAATTTTATTATTAGTATTTGTTGTGTAACTGAGTAACTATGGCAGAGCCAGCCTTGCTGTTTCCCTCTTTTTACAGTCTTTGTGCTGAGCTGAGCTAACCTGCTGCTGGCTGTAGAGTCATATTTACAGGACAGATATAAGAGAGATATCGGTCCTCTTTTCTAACTGCCCATCAGGAAGAGAATAAAATATCAGACCTTTAGTTTAAAATGTTTTCTATAATTGTATTTGACTTATATTTCTTAAAGGAGCTGTATATGACTTTCAGAGCATATCTGAGATTCATGCTGCGTTCTATTTACCTCGGAAGTCAAAGGTCAGAGGTCAGAAATGATGTAACACACAAGGTGATCGCGTTCAAGTACAAGTCAGAAAAACAAGATGTTGTTAGCAATACCATTTCAAGCCAGGTTAGCCACTGTTAGCAGTACCAATTGAACCAACTGTATGATTGTTCCAGTGAGACAAAGAGTAGACTGAAGTGCTCATAAACAGTATTACTACAGCTTTCACCACTGGTGATAGCAAGAGCAGCCATACTGGATTTTGAGGTTGGGGTTGGTGAGGTTCCTTCGACTTTCTGAATTGGAATCTGACTTCACAGGGCATTCCAGTTAAAATTTCCAACTGGGCACTCAGAAATTTCCCAGTACAAATGGAATGCACCATCAAAGTCCGATTCGGCATGTATGGAGGGAGCTGAGCTCGTTAGCAGCTAAGGGTGTTAACACCATGAGCAGTGTTAACAATGACAATGACACCGTGGGTCGGGGCGGCATTATCATTGGTAACCAGTGGTGTAATGCAACAAAATAATAATATTTTGTTACAATACTTTAGTATTTTTTTGAAGTATATGTACTTTACTTGAGTTTTTATTTTCCTGTCAACTTTCTCTGTTACTCAAAAATAGTAATATTCTAATTGGTGACTTTAACTTCTACCAGAGTCATTTTCTGGAAGATATCGGTACTTTTACACAAGTATGGCTTTCGCTTCCTCCACCACTGGCAGTAATCACCTTGTAACAACAATGCAGAGCACCGGCTATTAGCTAGTGAGTGGGAAACTCTCACAGGGACTCACATGCACTAACATAAGTGCACTACCGGACCGTCTACCACAACAAAACACAGAGAAGCTTGGATTACAACAGAAACACTGAGAACGCCACTTCATTCTCTGCTCAGGATGCCATTACTCCACTGTATCTTTACAAAGCAAAGATTGGTTTGCTGTTGTATTAATGTTCTGATTTCATGTTTCAGAGCAGTAAACAGCTCAACAACACTGTCAATATTCTCATAAAGCTTTTTTCCTGTTTGTTTTTTCCATCAGGCATCAGACCAAACTCAGAGTTCCTGCAGGGCAGCAAAATACAGATGGACTCGAAAAACTTTGTAATAGTCGACAAGGTCAGCTATAATAACCTGCTGTTCACCTGATTATCTAGATCTCATTCTGTGCTTTTGTTCTCAACACTTCTTATGTTTTATTTCCTCATTTTGTGGGGTCTTACAGACTCCCACAGGCTTTAGTGTTAATAAACATTCCTCACATTAATGAGTAAAATGTGCACCATTATTCATCTTCTCCCTGCCTGTATCTCTCTCCTGCAGTACATGCGCACCAACATCCCCGATGTGTTCTGTGGGGGCGACCTGGCCACCTTCCCCCTGATGATGGCCAAAAACCAGCTAGTCAACATAGGACACTGGCAGATGGCACAAGCACATGGTAATGTAGTAACAATGTAAATGTAGCCACAGAGTCCTAGAAGACAGACTTCAGATAGACAATATTATTTATTCCAGTTTGAGTATGTTCATGTATTTTTTAAATTGTTGTTTAGGGAGGATAGCGGCTCTAAACATGCTGGATAAAAAGACTGAACTCAGCTCAGTTCCTTTCTACTGGACCGTCCTACTGAATAAAACCATTCGATATGCAGGTGGGCGCGCGCACACACAACAGTGACAAACTCACTTTATGCACAAATTACGAAATACATTTAATCCTGCCATGACAGGATTTCTGATTTTCCCTGATTATCACCACTGAATGTAACTTGTGTTTTTATTCTGGTTGAGTGCAGGCTATGGGGAGGGATACACTGATCTTGTAATGAAAGGAAAGGTTGAGGACAGGAAGTTCCTGGCATTGTACATCAAGTAAGTTACAAAAAATAGCTGTTGTTGTTGACAAAAAAAATAGATGTGGTTGGAAACATTTAAAGGTCCTTGACTTCAAAACATTTCCAATTTTATATCTGATTATGTTGACTGTTTTGTTTTACTTGCTTGTTTTATTGACTAACTGGCACCTGATCAGATGTAGCACTCCTAATCTCATTGTATATTCTTTGTACAATGACAATAAAGGCTTTCTATTCTATTTTATTCTGTTGAATATTTGCCTACACATGTAATTGATTTTACCTGTAGGGATGATGAGGTCATAGCAGCAGCGAGCCTAAACTATGACCCAGCAGTGTCTGCAGTAGCTGAGCGGCTTGCAACAGGAAAAATCATCACGAAGAAAGAGGCTGAGTGTGTAAAATCTCTCTGTTTTCATGCTACTTTCTTTCTTTACTTCTTTCTTTCTTCATTTGGATAATTCTGGTAATACTTTAGACATATTCGCCACCCCCAAGTGATCAAGTACTCGCCCTGTGTTACGTTAAATTTGTGAAGAAAACTTTTTTTTTTTTTTTTTTTTTTACACATGCCTCCACGGTTAAGGAGAAATCCAAAAAGGGAGAAAATTCTTGATAAATTGAAGTCAAAGGCACCCGCTTTTATCAACAGCAAGACTATATCAAAACATTTTCAAACTCTCACACAACTTGTGCAGTATAATCTGAGTGTCATTTATCTAGTCGTATGCTTAGTGCTTCCCAAGCACATGTATTTTTGCTTTGCTTTTTGCTGTTTAAAACTGAACTGAAAGTGTTGCTTATATAGTGAAGCTTATATAAGCTTTTCTCACTGCCAGACTGAACACAGGAGCTGCTGGTCTACCGCTGCCTCCATCAGTTACTTTGTGTTATTGCGTGACTTTGGCGTTTTAAAGGATTTGTTCAGATTCATCAAAATCCCACAATGGCACAACCAAACTACCAATTGAGGCAGTAGTTAATAACCCAGACTCCCTCCGAAGTCGTCGAAATCCGGCGCTTGGGCAGTGACTTGCAGGGTCAGATACTGACGGAGAAAGCTGTCCTTTAACGTTGGCATGATACGCAGCCTGTTGCTGGTATAGTTCACCAGCATCTGGCGGTATCAGGGGGAAACACGGTGGGACAAGAAAGAAAGTTAAGGCAGCAAAACTCAGGGTAGGGTGGGTGGGTCCAAAAAACCCTGACCTTCACCCGGGAAACCAGTGTTTGCGTCCCGTAAGATTATAGAGCCAAACCCTGTTCTCTTTCCTAAACCCAACCATGTGCATTAGTTGTTGAAGGAAAAAAAAACGTAAATTCGCAGTGTTGTATCTACGTAGTGCGTTTATTTTGAAAGAGACTGTATGCAAACAGAAAATTTCCTGTGAAAACAGAAGTGTGTTTTGAAAGAAGACACTGCATATAAAAGGCACAGGTGACACAGCGTCCCAGATCATCAACAACCAACGCACCCAGGATACCTTGCACGTCGTATCTGGACATGGAAAGTCCATGACCAAACGTCAATATGTGACGAGGTCAGAGTGAGAATGTGTTGGTCTGGATAAATGAGACTTGGATTATACTGCAAGAATTGTGTGAGAGTTTGTAAACAAATGTTTTGATACAGCGGACCCCTACAACTTCAATTCATCAAGAATTTCCTACTTTTTTTGATTCTTTATTTATCGTGGAGGCACGCAATTAAAACAAATTTTACTTCATGAATTCAACGTAACATAGAGTGAGTTATTGATATACAAATGATCATTTACGGGTTGTTTTATTCCTTTAAGTGACCTTAGCTCTGTGGTTCGAATTGAATGACAATACATGAGAGGAACAAACTGGGGGTTATCAGGTGCATCAAACGATGTAAAAACATATCCTGTCTTTTTTTCTCCCTGACAGATCAGATGACCTGAGCTGGCTGCAGTTGTCCCAATCTACACTTTCTCCCACTCTCACACTAAACACGCCATCTGCACAATGTTGACATGTAGCCAGAATCTCATTCATCTGTCTCCTCGTCACCACCGCTCTCACCAAGAAGAGTTTGGAGACCTGGATTAACAAGTTTGACTCAGAAGAGACAGACCTAACATGAACCACAGTGAAGTTTATATTAACAGTGTTGAAGTATTGGGTTTAAACTGTGCGTCACACACTCAGTGTTCAGGTGAGGGGGACTCCACCATGCAAACAACAGATACCTCAGACGGATGCAGCTTTCGAGACTTCTTTTATAATTTTAATATTTTTTATTATTTCTTTAGAGTTTTTTCATGGTTTTATGTCTCCAGGGCTATTTCAGTGACAGTCCAGAGACATCATACTCACGATGCCTCAGTATGTTCTCTGCTGTTGATCTTTAAAAGGCGGTGTACGATACCTTTTACTTGGATGGGGCTGCTGGAAAAACACAAGTGCCCTTAATGCCCGCTGCAGCCATGTGCGTGGTCCGGTCAGTGAGTCGGAGGGGGGATTATGAGAACAGAGGGGGAGTGCTCAGCTCTTTGAAGCAGAGATGCTGAAATAGGCAATGGTAACAAAACACCCCAACAGGGAACAATAGGCCTCCGACAAACAGCACACAAATGCAGTGTGACAAAACCTGCACAAAAGAAGTGCTGGGTTTTTCTCTCTCCCCCCTCTGTCTCTCTGCTGGTTTATCACTGTCTTTACTTCACATCTCCTCATTTACTTTTAGCTTCACTCTCCCTTCCTGTCAGTATGGCTACATACAGTTCACTGCATCCAGGATTCAACTGGTGCAGACTCTTCAAAGCTAGTGCCAGATAATTTAGGACTGAAGGTGCCAATAACTTCTATATTGTACTAATGTTGTATGTAATTTTATTTTTTTTTCTTCATTTTTTTAACAGTATTTAGATCATGATCAGAATATCAATATGCCTCTGGATATAATACATTTGCTGGATAATGAATTGAAAAATTGTTACTAGAAAAACATAACCAGACAAGAAACTTTATTCTCTTTTTCTTTTCTTTTTTTGGGTGAACAGAGCACATTTTTAGGCTACCTGATGTAGTCCTGTCGCCAGAAGATGATGTTGGCATTATACATTTCTGCAAACCATGGACAGTGTGAAAATTATGCAAAGTTTAGAGAGTCATCACTTCATTTTCAGTTGCGTTTTAGCCACCAAACATGGGTGTTTTTGAGTGATCTGTCACTGTGTTTCCACCTGGTACTGTGCAATGAAAAGTGGTTGTTATCTACCAAGACATCGCTGCGTTTCCTGCCAGGACAGTGACAACAGAGACACAAAAACCGGTAATTTTTTACCAAGACATATCTGTTTTTTCAGTAAGGATTGTGCCACCAAGAGCAAATATTTTAAGCCAAAACATGATCTTTTCCTTACCAAGTGGTTTTTGTGCCTAATACTAACCACACATTAACCACTGTGTCGTTGAAACGTACAGAATGTAGTGTTTCAACGTATCCTCTACATCAGTGGTTTCCAACTGGTCCAGCCTCAGGGTCCAGATTTCTCCTTAGTCATTAGTTCAAGGTCCACACAGTTTAACACATTCAGCATCATACTTGTGTTTGGCCATGTGGTCAAGCTAGTTTGCTGTCTCTGTGAAGTAGCTGTCCGTTAGTAACTCACTCTACAGCAAGAGACAGCATTTCAAAATAAAAACTCTGTGCTGGAAATTCACTGTACTTCAAAATAAAGTGTGTTTTTAATGGACCCACTTTTGGACCATGACCCACCAGTTAGGAAGCACTGCTCTACATAATAACTTACAAATGTAACATATCCGTGGTTTGCCAACATTTATTCCACCAACTGGGCTGCATCGACATATACAGATCTGTCAACACAATTATGATGAAACAAGAAGCTAATTGTAAAATATTTTCCATCTTTCTGCTCGTCTCATCGGCAGAAGGCAACACTGACTGTCCTGATATTCCTGCAACCTCACATCTCTCTGAGAACTGCATTTACAGCATCATACTGTCAAGTATCAGCTTAAAATGTTAATGTATCTACCAGGAACAGCTTTATATTGTTACAGTGAGTAATTTAGCATATTACGTATTCTTGAGGTAAGACAGAAAATATCAGCTTTGTTATCCTGAGGATTTCAAGTTAAGACGTTCTCTGCCTCTGAGTTATAATGCTGAATATCAGTCCTCTTACTTTGTTATCAATGCAAAGTGAACCCTGATGCCCAGGGAGAAATAACAGGGATGTATTTGTCATTTGAACTTTTTTGTCTTGTGTTTCACTTTGTTCAAGCATATTAAAAAATCTCAGGCACAACAGATCTGTGTGTTTTTGCACTCATTGCCTTGTCAGTAGTGGAGCGTCTGATTCACTCAGGGAAGATGCGACTTTTCTGCCACCCATTGTCCAACAGAGGAAGTGTTTCTAAGATCTTTTTTAAAAGGTATCTTTTTAAAGTATCCTTCAATTCAGGACTTGGAGCATTAGCAGGATGTCTGCAGTTATCAGTAATTTGAATTGCTTGAAATGCTTTTTAAAGATCTATTGAATCAAATTTAAGACTGATTTTTGGACAATTAAGCCTTTTCTTATTCAAGGATTGCAGATGGGTATAAAGGTAAGTAGTAGCCTATATATGTAGTGCTGTGCAGAGGTAGGTTTTAATGGTTATTAAACTAAGTAAGATTAATCTACATTTTGCTAACAGATAAATGAAGGTATAACGTAAAAAACAATATTAAGTTCAGTGGTGAGTTTAAAGATTTGTTACATCAGAAATGTGGACTTTCACACACAACAGCTTGATTCGTTTCAAGACAAAAAATTTCAAACACGGGTAAATTAAATTAGATAAAAAATATGTGGCCTCACAATTGAAATTTAAGACTATTCAGTGACATGACTTTTTGAGGATCCCCAGACAGCCTGACTGGATCACCAGTACAGCAGGTCAGACAATATTCTTTACAATTTGAGCTTTTGAACACATTAAATTAGACAGTGTGACTGCATATTAGCATTATGTTTATAGTCACACACAATTCTAATTTAACAACTCCACAACTGCTCTGGAAAATGGCTTTCTGGGTATTTTTTTTTAAATGAAGAAAAAAGAAAAGAAAAGGATAAGAGAACTGCTAACATGCTTTTTAAAATTTCTCAGTTGTGGGAATAAAAAAAGTGTCATATGTCCTCCATCCATTTATCCCTCCTCCACATCACTGACCTGTGGACACGCAGATGTCAGGGGGGTTTAGTGGTATTATCCTGATTGGGTTTCAGTCCTGAAAGATTACATAATTTAGAGGCACAAGATAAATGGTGCAAATCCTCTATTAAGTTTTTAACAGGCCCACTGACCAGGAGCAGGTCCTGTCCTCGTCCACTAACAGTTGTGACACTGTGGGTACGTGTTAGTTTTGTACCTGATAGAAAAAGCATTTCTGTCTGGTGCATTGAAGGTCATTGAATTGGCAACATGCTCAGTTTCCCTTTGGTCCAATGTCTTTCCGGCACCCAAAGATCGTCACTCTGTGGCTAAATCTATTTTAAACTGTAAACAAATAAAGCCTGAGATGACTAACAGCACGAGGCGTTCACTGGCTTCTTAATTCAGTCTGTGCTCATATGCAGTATTGACGCCTTTTTCTCTTTGCTCTCTCAAGAAAAAGTCTGTCTCAGGGCAACCTGAGTTTCTTTTAACAGAGCGTCTCTGTGTGCGATGTAACGCTGCCGCCTGTTGGCCCTGTACAGCTCCAGCCTCTTCTCCTCAGCCTGGGGGTCCTCCAGCACTCCTTCCCACCTCAGGCTCTCCCTGGCCTGGGTGCTGAGCTCCCCACTGGCTTTGTTTGTCACTGTCAGCAGGTCCGGTGAACCCTTTGGATGTTTTTTGCTCCTCTGGCCACTGCCAGCGAGCCGTTCTCCGTCCTTCTTACTGGTCACTCTGAGCTTGGGTAGCTGTGTTTGAAGCTGACCTGGACTCTGTAGGGGCAGCACGGACACCAGCGAGGCCTCAGGGGGCAAAGACACAGCCTGAGGTTTCTCTGCAGGGAGGCAACATAAACATATAGCACAAACAAAGCTGAGGGTTTAGATTACTAATGACTCCCTCTGGAGTCGGAGGGCTAATGGCTTGGTCGGTTTACAGTAATGAGGTGTAATAGACCAGCCAGGGGAAGCGACACTGGGGGCCTATTCTCTATTGACCTATTCAACCCTGTAGGGAATCCTCTACCTACACCACATGATCTTTTTACTTGTGTTTACATTGTGTAGAATGACAGTGACCTTGGTATGAACTGCGAGAGCGATGAGATGTTAATGTCAGTTCAAATAATTGGTTCAGTCTGTGCTCCTTAACTCTGCATTATGACTAATTTTAAATGCAGGGCTTTTGGGCTTTTCATTTTGTGTATTAATATGTGTTTCATGGTCTGCTTGTAGACAATCTGTTTTCAATAAAGACTATGGCACAATCATTTAATTTCCTTTACTGTAACAAAGCCTCGGGTCCCACATCCATTTTTCAGTGCTCCATATTTGTCACGGGAATGCATGAGGATGTCAAACCCCCATCTGTCTCTCTAATAAAGGCCTAAAAAATGTTTTTGAGAAAAACATTTGATTGACATGTCTACAACAGACTGGTGATGGCTGATGTCAGTTACCATGATGAGACAATAAGCAGGTTTGTTATATTTCCTTGACTATACTGTAGTTTAATACAACAAAAAAGTAAACCTATAAATATATATATAGGCTATATATAGATAGATATTCCTGCATTCGAAATTTTACATTTACAGACCATTAAAATGTGTGTTTTACAATATATGAAAAGTAAAATCATTTATTATAAAGAATCATGCATAATATTACTGTTGATACCTTGGCAGTACTTTTCTCTGGGTGGAACTTGATGGTACTTGCTGCTGGGTATCTTAAACTTATTCAAGGTTCATGTTACTACGAATCGCACAGTAGGCTACATCGTGCATGCCTAATCTAAATCTGAACTCTACCTACTGTCCTGGGGATATAAATTACAATATTTCCCTGAAAATATGAGTGAAACTATTTAAAAGAAGTGTCATGTAGGGACAGCAACTAATTATTATTTCATTATTAATAAATCTGTTGATTATTTCTTGATCAATCTATCAGTCCGTCTGTTTTGAAAACGTCAGAAAAATAAAGAAATGTTTCAACTGTCAAAAATAATCAATTGATTGTAGAACTGATGCAGTTAATCAGTTAATCCTTCATATTTTTAATGTCTCAAAATTGTAATTATAGCACTTGAGCTTAAGATTTATTCACCTCTGGAATTAAAGAAAGGACTTGATAGTCTTTTACATTTGGGATTTCAGTGTCTTGAAACCGTCACAGTGTTTCTGACTGTTGAGGAAAAAACTTCAGTGTTTTTCAGATGAGTCCATGCATGTACATGGACTAAAATGAAACAAGAACAGCTTTCAGTTTACGCCTTGGATGGGCGTTTTTTGGTAAATTTAAATGGGAATTTTACAGGATGCTTATATAACCAAACCAAGGGGAATAATCAATAATCTTACACAACTTTGGGTGCAGGGCTTTTACTTGTAATGTGTTATGTTTACATAGTTGTTTTCACCCAGCACTATAAAGTGTATTTACCTGTATTTTCTGGAGGAGTGGTGGAAACAGTGGCTTTCTTTCTCTTCTTCTGCGTTTTCTTCTTCTTATTGTCAGAGCTCCTGGATGGCTGCACCACCTTACAGTTTTTGTCCTCTGGCATCATGTAGTCTTGGCACACTGTGCTAATAAAACCGACTGTGCAGGCTAAACAAGTTAACTGAGTCTGCGGACGACTATGCTGAAGGAGAACATGCTCCTCACAAGAATCCTCTCCAGAAGCGGAGTTGTCGACAGCTTCCGTCCCATCAAGCTACTTCATTTCCCGTGATATAAAATAACTTTGTATGCTGCACAACGAGGCAGGAGAAAGTGCAAAACGCTGCATGCTACGTGGCTAATTTCCTATTTGTTCCGGGACAGGCACCTCCACAATCACGCTTCACCGCAGCGTTGCCAAGTGACGCGTCTCCATGGCAACAGGACGCACGTTCTCAGAGAGGAGAAACATGAAGGTTCACAGCCTCTCTCTTTTGTTTTTTAAGTTTTACAAACCACTGAGGGTGTTTTCTTTTTAGAATAAAACTATATTTGTTCCGGTAAACACACACAAAACGTTGCGCATGTTCTGGTTAATTCTCTAGGCAAAATTTAAGTATATCCTAATTGATTTAAATTCAGAATCAACGTTTAGAGACGAATTAACGACATTAATTTACTGGAAAACCCGTCCCTAACGACAAGTTAGTCAGTATTGTCTGCACGTTTAGGTAATAAACCAATCATCATGGGTTAGCAGCTTTAATCTAAGGCTTGGTAGCAGCTGCTAACAGTAGCAGCTTGTTTATGTCCATTATGACTTGCAATTTCAGTACATTGCGTATTAATGTCACTCCATTCCCCATGTTAAATTGCAAAGATATGACCCCGACGTGATTTGAACACGCAACCTTCTGATCTGGAGTCAGACGCGCTACCGTTGCGCCACGAGGTCCTGGTGGCATGCACAGTTTCACAGACGGAATAGCCATATATGGGGTGATTATCAAGGACTGATGTGATTCTATGTTGGTGAAGATTCTCAGTCATCCAGATCATGGTGATATTCAGTGCTGTATCACAGGCAACTGGACTTGCTTGAGTTTCTTGAAGACGTTTCACCTCTCATCCAGTTGCCTACAATAATGCACTTATGACCACACTCCAATTAGTCAGTGCTCAAAAATAAAAAGGTGTATTTTTTAATTTCTACTTTTCTAAATGATCACACTAAATCACTGAGTTGTAGAAACTCATCTCTATTGTACTAATAAGGTAGTATTGCTATTAGTCGCTGGCTCAAACATTTATAACATTACTTTTGTTCTTATTATGACCCATAAAATATTTTATTTCTACAAAATGTTAACCATTGTAGTTCTATCTTTTGTAATTTAAAGTCTCATAGAAGAGTCTCATTCTTTGCCATACTTTTTTTTTTTTTTTTGGTTGTCTTGTTAGTGAGATTAATCCTGCTCTGTTGCCAGCAACTGGGGCTAAATGATAAGTGATCCTAAATTCATCTACTTCTGGGACAGTTTAACAAACACTGAAGCCCTCTGCTGGACACTAAACAAACTCGATAAATGCAAACAGAAAACTTTAACTGCAAAGCTTCCTGTCGTCACTGTGAAATTAAATCTTAATACAAGCAAGCACACATGACCGTATGAAACCAGAGCAGTGTGAGACCTGTTGGTCTAAACTATTTTAAGCCCTTGGATACATTTGGGCAGTGGTCATTCAGCCGTTAATGCGTTACTTTGAGTGAGCTGGACAGAGTAGCTGGCTGGCCTTTAGCTGAAGCCACATTATAAAAAAACAAGAAACTGACTGTGTAAATGTAAAAGATTCCACAGCTTCTTTTATGTGACACTTAATTTTATTATTCTCATAAAACTGACTTCAGAGAGAATCATTTGAAGTCTGCAAAGGTTTACAGTGAGACTAAGAGACTTACAAAAGAACAACATTACAACAACATTAACATTCATATGGAGTCGTGTTTCTCACCTGATGAATTAAAGTCCAACATTTGCTCTCCTTTTTGCACTATATGGGCTCCCTGTGGGACATATCGTGCTCTCTAGCTGCTAGCTGCTCCTTTATGTCCACCAGCTAGTTGCCTTTGCAGGTCATGAACAGTGAGTTTTTAGGGCTTTTTCGCTGAAATCAGCTGCCTGCTGCAGCCAAAAATGACCCAATACTGCAAGAGCAGCGAGACTAATCCAAAACAGAAAAGTATCTGAGCCAGAAAATCAACAAAAGCTGAAACTCACTATGAAACATGTACAACTGAGGACAAGTGAAGCGTGTGACAACGAGTGACCCTTTTTGAGTACAAGTAGTCATGCCATCCATGTGAATACCAAAATATTGATTATAGCAGCTTTAATGGCCCTTTCATTTCCTCAATTTTAGAAAGGTTAGCTAAATCTTGAACAGCTGATGGACTTTTTAAGAATACTTCACCCCACAAAATGAACATTTGCTTATCAATTCATGCAGTGTCACCTTAAATTTTGCTTCTTTCATATGCCTCCACGCTATGCAGCAGACATATGGATTTATCCTTGTAGGCTCAAGACTTCTCAAACACATGCATTAGCACTTCGCTATTTAAAACTGAATTTAAAGTGAAACTGGTCCACTTTTGTTGTTTGTTTGTTTTTTACAAAAATGCACGTTGTTTTGTGGGTGATGTAGTCCTTTAATCTCCTGAAAGTGTTCTTATTACCATTAGTGATAGTAGTAGTATAAGTAGTATTTCCTGTATTTAATTCTGTATCAAGAGAAAAAAAACCATTCATGCACTGATTTGTTTAAGTGGGAAAAAAGCTGCGTGCTAATGTGTTTCACTGATGTCCAAGAAACTTGATACTATTTATGAAACCATGTTCTTCAAATTGCTGCACGGGGAATTTACATGTCGCCTCTGACAACATCCACAGCGCGCAGCCTGGTATTTCCCAGGGAGTTTCCACCCTATTCCTGTTCCATAGAATCCAGTCCGCCACTGGTTCCTCTGCACTCCTCAGTTCCTCAGTCACATGCATGTACACACAGAAACACACACACACACAAGTTAATTTATACGACTCTTTGAAGCACAATCTCTTTTAAAGTATAAAACACAACTTATCCTCTCTAATAATTACTTGGGGACTAAATTTGGATGCTATGCTCTGTCTGCTATTAAAACATACACCCACTAGTGCTAAGAATAGTCTCAAACTCTGAGCTCAAACAAGTCTGTCCTGCTTCTGCATTCCCCCCCCACATATCTGAGCACTTCCAGTAAGAACTACAGGAAGAAAGAAGATAAATCATAACGCTGAGTCAGAGAGCACACGTAACATTTATTTATGCAGTACACTATAGTGACAAAGTTCACAGAGACACAGACATTATATAGGTGTTTTTTAAAAGGCCCACTTCTTAAAAGAAAGAAAGAAAGAAAGAAGTTGTCTGTCAGGGTATCACAAAAACACAAACACATTTACACTTGTTTAATTTTCACACAACCTTTGACCCACAATCCAGTCTTTATGTGAGTGTGGGAAGATGTGACACGCATACTTTTCCATCTGGTGCAGACATCATTACACCAACAGATCTTGAGTGGCAGTAAGTGCCTAAAGTGTCAGGGCCCCCTGGCCTTCACTTGCCAAATGTCATTTAAATCAACATGTACTGTCCAAATGACCTCAAAGAAACAAACAAACAAACAAAAAAAAAAACACAAAGAGATGCAAGGGAACTGCAAAGAGACGAAATAGCTACAAAAATGGGCAAACCAACCCAGCCTCTCACTCTGAAGTTGTCAAAAGCCGGCGCCTGTAAGTGTATTTTCAAGGAAGACAATGTATGTAACAGGCAGAACTTGACATGGCGTCCCAGAAGGTCAACAACCAACACACCCAGGGTACCTTACACATCATATCTAGATATGGAAATTCCATGACCAAATGTCAGAGTGAGAAGTATTAGCAAAACAACCACAACAAACACACAATGACTACAAAGTGCAACACATTCTCACCCCGACCTCGTCACATATTGACGTTCGGTCATGGACTTTCCACATCCAGATAAGACGTGAAACGTACACCGGGTGCGTTGGTTGTTGATTTTCTGGGACGCCGTGTCAAGTTCTGCCTGTTAAATGCATTGTCTTCTTTCAAAATAGGGGAGACCGGGGATGGTTGTAACAAAGGGATAGTTGCAACACTCTCAGTTTGGCCAATTAACTCTTCGAAAGTGTTCACTGTTCAACTGTTAAAATGCTGTTCAAACGTTAACCTCATTCAGGCTACAACACACACACACACACACACACACACACAGGTTAATAATTTATTATTCTTGATTTTATTTATTTTATGTTATATATTTTTATTTATTTTATTGTACTTATTTTTGTATTTATGTTATACATTTCTGTTTATTTTAATATCATAATTATTGTATTCTTACAAGTTTATTGTTCCTTCTTTATTATTCATTAAAGTGCTTGAATACATTTAGCCTATTGTGAATCTTTTTTAAGCACAATAATTTAATTGTTACATCCATCCCCTGCTAGTGTTACAACTCACCCCGGTACTGGGGTACGTTGTAACAATATACCTCTTTGTATTTGACATTAATTTCCATAATCTGTGATGGTGTAGTAGAGGTCAAAATGTGTGTTATTTATAGCAGACAAATATGGGTACCACGTATAAAATTTAAGAGCTCTAACAAAAAAACCCACTGAGTTACACTTGCTCAAACAAAAAGTGTTACAATCATCCCCGGTCTCCCCTCCACTTCAGTTTTCACAGGAAATTTACTGTTTACATACAGTCTCTTTCAAAATAAATGCACTACATCGGTACAACAACGTGAATCTTTGTTTCTTTTTCCTTCAACATCAAAAACACGTGGTTAAGTTCAGACAATGAAAGCACACGGTTGAGTTTAGGAATAGGCTTTATAATCTTACGGGACGCGAACACCACTCTCTCAGGTGGAAGTCAGTGGTTGTTGGACCCATCCACCACCCCTGCCACCCTTCCTCCTTGGAGTTTTGCCACCTTAACTTTCATTCTTGTCCCACTGTGTCTCCCCCTGAGGCCGCCAAGCACCATTCAACCACAACAGCAACCGACCGCGCATCATGCCAACATTAGAGGGTGGCTTTTTTCGTCAGTGTCTGACCCTGCAAGTCACTGCTCAACTGCCAGATTTCGACGACTTTGGAGTGAGACCGGGTTGCAAAGTGACATAAAACCACAAAAAGATGTATAATGACTACAGAGAGATGCAAAACCACCACAAAGTCTGTGTGTGTTCCACCTGTGTAGGAGAGGTGATGGGGTCCTTTGTTTATCTGTGCCCAGGGGTCCATTGTCTCATAGCCCGCCCATGCTTAAATGGTGAAGCAGGTTACTGAGTCACAAATTCCAAGTATAATTTATTCTTTGGGCCGAATTAGTACCTAAAATAAGTGAATGTTTTTGTGACCTTAACCAAGTATTTTACTGATGAGTTCATAACAAAAGATTCCCAAATATTACACAGCAGGCTGTGAAAATAGTGAAGGGCACATTTTTGGAGGCAATAAGCTACTCATACCAAACAACACTGTGAGTGATACAATGAACTGTCTGTCCTTTATTTTCAATACTGATCATACATAATGTTGCCTATTAGTGTTTTAATGATGAGCACTGATTCATAATGACTTCCACCTCCACCAATGCCTAAAAAGGACGTTGTGGCTGAATCAGAAAGATATGAAGGTTATCAGCTTGCAATGGAGTAAAAATGGAGTAGCTGACATTTCCACAGACACAACGTCCATATCCATGAGACTGGTTTTATTTCTTATTAAATCATATTCAAATTCTCATATTCAGGAGGGGAAAAATCATAAAGTTGTTACAAAACAGGCAGAGGAAGGAGAAGACGCAGGAATGAGACAGCGGGTTTGGTCTCGTGAGGATTTGCTGTGTGTGTCAGGTGACAGTGAGGAAGCAGATTCTCAAACTGCAGCAACCTTAAAGCTGCAGAGTGACAGGCTCAGGTTCACAGCAGAGAGAGAGACTGCGAAAAGGACACCGGCCTTACAGTCTTTGCTGTGTGTGTGAGTGTCCGTGTGCATCACTGTTGAGAGGGTAACACGTTCATCTGGACCTGCTGATGTCTCTGGAGGCCATTTGCAGACTCATTTGCAGTCTTAACACAGTGTTTGTGCAGTTAGTTGCAAGTTCAAACTGAAACATCAACAGCTGCTTTGTCAGAAAACTTTTCTAGAATCTTTTAAATGTTGACCCCCACAATGAGAGCGTTGGAAAGTCCTTCCGAAATTACATCTTGTTCCCAAGCTAGATGAGATATGTTATCCCTCCAGGTTGTCTGGGTCTACCCCGGGGCCTCCAACTAGTGGGACGTGCCCGAAACACCTCCAGCTGGAGGCGCCCAGGAGGCATCCTGATCAGATGCCCAAAGCACCTCAACTGACCCCTTTCGGCATGAAGGAGCAGCGGCTCTACTCTGAGCTCCCAACAGATGTCCAAGCCCCTCACCCTTTCTCTAAGGCCGAGCCCAGCCACCCCACAGAGGAAACAAATTTCGGCTGCTTGTGTTCGCGATCTCATTCTTTCGGTCACTACCCAGAGCTCATGACCACAGGTGAGGGTTGGCATGTAGATCTAAAGCTTAGCCTTCCCCAGAAGTTTCAGCTGGTTGCAATCTACAATCCTCACTGCTAGACGCCTCTGAACCTCCCTAAATCTTACACACTGTTCCTTTAACACTCAAGGATTTTATTGCTATGCAGCATTTTTGGTCTGGGGCTAATATTGACTAAAACTGGTAAACTTCAGATAGATATTATAGGAGGAACATTGCCAAACTTAGCAAACTGAGCTGTGTTTTATTTTCTTAGTGTCTTTCTTTGTTGTTCAACATAAATAAATGACTCATACATTTACAGTAAAACCTCTTCATATAGACAAACTGCCACGTTTACCATATTTTACATGTGCTTTTCAAAGCCTCTCTCCTGCCGTCAAACTTTCCACATTAATTCAATCTTTTTTTTTAGATACTTTCTAATCGAATAAGACAGACACGTTGTTTCACATCCTGAGCCTCTGATTAAACTTTGTTCATGTGTTTGTGTGTGTGAGTTATTATTAACAGGTCACTCTGCTGCCTCACGGGCTGCACGCAGCGTGCACACGTCAGATCCGTGCAGCTTCTGACGTCCGCTTCTCGTGGCTGCTACGTCATTACGCTGCCAGCTGATCGGAGTGGGAAGCCGGGTGTGTGTCTGACTTGGGTGTGTGTGTGTGAGAGAGAGAGAGAAAGAGAGAGAGGCAGAGAGAGAGAGAGAGGACTGGGGCAGGAGTTGTGTAAAAGGGGCTGAAGTCCTGCGCTGCGTCCTCCACTGCTGCTGCGCTGCAAAGAAAAGTAGGCTCACCACCAGCTCCACCACCAGATATATAAATGCTGCCAAACCGTTTTATATCGCGGATGTGAAACAAACAAACAGTCAACGACACGCCCTGCTGAAGGTCCAGGACTCCGCCGGAGCAGTGGGCGAGGCAGCCTGAACTCCGCTGGACCGTCCAGATGGGTTGGCCGCGCAGGAGCGACCCGGCCGGTGGTCAAGGTGGGGCGTATTACTGGCTGTGAGGCTGTCTGTGTGTTTCTGCTGGCTAAACGCTTCTTCCTGTCAGCCTGATTTAGCCTGTGGCGGCTTGATGACCCAGTTTGCGTTGAAACGGCAACTGGGAAACCAGTCCTTAACATTATACAAGTAGGTAAAATTCACCTCTCCAGGTCTGATTTCTGCTTTACAGCGGCGGCTTTCTGCACAATTTGGCGTCGTCAGATTGTCGAGGATATAGATTTGATGTTATAGGAGTTCTGGCTGAAGGCCTGTCTGTGTGTCATGAAGATCATATTATACCGTTGAAGGCCCACTGACACAGAGGAGCTGGTATGAATTATGGGCAGCCTAGATATTTGACCACAACCTTCCAGCTCCTGCAAACATTTAATCAACATTTAGATGATTGACACAGTTTGTTAAAGTGCTGCATGGAGTATCTGCTCATGCAGTTATTTTAAGGCTGATAGCAGCTGTAGTGCTGCTTGAAATGTGCTATAAAGTCAGAATTATGCCTACATTAACACAGATTGGAACAGAAAACCCAGCAGAGGCAGGCAGACTGCACGTTATCGGTGCTAAAATATTTCCAGATGTGTTTTTAAATTATATTTAAACCCATTACGTGTAATGGCCACATTTAGGAAATCAGGAAACTTGTACTCAAAGCCTCCAGAGAATTCATTTAGGCATTTGAGAGCACAT
Organism: Epinephelus moara; assembly: GCF_006386435.1. NCBI lineage: Eukaryota > Metazoa > Chordata > Actinopteri > Perciformes > Serranidae > Epinephelus > Epinephelus moara. The sequence continues at coordinate 11,920,788 of NC_065508.1, read as the reverse complement.
TACTGTCAAACGTTGGACTTACAGGCTATAGCAAGCGGTGAGGTCTGCATTTATGTAATCCAAACGTGTCAAAAAGTGTCAGCATTCAAAGCCCCTTCAAATTTGCTGAGTTCATAATAGGCCAAGGAAAAAGCCTGTGCTCAAGTAGGGGATAGGTGAAAATCAGGAAGATAACTAGCACCGAGTCATTTCTCAGAAATGCAGTGACACCAGCAGTCATCTGGCAGATCCTTATTCAAATAAAAGATATAAACACTTGTAAATTACTGTAGATGTTTGTAAGGAGCAGTAACACATTCTTTAAGCAGGTGACGTAAGAAAGTATTTAGGCCTCCGTGTTTCCTCAGCTCATTTCTGTACAATTCTGTATGGTCTTTTACACTTCTATGAAACATTTTAAAAGCAAAGTGCAGTAATGTATGAGTAGTCTTTCTCTAGGATCATGGTTAGGAGGGGGGGGAAGCTTGCTGTAGTGAATGTTCCATCGATGGAGCCTGTCTTACATAATTGTACAGCCAGAGTTCAGTGTGCCGGTAGGAATGCGCAATAGGCTGTGTCACGAGCTACATTTGTGCCATTGCAACCCTGGAGTGTGACATAAGCCACCCTGTCAATGAGGATCACATGGCAATGACAGGGTGTCAGTTAAAAAGCAGCTCATCTTGACTACATGTGTCGTTTGTCCTGCATCCAGGCAAAATAAGCAGCGCTTGTTTTATTGCCTACATTTGCAGAAGTGAAGCCATCTTGCTCAACTTGGGTTACACCCTTCATTCCTATTGCGTGCCTTGTCAAGGGAGGATGGGGCAAGAAGGGATGTGTTATGTAGGTTCATTTAGAGGAAAAAAAAATCCAGTTCTTTCAAACAAAATGGCACAGACTGCCTGAGGACAGGCTTACAGGCCTCATACCGCACATTACCATCTCCCTGGATGTCATGAAATCAGAATGGCATTCAGCTATTTCTCTGAGCAAGTAAAACACACCCTTCATTTGTACTGATCTCAGGGTTAAAGTCAGATAGCCTTTACAGTCATGCAAACAGCTTGCAGCAGAGCATAAGAAGAGGCTCTCTGCACTATGATCAGCGTGTTGCCAAAGCCACCGCCCTTTCCCTGTCTTTGTCCCCATTCCCAGTCTAAAATGATCAGTCTATATTGCAGACTGCAATCTGGGGCAGTAAACTCTCTCCAACTGGGCCCCACCCACAGCAGAGGAATGCACCTGGAGTGATATGTAATAAAACATTTAATTATCGCGTGTTACCGTTCACAGAGGTGTAGCAGCAGTATGCATATCTGTGACGCTGTCATTTCATGCTGCAGTTCTTCACATATTTCCTTGGTCTGCGTCAATGCTCAGTCAAACAGATAATTGAGGTATCTTATCTCGTCACCTCATGTGGGATTCTCAGACAAAATCATGACCCTAAACATAAAAAGGTCAAATGAGTGGGCTTGTGTGGAGAGAGGTCCGACCCACGCTCCATCATAACGCCCTTTTTTGTTTCCTGCTGCTTTTACTTGTTAGCATCTTATCTTTTTTTTTTATTATTGATCTTTGTCTGTAACATTCAAGCTCTCTGGATGAATAAATCCGCTCTTGTACTTGCAGCTAGAGCTCAATAACGTGAATAATTCCTCCTTGCATTGTATATGGTTCATTCACACCCTCCTGTTTGCACACCGTCATACCTCTTTCTCTCTGACACGCACATCCTGCCGACTCCGCTCCAGTGTGTCTTTCCTCTTTCTTATCCACCCTGTTGTGGCAGAGAATGCACGTCCCAGATAAGCTCAGTCTTTTGTGTATTAGACTGTGTGTTATCTCTTTTTACACTGTTGCCCCTTGTATAAAAGCCTGTCTCAAGGCCTTCCACACTGGCTGTCATGTGGCTCTGTCTGACTCCCTCGCTCGGATAAAGCCAGAGAGAGAAAGAGAAGGAGAGGGGGAGGTAGACAAAAAAAAAAGGCAGGCAGAGGGAAGGTGAGGGTGAACCTGACAGTGAAGCCACGTCCGCCTCGTCCGGTGCAGACCAGATGTAGATAGAGAGGAGATGGGTGAAGGATAGAGGGATGGAAAAGGAGGAGTGGAAGAGACTGTGCGAGCCCACAGCAGCCGGATGGAATTTCTAACATACGCAGCTGGAATGTGAGGAATGCAGGACAGTCTGATCTGACCGAGAGAGAGACAGAGAGGGTGGAGAGGACAGACAAGTAAGGAAAGACTCAAAAAGAAGAAGAGTTATGGGAAAGGGTGGCACAGCAACAGAGTCGGGGGCTCAACACTGCCCGTCATTGTGAACATAAAGATACAGAGTCACTGTTTATGGAGGGAATGGCACGCTATGGAACAAATATCTTATTCAGTTTCAGTTTGAGGTTGTGGCAGCCATGGTCGACAGTTATGGCTGTCAGCGGTCCTGTGTGTGGCCCGAGGACTTGTACTGTACGTCCTCCTCCCTGACTTCATTCACACCAACACTGGCAGGAGTGCGGCCTGTGTGGGGGAGGAGGGCGGTGTTCACTTCATGATACTGACGTGCTGAATGATGGCCTTCTTTTGCTAAAGATCCACTTTTTAGCCTACACTTCAAATTTTATTTTATCAGTCATTCTAGCTGCGTGTCTCTAGGCAAGGGAGGGATGGTCCACCATGTTGTTCCAATATCTAAGTTACTGTTGGATGGAGTGCCATTAAATCTGCTACAGATATCCATGACCCCAGGATGAATTGTAATAACTTTGATGATCTTGTAACTTTTCATCCAGCGCTTCATCAAGTCAAGATTTGTCCTACACTCTGGTTTAAGACCAAATAACTACAAAACTAATGGTATCCCATCGGCCTCAGCTACACTTTGTGTTTAGTGTGTTAGCATGCCAACACACAACATGGCGAACATATAACCTGCTAAACATCAGCATGTTAGCATCGTCATTGTGCATGTTCGCATTAGCTCATAGCATCGTGGTGCCAGCATGGCTGTTGTCTCTTAACACCAAAAACACACCAAGCCATAGCGAAGTGCGGCCTGCAGCAAGCTGCCATGCAGTGTCTACAGAAAGCTACAGCGGCTACTCCGAGCTGTGACCGTTTGATGCTGCGGTGAAGTGCGGCCAAACTAAAAACTGGCGGCAGTTTAACTCTTAGTGGCTACTTGCGGCTTGAGAATATCCGCAGCCAATCAGTAATCTGTGACTCCTGTGACATGAACACATGAACACACCTTCCAGCCACAGAAAGGTGTAATTATTGCATTGAGCCGCACTTTGCAGCTGCCTGGTGTGTTTTCAGTGTAAGGCTGCATTCTCTCAATATCCGACCAGCAGCAGAAACGGTACTTCTCCCAATCATTTAAATGTGGGTAGTGCGTCAGTGCTGCGGTGCTGGGAGCCCAGGGGGACTGAAAGATGCAGCAGCCTGCAGCGAAAAGTTGAGACAGATTGACATTTTGGAGGAATGTAACCTGATGTCACGCTTGGTGGCCAATCACATAACCGGCGTTCAGACAGCAAGATGTTCACAGTCCACGGGAGCAAGTAACACTTTTTGTGGTTAAATATTATAGTGCCTGAAAGAAATAAAGTATGTGTCCCACAAAATAGAGCACTTGCTTTGTGTGCACGTGTCTTGAAATGATATAAATGATAATCAAAAGGATTTCTACAGATCTTTAAATCCAACATGAACAAATTCTCCAAAGACTCAGCTGAGATGGGGAAACTGGCTTTCTCTCCAACCTCCACTCCCTCACAAAAGAGCCATTTAAGTGACACTCCCATAATGCCGCAAAACTCTGCAGCTGATTGCCGCACTGCCAGACTTGGATTGAATTCAGCCTATTCTCTTTAACCTGGGGACCTTCAGTCATTTCTAATAACTGCAGAGGTCATCTGTGATCTTAATCCCAAGCAAATCTGCCAAGTAAAAATTCCACTACAAATTCTCTACCATATTTTTACAAACACAGATCACGTGGTTATATTAGTCCGGTGCAAATCGACATCTCAGTGATTTGGGGTCGTATTATTATTGTTACGCAGAGCTTTGTCATCATATCCAGGAGATGATGTCAATAAATTTGAAAAATATAGGCTTTGCTAACCTTATGAATTTTAATGTTTGTAAAACTTTTTAAGAGTCGAGGAAAGCCATTTTCATGTGCATGCATCTTGGAACGAGACAGTAAGACACATGTGCAATGCAGCCACAAAAAGTGGAAGCAAACCGGGAGGAAACTTTTTTGCGGTACGCATGACGTAAGCAACAGCTCAAAGTGGCTCACAGTGCGTGACACCAGCCAAGTTTAAATGCCATTGCATGTTACCTTTCAAATAAAAAAACTATTTACAAAATAATAAGTGTGGGGTGTGGAGATTTGTAGCTGACGACAGAGCAAGCTGGTTTAGTTCTGCTTGGAAAAGCCACCACCACAATCCAGTGATCAGTTACACGACTCACTAATTAAAACCTCTCAACGCTTGAGTTTAGAAGATTTATGAGCCTGTGATTTGATTGGGACACGAGTTTAATTCTGACGCAGCACTGACAGATTTCTTTTAGTGGTTTTAAAAAAGATAAGAGTAGTAGATTTGACTGTGGATACTTTTTTCAGAGCACACCCGTGACAAGTTAGAACAGGCCTCTGTGTGCTGACTCATCAACACTGACATTTGTCATGTAGATAAATTTGCCAGGTGGTGGAGGATAATCGTATTGGTGTTTTTCCTTGTATAACCTGTTTATATTTCATATTGATCACAGTTATATGTCTGAATAGAAATGACTCTCTGGACTTCTCGGAACGATTCTGAAGTAAAATCCAAACCAAGTGTGAGACAAAATGATTTCTCCCCGCAGCGGTGTCTGTGAAATGTTCATAAGTCTTATTGACCCCCCCTGCTGTGCTCAGTCTACAGGCCGCAGGACACTCAAATACCTGAGATTATTCTGGTTCTCCTTACTGCAGGAATGTACAGCATGTGTTACTCATCGTCAGCCACAGAAGTGGAGCATGTCTTCAATATCTCGAGATCACCACAAGATTACATTCTTTGAAGACGAGAAAAGCACAGACCTGTTTTAGCTTAACGTGTGGTCAGTCTGCAGTAACCTCACTGTGCACGTTTTATTTGTTTTACATGCAGTTAACAGTAAACTGTTTATTTTCCTACATCAGCTACAAACAATATTCACACCTTAAGGTCTGGTTTGGCAAGCTAAGTGTTGGAGTGTAAGTCAGGTAAGCATTGTGTGTTTCGATCAACAGTCAAACAGGAAATAGAGAGAAAAATGAAAAAAGAAAAACAAACGTCAAATTGTTAGAATTTTTTTAACACTTTTTATAATTACATACAATTTATGTAAAACTACAGAAAATATCTCTAATTTAGCCACTGATGGTTTATTTCTGTGATGAAAAATAACAGGATTATTTGCTCATTTTATGGTAAATCACATTAATTCTACACATGTGTACTTTAACATTCAAGTTCTTGGAGCAGGTGGCGGCTACGCTATGTAAAAAGTAAATTACTGCAAAAAAACATTTTTGTGCTTACAATGCTAACATGCTGACATGTAGCAGGTTTGAGGTTTAACCTACAGTGTTCCCCATCTTAGTTTAGCATGTTAGCATGCTATCTGATAATAAGTACAGCACAAAGTTCAGTTGGTGGGACTGTCATTCGTTTGACAGGTGTAATAAACTTGCTTTAGTTTAGACACAATCAAAGAGATACGTTGCTGATTTTCATCCAGCTTTGTGTCATAACAATGTGGGTTACATGTCTAAATGAACTGTGGTAAACTTCCTTCGATTTTACCACCACCCACATCTCTCTGCTCAAGTCTAAGCTCAAATCTAGCAGAGTTTCACTGGCCATAGGGCACAGATGTATATTAACCAGATACTAAATCCCAAAATGGTGCCTATTCAGTCTAATGCGTGCGTGGCGCATATGCAAAAAACAAACAAACAAACAAAAAAAAATCTAGCTTCCTGGTTCACTTCAGCAGTATGAGGTACACTTCATATGCGCAGTAGTGCTTCTCCAACTGGTGATGATGTCAGGGATGTTTAAATTGCTTTTCTCATCTTGAGGAAAGTTTTATAAATATAAAACCTCCATGGATGAAAAATTCATAATAAAAAGAGTCATAAATGACCTTGTTTGCAGTTTGAGATGTCCTGTCACCAGTTTTAAAGAGGTCATTTTTATAAAGATGGTCTATAGAGAAATGTTTTTTTGGGCCGCAGGGGATTTTTTGCTGCAAAGTGATTGGCCACTGGGAAAAATTGGAAGCAAGGCTGAGCAGTGTTCCTGAGGGCCCTGCTTTCGGGTTGTTGCGCGAACTACAGATTGTACTTCTGCATGTATGTCTGCCACCACAGACACAGAAAGTATAGAAGCTGTTGGAAAGAGAGCTCAGCTGCCCCTCTCTCTGTTTCAAACTCAGACCAAACTCCAATCAAACAGTCTTAACAGTTTCTGACTGTGTAGCCTGTTTCTGGCCTCAGATGTTTTCAGAAACATATTTTAGCTAACTCGCCAGCCGCCATATTGTTTCCTATGTCAAAACGGCCAAGCTTGCATGATGCCACCCACCAGCAGGAGTGTTTATTGGTGTGGTGCAGTGCATTCTGGTAGTTGTAGATTTTCTACCTCTTTAGCAAAAGCTAGGGAAATTTTGTCTACACATTTTCATGGACAAAATTTCAAAAAAAATTCCATGACTTAAATAAAATTTTCATTTCAGATCTGCACTTCACTGTGTCTGCTGCACTTGCCGGTTTAGCTATGGTACTTTAACACACACACACACACACACACACACACACACACACACACACACACACACACACACACACACACACACACACACACGCGGGAGAGTTTTGCTTCCCTTAACAAAAAAAGGCTTGGCCATATAAGTCATGGAAAATGAGAACCATGCAAGTTTTCCGTTTGTGTCAAGCATCACATATGTTGTTTGAGTCAACTGGCATTACTTGACATTGCACGTCATTTGATGTGACTGTTGTGCATCACAATGTCAATGCCGAAACGATATATCGTGCAGTAATTGGCACATGTTAGAGCTACGTTATGTCAATGGCTAATTTACAGAAAATAAATTTGCCATTACTCTACATTACATGGAAGGTTAACCCTGGAAGATTACTGTAACAATTAATGTCATTACAAACAACAAAATTCCATGAGCTTTCCAAAACTTTAAATGATTTTTTCTAAATCCATAACTTTTCCAGGCCTGAAAAATAACATGGTGAAATTCCATGACTTTTCCAGGTTTTCCATGACCATGGGAAGCCTGAAAAGCAAATGCCACGCCCATTTTTCTAAGTATTTGCACCTCTCTAATGAACAGGCAGCCTAGTTTTAAGAAAATACATTCTTTCCATTAGTAAAATACTCTGACCGTATACATATTTAATTATCTTTTCTCTGTAACCATGTCAGTAGCCTTCAGTTGGAGAATTCTGCCTGCCTATAACAGAACAACTTAACTCACCCGAACAGTAGCTACATGTAAACTTGCAACTTAGTCAGACTTATACAAAGTGTGTTTTGAAACACTTACAAGCTTCAACATGTAGAAAACATAGATGGGGTGCAGCTACAGGTTTTCTCTCTGGGAAACACCCCAAACATTCACTTTATTAACTAAGACTTCAAAAACAAGTTGTACTTTTGACTTCTGAGAGGATTCCAAGATCTCTGCTTTCATGTAGAGGCTGTCTACTCCTCTTCATCGCCTCTCGCTCATGCTTTGTAACCACGGTAACTGACATAAAAAAAAAGAAAGAAAAAGGAGGCCGGTTTGTGATTTTGAGCATCACAACTAAAGAGAATATCTAAGAATTTCTCGCTGGCACCGTCTAACGTGCAGAGGCAGAGCCGAGCAGCTGATGCGTGTACCCCTCCTGGTAATCTGACGCATGATCTTGTGTGCATCTCCCCAGTCATTCGTACATATCAGCTCATTTCACCCACTTACTCACAGCTGATTGCACACTCAGTGGCTCGACTGCACCCACTTACTGTACGTGTGTGACTGGCTTCAGGCCACCTCATACCCACGCTACCGGAGCAGGGAGTTTAGAGGGGAAGTTAAAACGATCTTTTCTTCTCTTTCTGCAGGAACATGTGCACCTAAAGCAGACGAAGGAAGGAGAAGGAGTCACTATTTGTGCCTTTAAAGCGGGCCGTCCATCACTCCAGGCTGTCTAGTTTGTACTCTCACGCTCTCTGGCTGACTCCCAGCAGTCCCTCACCCTTGGCCCCAAATGGCTGACACACAGCAGTTCTTCACTGGCAAGCTTTATGTTCCTGTACACATGCTAAAGCTGCCAGCTGAAGAACTGCTCTGGTCAGCCCTGCCCCGGATGACTCAAGAAGAGGAAGCGGACGAGGGTTGCTGGGAAGAGGACTAAGGAAGGCGGTGTTTCACACGCTCAGCAGTCAGGCTGGACTTTAATAACCGGACAGATTTGAGCCCCCATTGTTTATGTTCTTGTGTTAATCACATGTAAGCTTTATTTCACTTCAGTCAATACAGAATGTTTATTTTGTGGTCCACAATAACCTGCTTATAGTTTGTCTATGATGTGCTTTTCGCTCACAATAAAGAACAAAATATTTTCTCAGACTGCTGCTTTATTGTTGTGGACAAAACTGCACACTGTGGACAATAAAAGACATTCCAGCACCGAAGGCTCTCCTGTCCAAAAATAACAACACGCACACAAAGAGGCACACAATAGATGTATGCAAAAATGTATCACACTCATCCCTTTTAACTTTCAAGTCCCTGGTGATCCCATTAAAGGGGAGCGAGAAAGATCAGAGTAAATTGAGATGCTCTTTAAATGTAAAATTGTCCTCGGATATGCAATAACTCCTGAGTGTGGTGTTTGTTCTCACATTAACGAGTCAACAACATGACATTTAGTCAGGAGGACTGCGTGAATCCAGTTAGATCGTTAAGATGTGAATCCAGAGGGTGAAAAAATAACACCCAGTGTCTGCTCCAAGGATTCCTTCATGGACTACAAACTTTTCGAGACTGAGGAGAGGGTAAGATAACCCACTGTATGTAAAATAATCTGTATAATAAAATAATACACACTGCAGTGCTTGTTATGTTATAATCATGTAAGTGGGTTAAACTCTTACTTTATTACTGTATGCTGCATTAGTTTAATAAAGGAAACTTTTTTTATTCTGTGTTGTCAGTTTATAAAACAGCCAAATGAACATGTTTTCTCAAGATAAATGCTCAGTGCATTCAGCATCGTTCTTTACAGATGTGATTGAGCTTTGTTGGTTTGAACCGCCAAGAAAAAACACATCAAACTGGATAAATAATAGAATCAATATTCTGTTAACACAGATTATTAGAACATTACAAGGACAGATATGGAAGTAAGTAGGAAATATAAGCATTTGAATTTTAACAGCCACTGAATAATTGTAGAAATATAAACACCACTAAATTAATATCATTGATTTTTTTTTCTTTGAAGACCAAGTGTTATTTTTATTATTATTTTATTTTATTATATTATTTCTGATTCCACCCTTGTGAAATAAATAAATAAATAAATAAAATTCTTGATTTGCAATTTCAGATGCTAGATTTGAATATATTTTTCCAATGTTCACAAATTCAGCTCCAAAACATTAAAGTTTCAGAAGTATAGAAAACAACAACAACAACAACACAATAATTCAGGTCACGATCAGAAAAATCTTATAGAAAATAGCAACATCCGGCCACACAACATAGGCAGTGCAGCTTTTTTTTTTTTTTTTTTTTTGTTAAAATTCAAATGCTTATGTCTTGTACTTGCTTCCACATATATCTCTAATTTAAGGAAAATAATCTTAAACTTGAGTTTCTGTACTCTTTAACCTTCAACCTTTATCGTCAGGGTCTTGATGCAGTTTCCTCAAAGTCGCCGCTAGATGGCGGTATAATCTCTTGCAAAGCTAATGTTGACACACGGCTGGGGGCGCTATAGAGTCTTGTTATAGTCAGACTGGATTATTGCTGATGTGGATGAAAATTGTACAAAACTTGTGATGAGTTCTCAGTTGATTGGAGTTGAATCATTATTAATGGATAGTTCCCTTATCCATTATAATAAAACTATACACAGGATATGAAGTGTTACTTTTTATAAGTAGGAAAAACTGGTTATTTAATTAACAGGCAGGCCCAGTGCATTACAGTTAGTACAGTTTTATTTGCTGGAGCCACTTTTAACGACTTCATACACCACTGGGTTGTTAATCGAACATAATGCATCTGATTCTCCAGTGGTGGGGTGTAATTATTACAGTGCAAATTTGAGGCACTTTACTTAATTATTTCCCTTTAATGGCACTTTATATTCCTGCTCCATTATAGTTAAGAGAGAAATAAAGTAGTTTTTACTACACTAAATGCAATTAGTTGCTTTACAGATAAATATTTCACAAAACATGAGTACGTACAGTATGATGTGCTGTTATACATTACACTACCCAGCTATAGGCTATATAATGATAAAACTTAACCCCACCTTTACCAGCTACAGCACTCACAGGCGTCACTGTGCTTTTGCATTATCAGCACTTTTACTTTTGAAAAGTACATTTTGAGTATTTTCGTATTGCAGTAGTGCTACTGCCACACCAGAAGGACATCTGAATACTTCACCACTAATATTTTCTAAACTGATGTTGTCTTGTGTGTAAAATCTTGATCTGCTATCACTAAAGAAAGCTGACAAATACATTTAGTGTTTTAAATATAGGCAGGATAAAACAGAAATATATACATAAATTAGCCAACAAGTAAATATGTAGTTTAACCAGTTATTTGTGACTTTAAATAAGCTGGGAAAAAAAGGGAAGAGAAAGTTTCATGGTGCAAATTTAAAGTCTGAATTCCTGAGACAGACTGAGGTTCGTGTTAAAAATGGCAGAATATGACTTTACAGGAGGACCTGAGTCAGCAGGGCGTGCATGCGTTGAGAGGCTTGTGGTTCACAGGGTCCACCTTACTCCCTTTCCATCTCTCTCTGTCTCCCTCCCTTATACACCCTGTGCGGTGTCCTACATGCTGATCCAGCTGATGCCCCCGCGCGTAAATGGAAAGCTTTTACGCACCGTTCGCGTTCACTTCAAAGGAGGTTTAATTGTTGTTTTTGCATTGTCACACGCCTCGACGGGTGCATAAGTAGGCCTAAGACACTGGGGATGTGCTGTGGAGATGTAAGGGATGCGGTAATACCTCACTACATAATAGAGAGGGTGGGGTGGGGGTGGGGGGGTAAAAGGCAAGGCGTGCGTCCGGACGCTCACCGCCAACTAAACGCGAGAGGGACTCAGACATCAATAACATCTCGCTCATCAATAAGGCATTTTGATGGAGTTAGCTTGCTTAATTAAATAGGTTGCCTTGAAGGTATTAGGCTCTCTGAATTTATAATATTTAATCTAATGACCCCCCATGGAGAACATCTGAAGGACGACTCTTCAGCATCTCCATCCACAGGAAAGCGGCTCGCTCACACAGATTATAAGAATTGGAGGTTTCTTATCTCTCAGTGATGGCTATCAACACTGATGCTGCCTTTGGGAAAAGCGCCCTCGGCGAGAGGGAAGTTTCCAATCCCACCGACTTCCAGGACACTGAGAAGCTTCTGAGCGCCGCGACCACCGAGCCCACCGGGCAGAGCAACATCAAACCGTCCGACTCCTTCTCCCTTAACATCAGAGGGAGCGTCCGGTCCCTGGATGCGGACCAGAACGGACACAGATTGCCGCTAAAGTCGGGCTCCATTGGGCAGTTGGCGACCCCACCCAAATCCTTGTCCCGTCTCAGCCTGGGGCCGCTGCCCTCCCCGGTGCCGCCCGGGTCCGTACCCCCGAGTTACCTCTGGCTCGCCGTGATGTCCTGTTTCTGCCCCGCCGTGCCGCTCAACATATGCGCCTTGTGGTATGCACATGTGGTGAGTGTTGCATTCATTTACAGCTTTAATTTCCTTCATAGTAACACATTGTGGATTATTATTATTATTTCTATGTGCTTCTGATGCTTGGGTATACTCTGAAGACAGTTGTAAGCCTTTAAACACTACAGGTGTTTTGCTCAAGCTACCTTTAAATAATTCATAGCTGATCATCTCCTTCATTTTCCTTTCCCATTAGTCGAGGTCTGTTCTCCATACAGGAGATATTGAAGGAGCAAGAAAGTATGGGCGTCTGTCTATGGTGCTCAGCTGTCTGGCGATGCTGCTGGGTGTGGCTGTCATCATCTTCATAGTATTGACAATAGGTATGTAAGAAAGAGACACAACAAACACACTCCAAAGTGCAAAGCTGTGATTCTTAATTTCTCTTTTTCTCTGCTTCTCAGAGATGCAGAATTGAACTGTGGGATGGAAGGAGTGTCCTTTGACTTCATCTGAAATTTGCACAGAGGAGAGAAGGAGGAGGAGGAGGATGAATGTCGTTTTGAAGATGAAAAAGCACAAAATCTTAGTTGGAAACAAGCTGAAGAGACTCTAAGAAGTTGCGGGCCGTTTCTCTTTGTCTGGCAACACTCATGGCCAATAACCCCACAAACTCAGGAACAAGAGGAAGGAAAAAAGAAGGCTGCACACAGTTGCAGAGTCGGATCATCAGAAAGTTTAACTACTCATAGTCCAAACTAGTGTTGCACTGAGGTACACGCCTGCCTGACACAGACAATTGGATGGCACTGCTTATTAAAAAAATGGCATCAATAGATAAGAAGATGTCCTAAAGACTAAAGAACACACATGATTTGTACGTGATGTTGTGATAAATAAAAACAGCCTCATGTAGTCAGACAAAAACAAAAGGACTCAGTGCATCTCTAGTCTGTCATGCCGCCACTGCCTGCCCTGTTTCTCTTAACATTTGCAACAAAGTACTGATTGACTGTGGGAGGATGTATATACTGATTTCATACACTGTTTACATCAAGTTTAAAACTCATGTACGTTTATCACAACAACGCCCTGCTGCAGTCATAGTGTGATACCTTGCTTTGCGTGCTATTATGATAAACTGACTCCTGTTCGGACTCCACTGAACTGCCTGGATCTCTGCACCTCATTACGTCTACAATATACTGCAAGATATGAATGGGGTTGTTTTTCCCTGTATGCACTGTTCTTGGCACTCTGATGTTGATGTTTATACATTTATACTGTATGACTGGTTTACTGTGCCATAGCTCTGCATGTTGGAAATAAACTTGAATGAGCATGACGAACCTGAATGTGAGCTCATCACCTTTATTTCATGAGGCGCCGCCAGTACCGTATAAAGAAGTTTGACATCAAGAGTACACAGTCCCAGTAAAATATGACTTCATTCATTTATAAAGAGCTAAAATTACAACAGGATATAAGCAGCAATATATAAATCCCACAATGGAAATGTTATTATAATTCAGAAAATAAATAAACTCTCCAATCTGACAGATGAGACAATTTCAATTAAGACTTTGTTTTTAATGAGATATATTTTTCTTTTCAAAATAAAATCCTTTCTTAAGGAGAGTAAATTACAATATGAAAACTTTTTTAAAAAGTCTTGAGATACAATGAATATTTCTTTGTGTTCTGAACAAAAGTGAGAGTCCGTCAGTCGATCGGCGAATCAGTGGAAAGTGTAGAGCAACAGGAGTATGGTGCAGACGCCGATCACCCCGCCTAGGATTAAAGAGTCCCGCCTCTTGCGCAAATTGATTTTCTGGATGAGGCTGTTGATGGTGGGGAAACGATCTGAGGGGCGGGGGGGGAGTGTGGTGAAGGAAAATAATTAAGATCAAGTCAGCCTTCCCTTCCTCGCAGTGAGTAACATACAGAAAGCAGCAGGGAAAATACATCAGCAGAGCTCCTCACACAACCAGGAAGAGGAATAAATGGAGCTTAATGGTGTAAATCTGCTGCAGTTGGTCATTATCAGCTTCAGAGAAGAAACAAAGTAAAGACGGTGAAGAGAAAAGGAGGACAAATGATTAAAATGATTAAAGGATACTAGCCAAAGTTGTGACCCTGGTTTGAATGGACTTCAACATCCCACGCTGAAATGTGATGTTCTCTTTGGTAGCCATGGCGATACTGGAGGGAAGAAGAAACCAGGAGGGATTAGTTGGTGGGAAAAGAGGCACATACATGTCTTCACAGCGTAACCATGAAAGGCATAGTAAAGAGGTAGGGATAGGATGAAGTGGGGTTGTAGGATGAACTTACAAATAGTCAGTGTATTACCCACAATAGATGCCAGTTGGTGTGTCCCCAGTTTGGAGAAGCTGTGCAGTGCCGACACGGAAGCTAAGCAGTGTACTGCTGTGGACGGGGCCAGCAGCAAAACATAAGAGTAGCTGAGATCATTTACAGTGCTTTACCTATCCGTCAGACAGCACGCTCCGATTCTCTCGTAAAAGCCACCTGACTCCATTGACAAAAACAGTAATTGTGGCTCACTGAACACAGGAGCTGCTGGTCAACCACTGCCTCAAACTCCTAGTAAGTCTGTGTTATTGTGTAACTTTGGTGAATCAGAACTAACAGCAGCAGTAGTCCAGCTGCTCTGGTTGTCAGTGATGAAGTTAAATCACTGTTTTTCTCAATGGAGTCTGAGAGGAGCGATTTAACAGCTTCACTTCCCCGTCACAAAGGGCTGTCTGGCAGTCAGGTAAAGCAGTGAAAAAAAATCTATATATAGCACACACTTGAACTGATATTGACTTTTTTAGGTGGGCTTTTTAAGGTGGCTAAAATATGTTTTCTTGCTGACCCCTTCACAACAGTTCATTGCTCAGCTTCTGTGTCGGGCAGCCTGCTTCTCCTCACTGGGGGCATTCTGACCGACATCTACTCTAGGTAATACACTCACCATGGACAAGTCCCTTATACAGCCCTACTTAAAAAAATATGAACTATTCCTTTAAGTGTAACGTTTCAGCTAAGGAGCTATCAGCAGCGAGGCATGATGGCCTGTTTTAATAGACCTGAATGTGCAGTTTGCTTATGATGTGTGTGTGTGTGTGTGCATGTGTGTGTCTGAGTTGAGTGAGTGGGAGTAAAAGGAGAGAGGAGGAGAGTGAACGAGGCAATAAAGCTTACCTTATTGCATTGTCGATAAGACTATCTGAGCTGTGAACAAGAAGCGGAAAAAAGGAGAAAAAATGAAACGTCAGGTGAGTCTTAAACAAAGACGTTCACAACTTAAAGTCATTTTTAAAAAGTACTTAAATGTCATTTTTTTCTTTGCTGCCCATCATTCATCACTTTTAACATACAACCTTTTGATATGATTAAACACATATATATATTTCCTGGTTTAAGAGTCAAGAAATTACAGAGTGGGACACAGGGAAAGCCCACACCATAACACCACCCAGCTCTTTGAGTCTATTATCATAAAAGGAGCACTTCCTGTGATTCCTGCGAGACAGGATAAAAGTGCTGGTTAATGGAGGATTTTTGGGAAAGTCAGAACCTGATTGGTCAAATCAAACCTCCATCGTAGCAGAAGCCAATTAATCTCTATAATATAACTTCTCCTAACACATAGATTTCGGGATGGTAATGTGAACCCTGTGTTATTTGTTTTAGGTGCATATAAGCAGAATGAACACACAGATGGACGGCACTGAGAACACAAAGGCGGTTTACATCAGCTGCCATTAGCTGCTGAGATAAGTGACGGACAGAAAAATGAAGTGTTCGGTCTAAAGCTGAGCAGAGCATATAAGGTCAGCAGCATGCATCCTGGCCGACTCCACTGGAGACCAAAAATCAATACTGTGCTTTATACTTCCTCCTCATCTATTCGTCCACCTCTCCCACTATCTATCTACTGCTGCGCTCTGCTTTTTCTCTCTGTTCTTTACAGGCAAGGCAGCGTCTTGCTTTTGTATATGTTCCTTTTATTTATTTCTTTACTTAGCACAGGGTTCCTACAGCTTGAGGCAAGCTAGATTTAAGACTTTTGACTTTTTTAATGCCACTTGGAATGACATTTAAGACCAATTTTTAAATAACCAAAATTAAAGTGTTGTTGTGTTTCTCACTCTGCATGTGGAATTCCACTGCCTCGATTCCCATTGTGCCAAATTTGAAAAACTTTTTGCATAAAATGTACCAAGCCTTGTCTACATTGCCTTGCACTGGTTTCAGCCATGCCACAAACTCTTGATGAAATAGCCAGTTTTCATTGAATTTGCACATCCCCATGTCTTCCAGGGTACAGTGAAGGCTAGCTAGCAGACTCTGCTCTAAGCATCCCAGCCAGAAACAAAATGTGAGTGCTATTGGTGCTGCTATCTTGATCTGCATGACGTTAATGTGAGAGAGATTCTGTAAATTATTGAAGAAAAATGGATGTAACCAATTATTTTGAGATCTTGCGCACATCAGAAAATTAGACTGAAGACTAATAGAAACCACCACTTTGCAGTTGTATGCCTCCACAAACCAGTCAAGCTGACATCCACATCAATCCAGACTCATATGTAATCATGACAGCTGTCGATGCTACAATTATGGATGTTGCTGCAAAGACGTTACATATTCTAAAACATGGATGCTTCACACACATCTTAAATTCAAGGTGGACACTCAAGATTAGTGTCACCAATTCAGTTATGACATTGAGTAACAGCCAGTAAAGTGTTTTGCAGAACGTTATGACGTCACATTGAAGTTGAACTTTGACCTTTTGGATATAAAATGTCATCACTTCATCATTTTGTCCTTCTAGACATTTTTGTCACAATAAGTTGCATGAATTCTTGAGTCATAGGCAAAAACATGCTTTGTGAGGTCACAGTGACCTTTGACCACTGAAATCTAATCGTTCATCATAATGTCCAAGTGGACGTTTGTGCCACAGTTGAAGAAATTGCCTCGAGTCGTTCTTGAGATATCGCGTTCATGAGAATGGGACAGAAGGACGGACCACCTGAAAACATAATGCCTCTGGCCACAGCTGTCTCTGGTGGCGAGGCATAAAAATTACTCAGGAAATCTTTAATTTTTAAGACTTTAGAAAGATTAGTTTAAGACATTTTAATATCAATCAAAGCCTTATTTTCAGATTCATTAATTCAAAGCCTTTTGAGACTTCTTAAAGATCCGTGGGAACCCTGATCAGTTACTACCTTTCTATTTGAAACTCCTTTCCTACTTTTATAACTAATGACCAGTTTGTGAATGGGGTTTGTATGAGGCTCAGTGGTGACACTTTTGCAACAGTTCAAATGTCAAAGCTTTAAAAGTCAACTGAAAATACATTTCATGTACTACAGATGTCTACCTAGTGTGATATGAGGCTGGATTGAGGGCAAACATTTCTACATGTTTGTCTTAGTGGTTGTTTTTTTCCCCCCATAACTGTAAAGCTAAGTGTAAAGCTTCACGTGTAAAACTCTACAAAATGAGCATTTATAATGAATCAACAAAACAAAGCCCAGACCACAGAAAAATGTCTGACTCTAAGTTACTCTCTACATCCAGCATTGTCCTCAAACTGATGGTACTTGATTACACAATTGCATTTTTGTGCATCCTTCAGTTTAAAAACTTTAAAATACAGTGACCGAGTCAGAGACACAATGGCCAGAATTTTATCACATGAATGGTTAAAAGTTGAGTGGTACTAAAAATTTTAAACATGTTTCCTCGGACAGCATTTACATTTTGTGGCGGCCAGACAATGTGCCACAGAAAGATCCATTTAAGGGAAACACTTCTGGTTTGTTGTGGCTGAGAGGCTGAACAACAGTAATGGTTAATTACAATTAGTCACGGGGCTAAGGGTCCACTGGGAAACACACCAGGACTGACTGGCACTACACAAATACCACAAATGTATCCAATATCTGTTTTGTTCTGGGGACAATTTAAAGCAGCTTTTGGAGATGATCACATCAGAATTGAGGTTTGACGTAAACAAATCATCACTAAACAAAGATTATGCTGTTTAGAATTTGTAAATAAACACTCAGGTACAAGTGAGGACAGATGGCACTGATATAGAGAGAGTATATGAAAATAAATTTCTAGGTAATGAACCACAAAATCTGCTGGAAACCTCATATAAAACATGCAAGCTTGTTTTTATTTCCTCTTAATATATTTATTGTACGCTTTATATTTGCACCAAAAACCAAAGCAAATTCCTTGTAAGTGAAAACCTATTTGGCAATAAATCTTATTCTGATTCCGCATCACAAAGCACTGTACCTTCTTTATTGTTCACTTGTATTGCTGTATCTAAGTTACTGCGTGGAGCTATGGGGCAACACTTACAAAAACACCCTACATCCATAATACATACCACAAAAAAGGGCCATAAGGATAGTTAATAATGTAGGATTTTGTGAACACACTTACATTCTGTTCTAAAAGTCAAATGCCTCTACATTTATGGGTCAGACAGCACATATGTATTATGCATAAAGCAAGAACTGATTTACTACCAGGTAATATACAAAAAACATTTCTTTGACATAATGGTTATGATTTGAAAGTAAAGTTTCATTTAAAAAAACTGTTCAGACAACTATGAAGTGTGTGTGTGTGTGTGTGTTTCAATGTGTGGAGTGTAACTGTTAAATGATCTGGATGTGGAACTCAAGCAGACACAGGAATAGATAAGTGTGTACCTCCTCCTACTCCTTTCAATCATGTAAGATTAAATTTAAGTTGTAAATGAGAATCTATTCATTCAGTTTGTTGTATAGGTTTATCATTAATTTCATTTAGTTTTGATTTTTGGTTCACATGTCCGACATAAAATTTATCAATCAATGTAGCCATACAAATAATTCCACAACTTAGTACACTAAATAATTGTGTCATAAATTCCTTAATTTTAAACAGAAATGGTGAGTCGGGCCACCGTTAACAGAGAAGAGAACATGATTACTATAAGCAGCCATCCCTTTCACAATGCCACTTAGAGAAGTATCAAATATCTATAACATTCAAAGTACAGAACTGAATCTCAGCATGTTGCAAACAATAATCACTTTTCCAAGAATGTGTGAAATATATTTCCTCTTGCTATGAAGAGGTGGTTTCACTATTGAAAGTTTGTTGATGTAACTCTGTTAAACAAACACCCCCCCTTTTAGATTCTGTGGATATGAGGACATAAGCTGAATCAATAAAACCTTTTATGAAATACAGACCAGAGTCACACCTGTATATTATAACTGACAAAGGACTGAATCGGTTTCCTTAAAAATCAACCATCTCTACATTTTTCAGTCTCTAACTCTGCTTCATGTCTGGGTCAGCTGCTCTGTCTTCACTGAGTCTGTTTACATTTACAAGTTACACATTAAGCTGCTGCTGTGCTCCAGATGTGCTAATGCACAAACATCAAAAACACAGCAGTCAGAGTGCTGCCATGGGATTTAACAGCACATTATGTTTTATTTCGTTATTTGTTTTCATCTTTGTAGGCTCGTTTGTCTACATTTCAGCACGACCAGTGTTCTACTACACTGGCAACAACAGAAACTTTTCCACCGGCTGCAGTGAAGGGAAGATAGGTGCAGAGAATAAGCTCACTATTAAAGGTAAGTTTAGCTCGGTATCTTTATCTGAGTGTCTAAAGTGTAACTTTCTGTAGGAGTCTCATAACATAGTCCTCGCTGATGTTTTCTCTCTCCAGAGGATACTGCAGTAAATGTCTCTCTGGGTGACATCAGCAACATTCATGTCTCTGGAACGAACCGAGGATGCATTGGAGGAAGGAACGACTACTCTGTGACAGGTGGGTTATCCTTTCTCATATGGCTGGGCAAAGTGGGTGGTGGTTTATTTTGGATTCATTACTCATATTCAGAGATGTTTACAGCACATAACTGAGTACGGTTAACTGTTTCCACTCTCTCATATTCCTGGTATTTAAACAGGACGAATCCCAGCCAAGTCCAATATTGGCAACGTGCGTAATGTTACTGTTGGTAACAACTCGGGATCAATTGGTTCAGGGAACCGCATTAACATTAGCTGAGGTAAGAGGGAAGAGCACACATTAACTGGTCACACAGGACACAATATTTAATGTGTGTGTGTGCATATAACATGCTTGTGTGTGTTAATACTTTGTATTAATGCACCAGTTATTTCTAATCAATGTTTTTTATTCTATCTTGCTCTACCTTCTTTCTCCACCACTTTTTCCTCTCTTAGGAAACTGCTCTCAGACAGATCATGAACCACTTGGCCACAAATGACGTATGATAATGGAAATATGTTAAAACATGATGACAACAAATGACAGACTGATGCTTGGAAATCAGGAAAGATAAAAAAAAATCATGTGTTGTAATATTAAAGAAAAGCAAATGAAAATAAAGTCAATATGCAGCATGAAACTGTCTTTACATTATTTTCTTTTTGTCAAAAGAGACACAGCACATTTTCTTTCCATTTTTAAACTGAGCACTGGGAACATGGGAAAGATATTAGAAGTCTGATTAATCAAAACATCAGACATCTGATCACCAACTCAAAGTTTGCTGTTCAATGAAGATATAAACCAACTACAGTACGACTTGACTGGCCTCAGATAAACCAGCCCACTGTCAAAGTGTATCAATGAGGATGTGGTTGACTGTTTCAAAGGCCAAGACACAATCAAACAAAATCAAGAATGAGACTTCCACAGAGTCAGCTAGATCAAGGATGTCATTCTATGTTGTTTCTGTGAAAACCAAAAGACTGAAATGTCTCAAAAGCACAGTTTGCTTCTAAATTTTTTAATGAGTTGAGCACCATCTGGGTTATTATTAGCCATGCTAGCTGTGTGGCTCTGGGGATGGTCGGGCATCACTTTGGTCCAGACTGAAATATCTCAACACCAGTGTGGTGGATTATGATCACATTTTGTGCAAACATTCATGGTCCCCAGAGGATGAAGTCGCCTGATTTTTATGATCACCTGACCTTTTCCTGTGGCGCTTCCAGCAGAGTGACATTTGTGCTTTTTAGCAAATTTTCTAAAATAATTTTTAGACAGGCTGCCATGAAATTTGACACTCATGGTCCCCTCAGAATGAATGTTAATAACTGTGGTGTTCCCCCTTAGGTGAGGTGGGTTTAGACTGGAAGCCTGGTTATAGATCTCTAAATTGACCCCCACATCTTCGAGTATTATCGTGTTTTAAATAAACTTTTTTTTTTTTTTTTTAAATTAAAAATAAAGTGAGAGAAATTACAGCTCAGCCTAATTATCAGGCCAGTAAACCGGTGTATTATGACAGAGTCGCAGCAAGATGGGGCTATATCCAAACCTATGAACAGAGATGTGACTGAGCGTCTGATGCTACTTACTTAGTGAAGTTAAAATTTTCAGGAAAAAGCTTGACAGGGGATTATATAAAAGAAACAATTAAAAACTGGCTTCAGTAAGATCATTCAAATAAGCTGCTCTGGCAAAGATGTGCCCTTGCTCTAAAATAACACTTCATGTGAATCTTTTAATATTTAAGGAACTTGAACTTGACGTTTTCTCTCTTTTACATAATGTGTCCTTCACAAAAACACACACCAACAACATAATAACTCCCAGGTAAGTTTTGACAACAGCAACAATAGCAGCAATAGCATTTAACTTGCTGGCTGCTGGATCATGCAACAGTACTTTTAAAAGTTGCTTCATGAATAAATGTCTATGCTGTTCCCAGTCACCACACTGCTGATTCACAAGTTTTAGTTCTCCGCTGCCACAAACTCATACAGAAAGTGAAGCTTCAGGTCACCAAACCAGAAGTCACAGTTCAGGTTAATGGCAGAGCTCAAACTGGTGACTCGTGGTGGTCCTATGGCGTCAGTATGGAACATTAAAAAAAGTACCAAGTCTGAAATTGAAATTAATTCATATTAAATGTTTAGATGATTGAACCCTACTGACTATAGAGACAGAGGTCATTTAAGTCACACCCCAACCAGACGAGAAAACAATTCATCGTTGACTTCATTGACATTATCGTCTGCAAGCAAACAACACAAAAATGCATAAAAGCTACTTTGTGGTGGGATGCACAACCAACACAGATTCCATAACTTAGTTTTTACAGCTGCTTGCTAACTAAAAAACTGAACTTTTAAGCAATAAGACACGAGGCAACAGCAGGAGGATATGAGGAAAACTGTGGGACTGACACTCAGTATGCCTATGTGAGGCAAGCATTCTGCTAATTTGACCAGACAAACTGTAGAGGCTGAAGCTATCCATGCTATCTTATCTTTTAACTTAAATGATGATCTTACCTGGTAATTCGATGAAAAAGTAAATATCAAAGCATGATATTACTGGTCATTCAGTGGGATCATTTCTCCAAGGTAAACAAGGTAAAGAGGAGGGACACTGATACAGACCGCCAATATCGAGTTTGTTGGTGCAACTTTTCCTCTCTGGTAGACATGAGGAGCTAAAATTATCCTTTCACATGCTGGTAAGCTACAGGCATTTTGTCAGCGTTTCAGCCATTGGTTGCATATTGTGGTGCCAACAGTTGGGTGGGCGTGGTTTTCAGAGTGTGACGCGTTGCGCTCTGTCTCTATGATATGTTACATGGCAAATGGATATCAGTGTCTGTTTTGAAATATCACTTAAATAAACATACAGATTTAGAAAATAGTGGGCCAACTTACACAGATGAAAGACACAGAGAGAGCTATCTAAGTCCAACACATCAGATGTCACAGCATTGGCGAAAACTAATTATTAGAGGTGTAGAGACGCCACTATTTGTGTTCAAATCTGTGAACAACCACGTAATATTTTCTATGAGTAATTTATAAAAAATAAAAAGCTTATAAAAACATTGCATGTTGGTACAAAAAAGTCACTTAGCATGTGGATATATCAAATGTTTGTTTTGACTGTGTTAAATTGGCCTTGAAAATAGCCTTGAAATCGCCTGCTTAATGTTTTAAATAATCCACGGTTTCCAAATACAGTAATAATGTCCAGTTTGTTTAAACTATCAGACATGTACTTGATTGATATTTGTTCCTTCTTTTACTAGACCCATGATAACATGTTAATTTCACAGATTTTGTTAAAGGAATTAAACTGAATTTAAACAAATCATGAATTCCACTGATTTTGTGGCTACTGTATAGAGCAATTCAGCACTACATAGACAGTGGCAAGCAAAGCTAATTCTTCCAAGAGCATGTGGTCATGTCTCCACAGTAATTGAAAATTGTTTTAATTTTACAAAATATAATGTTGAGCAAGTTACTGAGTACAAATTTGGTCAACTTTCTGTAGATAAATGGCTGACAGTGAGGATATATGCAGTGCTGTTCATGAGTTCCTGTAATGACAACTTGCTCCTTGAACAGAGAAGATTGGAGGAAATGTTACATTTTCTGTCATGTGCTAGACACTGCTCTGTAACCACGGGGCCCACATGTCACATGTGAACATTTCTGAGTGTAATTTCAAAAAACAAAAAAATCCTGAAATTGAACCTCAGTTGATGACAAATATCCCGCATCCTCTTTAGAGACTGTGGGAACAGAAGAGTTTTGCTGAACGAACAAAATACCTGTTAACCATACAAAGGAAGCCCCTCCTCCTAAACTGTAAGACGTGCAGAAAAATATAAAAAGCAGAGACTTCTCCTCTTAAATCACAACTAGCACCTCACAGCACAGCACAGGACGAACAACTGAAACCAGAGGTAAGATAAAGACTCCATGTGTATCTGTTTCTGACGCAACTGCTGTCTTTTAAATGCAACAAATTTACTATCTTAATTTTTATTTTGCATTTGTCATTGAGGCTACGACACACTCTCGTACACTTGGTACTTGGTACAACATTTTGACTGAACCCATTTGTATGACAATCACTTTTTACTTTCTAAATCTCAGCAGGAACAATGGCGAAAGTTGCTGACACTGAGAACATTGTCATCGGCGACAATGCAGGGAAGGTTGGCTCTGAAAATGCTGTTGACGTCACAGGTAAATCTGAGTGTGTCAATAGATTTCTGTCAGCTTGTCTTGACAGTTTCACTGAATCTCTTTCTCTCATGACCACTCTTACAGGAGGTGTTGGACAAAATGCTGCTCTGGGCAACACCTCTGAAATCGCTGTCTTGGGGCAAAATACAGATAAAGCACGCATTGGAGCAGAGAACGCCTATAAAATAGAAGGTGAGTTACTCCACACACGGGACGAACAACCGTTTATTTTTGATTCATTACTTGCATTAAGATGTCAGCATCTCAACGGCAACAGAGTTTCTGTAGTTAACTTTTAATTTCTTCTATCATTCCTCATGTTTCTAACAGGGGGACTAAAAAGCGGTGACAGTGTTGGCAACACTACTAAAGTTGTAGTTGGCAGTAACGCAGGATCCATTGGTTCAGGGAATCGCGTCAACATCAGCTGAGGTAAGAAGTCAGAGATTTACATGCCTCATTACTATCAGAAGTTTGCATATTGTGAATGCATCATTGTAGAACTATATAATCTGAATTTTCTCATCAGTCTTTTAATAGTTCTCACTCTCTTTGTCTTTCTCCCTTTTAGGACGTTGCCCTCCAACAGATGACTCTTCCAAAAATGATGCACCATTTGTTAAATGTTAAATTAATGATTTCAAATCGGCAGAAAATGTCATTCATCAGAAGCATGTAAAAGAAATACAAGTGAAAATAAAGTAAAGTTCTTGCTGTATGAGACTATCTCTGACTGAATATTTACCATTTAACTGACCCTTGGAAATGTTCTTATAGTGTTTGTCCTTCTTACAAACACTGTCATGAATTTGTTTCATATGTTTTTTTGTCTTTGTGATATTGTTTTTGTCAGAAAAACTGACAAACGAGCAGTTGGGTTATCTTATTATGCATTCCAGTTTTAACCTAAAATGATTTACTATAAAGTGGTCACACACTCATAATCTCCCTTTAACTTGCAAATAAAGTGTCGGCACCGGTTATGACTTAGTTGTGCCATAATAAAAGGGGCATATACTGTTGCTGCAGAGGCCGGCTGGGTCTATGAAAAATATCTTCAATCAATAAACACCGAGATTTTTATTTAAAGTTCACGCAGTGATAAAATAAAATGACTTTGGTGCAAAGTCTACAGATCACTGATCAGTCATTATGGGAAACACAGACTAAGAGTGACTAAATGTCAAAATTAATATGTGATTTAGTTAAATTCTGGATAAAAGACAATAAAACATTCAAGAGAATTATTTCTGGCAAATATGTCTCATTTTTCTCAGAGGGATTTTTTGCAGAATATTTTTTATCTGTGCTCAGGATAACATCCAACACTTAGATATGAGAAAAGAGATTAATGTCAAAGGACTGAACATGTTAAAACTTTGAACTGCTGGCTAAGACCACTTTGGACAGGTAACTATTTTATTGAGGACATATATATAATATATAAAACTAACTGCAGCATATTTTATATATTTATATTTTATTATTTGGCTGTTCCCATTCAGTAAAAATAATGTCAAGCTAGGGTTGGGCGATCTGGTTTAAATAAATATCACAATAATTATAACAATACATTGCAGTTGTCATTACAGTGTGTCACAATAAAGCAAGTATTTGCAAAAGTAAATAATATTGAAATTCATATTTATTTCAGTTGCCTATCATGTGTTGCCTTACACATATTCTTTTCACATCAGTAAAACAAACACTTCACTAACGCATTAGCTAATTCTGAATTTCAGAAACATTAATTTGGACAAAACATATTAACACATTATACTGTATGCTTATGTCTTTACAAATGACTCCACTGAAAGTCAGTAACAACACTGAATTACAGAGCCCAAAACTGAGCCATTTACCAATAATTCCTATAAACATTTCAAACATAAATGTTAAATAACATTTCCTGTCCATTTTATTTTTTATATTCAGTAAATGAATGTCTGTGTGTATTTGTTAAGGTGTATATTTCAAATGTCAGACACAGTATTTAAGCATTTAACAAGCCGACATAGTTATTTCCTGTTATATTTATACATATCTTGGTGTGTTTTCAAGTTCAAAGAGTCATACAGCAAAAGCTACAAATGCCTCTTCAGTAGTAAAGTCATTTGGCTGATAAAATGACTGGTATCAATACTTTTAAAAAATGTAATAGTAGAATTTTAAACATTTCTCAGTATAATCTTTAATAAATCTTCTGGTTTATCAGTTATTAATCTCAGCTGATGCAGCTGTGTTAGAGAACCCCCTTTAGACTCTGTGGGATGATTTAAGTTTTGCAGAACAAACAAAACATCCTCTGACTATAAGGAAGTTCCCATCCCTCAAAGTCACCAACACACATGTGCTGGGCACTTAAAAAAGCAGAGTCTTCTCTCATCATATCGACAAGCACAGAACAGACGTGTGAAACCAAAGGTAAGACAATAACTGCATGTGTCAACGTTAACTGCTCTATCTTTGACGTGCAGCACATTTATTATCTTTTAAAGTTTATATTTTCTATTTTTACATTTACATCTCAGACTGGTCCAGTAACTGATGTTGTAGTATATACAAGTGATTTTTTGCCTGAGAGTTCTGTCTGCATCCATTTTATGACAAAGACTGTTTTACTTTTTGTCTGTCTGTCTAGATTTCAGCAGGAACAATGGCACACAGCATTAGTAACAGCAAGGACATTGTGGTTGGGACCAACAAAGGGAAGATTGGCTCTGATAACAATGTTAATATTAGCAGTGAGTTCAAACTCATATCTCTATATCTTTATGTCAGTTTGTAGTTGGTGTAAGTATCAGTGATGAGCTCTGTTTGTAAAATAGAAAGTAGAAGCATGCTGTTCAGCTATTTCATATTGCTTGGGGGAGAGTATGATTATGTATTTTTTTTTTTTTTAACTTTGTAATTTAAAAGGAGGATTAAAATCCCAGTCAGATACTGGGAGCTCAAGTCAGACAGGAGGTGGAGGCAGCTCTGGATCCACTGCTTCTGGGAGCACTGGCAGTGGGAGTGGTGAGTTCTGTGTCTCATATTGTTAAGAGTACTCTACTGATTTAACATTGCACTTTTATAACACTGTCAGACTCACAGTACAGGTTTTTTGTAAGTATCAAAACTTAGAGATATTGTCTTTTTTTATTCCACACATTCTTCTTCTGTGTCAAAACCCGGCAGCTACATTACAGCTGACAGTGTGGTCAGAGATTCTGATGCGTTATGCTAGTTGCGGCTAATGTAGCTCTGTGCCACTTGCTTCAAGTAGAGATGAGGAGCGGGCAGTGATAAATATAATGGAACTAGATGGCTCTCAGCTTGTGGTGCTCAAAGTGTCACAAAATACATTTAAAAACTTAACAGCAATGTCTCAGAAATCGTGATGTGGTTACTCAAGATAATCCACAGAGCTTGTTGTGAGCAGTTTTATGTGGGAACTATTTTCTCTCTACCGAACTACACCCACCAAGCTTATCACTGTGCAGAAGGAAGCATGCATCTACTGCTAGCTCATGTGGCACCACAGAACTAGGAGGACGCCATTAATGTTTACATCTCATGTCATGAACGGGAACAAACCTCTCATTCATGAGTAGATGCACCCTTCCTTCTGGGCAGTGATACAGGTGTATCAGCTGTAGTTTAGTAGAAAGAAAACAGTTCCTTCATGAAACTGTTTACAACAAGGTCTGTGGATTATCTTGAGCAACCAGGTGATGATTTCTGTAAAGAGACATTGCTGTTGAGTTTTTCAAATGTAATTTTTGGCGCTTTGAGCCCCACAAGCCGAGTGACATCTAGTTCCATTATATTGAAGAGAAGGCAGACATCTCTACAGCTGATATCTCCAACACTAGTCAACTCACACCAAAAAAAATTGAGATTGATAAACAGCATGTCAGCTAAGAGGGAAAAATAAGAATTTTTGATTTTGGAGTGAACTGTCCCTTAAGAGCTAATTTTTGATTTCTTCTCTGTATTTTAAAAGGAGGAACAGGTCCCCAGCCAAAAACTGGCAGCTCATGTCACAAAGAAGGTGGAAGTGGAGGCTGCTCTGGATTAACTGCATCTGGGAGCGTCGACAATGCAGGCGGTGAGTTCTGTGTCTTATATTGCGGTCAAGATAGCAGAAGTGGGCAGTTCATGATTTCTGATTCATAAGTCATGTTGAGGTTAGAATCTGTGCAGTAATAGTAGTTGCATCTATTTATTATTTCTGTGTTTAACAGGAGGGAAAGCAGTCAGTATTGGCAACGTAAGTAACATGACAGTTCAAGACAATGCAGGGGACATCGGTGCAAAGAATACTTCCAATGTTAGCAGTGAGTGTCTCATATTGACGGAAAGTTTATAAAAATCGGCATGTTCATTATTCATATAATATGATCAGAGTCTGCACACTAAAGCTGTGGGTCAGATTCTTTGTGTCATTCATTGTATTTCAACAGGAGGAAAAGGAGTCAAAGTGGATGTTGGCAACATAAGTAAAATGGATGCCGGATCCAACAAAGGAGGCATTGGTGCAGGGAACAAGTGCAATGTGATGGGTGAGTTCTTCGTCTCCCACTGCTGACAAGTTTGGCTGAAATGGGCAGATCCTCCTGAGTTATAAACTACATTCTGTACAGATTTGATAAAAATTTAGCAGTGATTCTGTTCTGTTTGTTATTCTTTGTATTTTAACAGGAGGAGAAGGAGTCGAAATAGGTATTGGCAACATAGCTGACATGACAGTTGGAGACAATGTAGGAGGCATCGGTGCAAAGAACACCTGCAATGTGAGCGGTGAGTGTCTCATATTGATGGGAGGTTAATAAAAATCTGCACATTCATGATTTCTAAGTCATTCTCCATGTAATACGATCAGAGTCTGCACTCTAAAGCTGTGAGTAAGATTAACATTTCAAGTGACTTTGTTCTTTGTGTCATTCATTGTATTTCAACAGGAGGAAAAGGAGTCAAAGTGGATATTGGCAACGTAAGTAAAATGGATGTCGGATCCAACAAAGGAGGCATTGGTGCAGGGAACAACTGCAACGTAATGGGTGAGCTCTTTCTCTCCCACTGCTGAGAAGTTTGGCAGTAATGGGTAGATTCCTACATAAAAACTTATACTCTGTACTATGCTTGCTTTTCTTTGTATTTTTAACAGGAGGAGAAGGAGTCAAAATAGGTATTGGCAACATGGCTGACATGATAGTTGGAGCAAATGTAGGAGGCATCGGTGTAGGGAACAACTGCAATGTGAATGGTGAGTCCTGGGAAGATTCTTGTAGACTGACTTATGTACAAGACTCGAATCTGTACGCTACAGATCAAAGATTAACATTTAATGTGATCTAATTCGGTTTATTTTTCTTTGTGAATCAACAGGAGGAAAAGGACTTGAAATAAATATTGGCAACGTGACACAGGCAGGGATTGGTTTCAGCGTGGAAGGTCTTGGTTTCGGGAACAGTATTAACATTAACTAATGTAAGGAGGAGTTTTAGTTGTCACAAGGACACACTTACATACATGTTTTGTGTTTATAGGTGTGACTTTGTTATTTAAAAGCATTATTATTTTAACTGTATTTCTCTATCTCTCTCTCAGGAAATCCCAGTCCAAACGACCATGGACGACCAACAAACAAACAAAAAACACCCCAATCATGATGTAGAAAAAGACTTGTTTTTAAATGTCTCTGTTGATTGCCTTCTATTGTCTCAGAATAAACTGTGTTGGAGATAATTGTCTTTATTGAACTATTTTGGACAGTTTAACCTGTGATAACTGACATATATAGTATTTACAGGTTCTGTATGTGTCTTTCAGAAAATCCTTTTTATCAGTGACACCTTTCTCTGACGCTGTTACACAAACTGCGGTCAGTCAGACTCCATTTCTTTTAGCTAACACTAGCTACTGCTGCACACTGTTAGTGCTGTAGCTGAGCTGAAGAAAGAGGCAAGGCACTCGATATTGCACATAATATCACAGCCCTTGTATTTTCAGGGAAACTTCGCTCTGAGTCCTTTACATAGAAGTGACAGCCCAGAGGCTGCTATAAGCAACCGAGACAGTCGGAGACAGTCTCAATTTTTAGGTTACCTCACAGACTGTTGACACATTAGCAATAAAAAAGCAATTAATAGTGTTAGAAAGTTACATACAGAACCTTTAATTATAGGTAACATAGTGAAAATAGTTTTGAAAGCATAAAAGCTATGTCCATGGCAGTCTTTGGAGTAACTCCTCTAGATGTCAACTTAAGTAGAGCCCAAACAGACACTGTCTCTTTCTGCTCACTTCTGGCCAGAAGGCTCATCCTGTGTAAATGGACTCTTCACCTCCAACATATGGACATTGGATCAAGGATGTTATGTATTTTACAACTGGAGAAAATCCATTGTTTTATTAAAAGATCAACTGTACACTTCTTTGCCACCTGGCCAGCAATTTTCAACTTTTGTAGGAAATATGGAAGCTGAAAAATTGTAATGAAACACGCTACACTCCCCTACTTATGTCACACAGGTTAATTAATTTGTCCTCATTTGTCTCTTTTTAAATTATTCTTTTTTGCATATACATTTTTTTTCATTCTTGTCTATAAGATTTCCTTTGACTGGTCTGGCTCTCTCAGTTTGTTCCTGGGTTGATGGGTGGGTAGGGTTGTCTTTTTGTCCTTACTGGTTCTGTGTTTGTTTATTAATACTCTGCATATCTTTATTGAAATACCAATGTAAAAACTGACCTGATAACTGTAGTAGATGAAAAGTGAGGGTATCACCAAAGTCATTATGATTCATCCTCTGGGGGCTGTTAATGTCTGTACAAAATCTTATTTTAATCTATTAAATTAAGGGAGATAATTCAGTCTCGACCAGACCAGACCATCCGACTGGCCAACGGACAGTCATTGCCATATTTAGCATGGCTAACAAGAAATAATAGTCACAGTACAGAGATATAAACAGATCACAAATTAAATAAAAAAACCTGAACATGTCCAATCATCCAGCAGAGTTAACGGACTTGAAGAATCAATCAATCAATTAATCAAACTTTATTTATATAGCGCCTTTCATACATCAAAAATGCAACCCCGAAGCGCTTTTGCGCGAATGTATAACACAGAGCACTGGAATTGTTCTGGAAGCTCATGGCGGCTTAAAACATTACTAAGAAACCTAAAAACTAGAGATGTCCTGAGCCAGTCTGAAGGATCAGTATCAGGACAACCTGATAAAGATACTTTAATGGATCAGTGTCGGCTAAAATAAAGCAGATCAAAATCTGATCCTTAATTTACTGTACTCTCCTGTGTTTTATCCACCTCAGCCTGCGAGTGTTGCAGGGCAGCTTTCCTTTTTGACAGCCGAGCTATACAGTTTGATGCTGTCTAACCTAATAAATATTAATTCTGAGTAACTTGCCTTGTGAGGGAAGAAGCTTTACTTTGTAACACCACTGTACAGAAGTGAGTGGAGTGAGTGTTTCTGTAGTTTCAACAACTGATTAGTCTCTACCGTCTTCATTTCTGGAGTCACATTCTCCAGTTTAACTTAATTTATATCATATCAATCATTAAAGCCTATACCTTATATTTTAGAATTGAAAAAATAAGAGATGTCACATTAGGTAGGTCAGACTCTGTAGTGGCAGATTCCCAGTATCAAAGGACTCGGATGGGGGCCACAAAAGTTTGATAAGGATTCAGGAAATGTTCTCTCCTTTTCTCTATTCTCGTTTTGATGACCAGATTGCTGACATTGGGAACACATGGTCTTCTGCTTTCAAACTTTTTTCCTCACCACATCTTGTTTTACTTCTGCTCTTTTACTTTCTCTTTTTGTCAATCTTCCTCTATTTGAGTGCATTTATGAAAAATGCTTGAGAAACATATTACCGGCCATGAGGTAACGTGATGAAAAACATGTCCAGTAAACCACTCGCATGCATATACTATACACATGACCACACACAAATACGAGCACATATAGTCAAACTTCACACTCAGAATTCAAACACTCAAATAAATAGAATGCCAATAAATAAAAAATACTGAATATTCATATAGCTGTAGCCCTCAGCCTTCATGACAACACAAATATTAATTTCCTGCTGTTCTGTTGTGTTTCTAAGTAATAAGTTGTTTTTAATAAATCTCTTACTTTCTGAGATGTTCATGTTCCTTTAGGAAGAGCTCAGTCCTCCTGTTATTCACTCCTGTGCCGCTCTTATAGGACCTGTGTGAGAAGACAGGAGAGAAAGAAACATTAAATCATGGGGATTTGGACTGACAAATAGTAAAGGATAAAGTCCTGGGCAAGAATGGGTTTGTTTAAGGTTATGGTAAGATGTTTTTTGACCACCATTTTAATTTGTGTGAAAAACATCCTGGCTGAGTTCACACTGATAACTGTGTATTTTTCTACCTATCAAAAGAAAAGAAAACTGATTTCCGTGACGGAGGGGGATTCGAGTTTCCCTACCCAATCAATAGAGACCAACCTGAATCTAACCACATTTTGAGTCGACACTGATGTGTAGCCATGCCATCGCACAGGTTTAACCTGGGTTTTAAAAGTGGGGAAAGTAAAACAGACTACAGTTTGGGGAAATACTGAGACTACTTGTCGATTGAGAACAGCCTCAATAGCAGCAGCTTTCTTGTCTACAGCTGTCACCTTTGTTGTGATTACTCCTCATTGCGGCACACAGCATGAGAACACCTTGACAACAGCATTAGTCCCGCCATGGCACTCATTGAATAGATTTATTTTTTCAACCAAGAAGCTGCTGTTTCAGACGAATCAGTCAACTCAGTGGAGTGGGTGGATTCAAAGGTCTGAACCCAGGCGGGCTCTGTTTGGTGGTGCTTCATGAAAGCCTAAAGTAAACGCATTACCCTGTTTGAAGCTTTACGTCAGCACCAAAAAAACCTTTCCCCAGCCTTTGCTTCAGACTGAAAGAGGTATTTCCCTCCCTCCTATTAACAGATGCCTGGATGCTGATTATGTACTTCCTGCGTTAAGGCTTTTAAGTGATCAGCTCTGCTTAACCCACAACTCTGTCGTCCATCTCTTATTTACACCATCCACTCCCTATTTCTACTGATCATCTATTCATCATCCATTATCTCTTCTGTTGCCTCCCTCCCTTCATTGTCCCTCCATTCCTCACCTCTATGAGAATAATTAACATTCAATCTCATCATTTCTGTAATCCGTCAATACCAGAGCAGGACAATGTCTCTCTTGCTCTCCCTGTCCTCCCCTGGTGAAGCATTTCTCTGTATCAGTCAGGCCAGATGTAACCACTCTCCCCTAGTTTGGGCTGAATGAAAGCCTTGCGGTTTGATTTACTGTAGAAGGCACTTAGGAAAGTTATCCCCAGAGAAAGAAAGACAGAGAGAGAGACATATAGACGGCGAGAGAGACAGATAGAGAAAGGGAGAGAAGCTAATAAGAGGAGGTGCCTCTTATTAGAGGATGAAACATGATAGAAGCTATATAGACTATCAAGAGGTGGAGGAATTCAGCAACAACTGGACATTTCTGCCTCCTCCTGGTTAAGGATAACATAGCAGGTGTCCACAGCAGGGGAGGAGGAGGAAAAAGAATAGAGAGGAGAAGAGTGGAGGAAAGACAGAGGGTGGAGGGACTTAAGGAACACGGAAGGAAAGACTGACTATACCAACATAACGCAGACTTAAGAGAGTCTTATTACATTTCCGTAAAGTTGGGAGACTTCTGATAGACCAAATAAAAATAAAGAAATGGTCAAAATCAACACAGCGATTTAGAGTACCCATTAAAAAATATAAATAACATGACTTCTATTATCTTTTTATCTTGTTCCTGTTGACATTAATGTTCAAGAAAAGTCTGAACCATATTTCCCAGGTCATTTCCAAGGCTTCAATAAAATATATTATTTTAAACAACACATATGTTGCATTTAGAGCTAAAATGATCAGTTGGTTGAGGTTGATTGACAGAATATCAATCTGCAACAAACAATTTGATATCTATTAGCACATGTGGTCATTTAATAAGCAGAGGCACCAAAAAAAATATTCACTGGCTCCATCTTCTCATTTTAATCTATCATAGTAAAATGAAAATCTTTTGATTCTGGACTGTTGGTTAGATAAGACGTGCTTCTTGAATTTTTCTGAGAACTTGGTTCAGGCATTTTTCACTATTTTCTGACATTTTATAGCTCAAATAATTAAGCAAGACAATAATCAACGCATTAATAATTAAAATAATCACTAGTTACAGACCTTATTGCATCTTAATCAAACTTGACAACTGACAGCTGCATCAAAGGTAGATAAATTTAACCAGAATTACATGTCAGTGATCAGTGAACTTCTCCTGATGGACGCTGCACCCCAATTCACTCAGTATGAGAATTACAGTCGATTTAAACATTTAACATCAAAGTGCAATTCTCAAGACAGGAGAACATGAGACTTCACATGTAGAAATGCACTCACACACCGGAGGCAGAGCCCGAAACATACAGGTAATAATGTTAATATAACAAAAGGATTGAGGTGAGAATTAAAAATAAAGTTCATATTTCAATAGAACAAAAATGAGGAAGCTACTTGGAAGAACTCAGTTGATGATTTCCCAGCTAGTGAAATAAAGGGAGGCCATAGCGACACAGAAAATTTGTGTTTTCAGCCTGGATTTAAAAATCTCTGCAGAGCTTGTGTGAGAGCGCTTGCTTGTATTGGCAGCCGATGCAAAGACATCAGGACAGGTGTTGGATCTTTTGAGGACAATTGCAACTGTATTTTGGACTGTCAGTTCTTTATCAACAGTTCCAATCTAAAACACACAAAACTGCACAAGAGTGGCAACCCACACAGTTGTGGTGAATAGTGTGAGATATTAGAGGATTATATTTGCTAACATTAGACAAAGTCATGTATTGTCAAAAGATGTATTAAGGTGCTTACTCAATGTCTCTGTGGACAGAGCCTAGTAGGTCCTCTCGCTCTCGCAGGCTGAAGAAGTTGCTTTTGGTTTTGTGGAACTCATGAGTATAGTCCTGTAGGATCAAATAAAAACCAAAATAAGGCTAAAACATATTTCAATTTCACAAATGTTTCTTTTTCAGTACTTAAAATGACTAACGTGGAGTTGAAACACTTTTCAGTATGAGAAAGTAACACAAGAAAGTGAAGCAATTGTACATTATGTACCTGTAAAATGTCTCTGTGTCTCTGTAGGGTGTGCATCAACGCTGCATTATGTAATGACATTCCTGGTGTGTTTGTGTATTCTGCCATCTTGTCATTGACTGCTGTGAGCTGCAGAAGAAAAAGAAAGATGACATTAAAAATAAGTAGCTGCAAAAACAATGATTTCGGGGGGTAACGATCTTAAAACAACTCAGAAGAATTGCATAACTTGGCAAGATTATAATTTAGACTATCAGACTACAGTAAAATAAATTTCAAAGTAAACATGTAACATAATTAGCATAAACAGAAATTCTGATATAGTCTGTGCAACCTCCAAAATAAACCATAGTTTTCGCAGCTTATAAAAACACAGGATGACACAATCAGCTCTGTCTGGCTGCTCACACTTTTTCTACAACAGAAAAATAATTATAAATCAAATTCATTTGTATATATTTGGGATCCCATCAATTCCATCCATAGAAGACCCTAAAACCTCTTTAATTATGGCTGTCAGTGACCATATATATGTGACATTTGACTTACATTGGCCAACAGCTGCTCCAGCTCAGTAGTCATGGCCACGAGCATGTTGTCTTGAGATGAGCCAACAGAATCAGACCTGATTTGAGAATTGGGAATGGAGAAGGATGCTAATGTTTAAGTTCAAGCTCACTTTTTTGTCATGCAAATTATAAAAAATACAGTACAAGAAATTAAATATGTACAGGCTACAGCAGCACAAAAGAGAAAAAAACGAAATGTCAACATCATTTTCTAAAACTGCAAGTAGGGCTTGGTCCCATGGAGAAAATCAAATATCACAATATTTTTGACCAAATACATCAATATTGATATTGCAACAAAATGTTGGCTGATGGTGCTTTCACGAAATATTTACACAGAGAGATTTTTTTTTTTTTGGATCAATGATCATCAGTAATGTGAATGTAATGAACAAGTGGATAAAGGCAAATAATAGAATATCTAGTATGGTCAGGTAAGTTCAGAAAATCACATCACTTTACTGTAATGCTGCCAGGGAAAAAGAAGAGTGGCTGGTGCTTAAAATGGTAAAACACTGTGTTCTTGATAATCCTCTATCAGTTACTAGCCGACAAATAAAATTACAAATTGCTCAAAACACTAAATATCATATTACTCAAATATTGTGAGTCATCAGTGATTCAGCAGAAATGTAAAAATAATGCTTTGTTAAAACCATGAGGTCAACAATTGCACTAATTGTGTAAAATTCTATATTTATGGTCAGAAAAAGTCAGAGTGCATCCACATTTTTAAAATGAAGTGAGTGGTTTGCAGCTGACCTGCTGTCTCTTGTCCGCTGGTCCCGGTTGCTGCTGCTGCTGTAGCTGGTGCAGAGCTTACTGAAGGAGACCAGCTTGAGGTCCAGCTCATTTTCCAGCTGTCTGGCCTGTTTACGCAAATCTGGACGAAGAAGCAAAGAAACACTCAAACAAAAAACAAACAAACAAACTCAGGCAATAAAACGCAAGAATAGTAGAAGGCATCATATAGAAACTGCAAAATAATTATAACATATCACTTCTGCTATTATCGCACCTATGGTATAGTTTATTTTTATACTGTCACCACAGTGTGACAGTAACACCAACAAGCTAAGCATGGCGTGGCTTTTAAGACAGGCTTGAGTATTTGACCCAGAGTCTGTTGGAAACTGGCCCCAGCCAAATACTGGTAAAATATGCAAGTGGTAGCTAGTTTAGCTTTACTTACCAGCCAAAACAAACAAACAAACAAGCAAAGGAAATCTATTGAGTGGCTGGTAGCTTTTGACACCCACTAGCTACAGTGGCAGATAGACAAAAAGAGCTCATTTCCAACCCTGACCTAGATATGACATTACACCATGTGAGCCACATTGATGTAAACACAAGAAGACTCTCAGTATTTAGCAAAAGTGTTGAATGTTTTAGTGAACAGCTGTAGAGGCTATAAATCCCTGTGGATGAATCAGTACGCATTAATAATTCAATTGAGAGGATTACTAAATGAAAGTCATTAGAAAATGAAAGCTATGTGAAGTAAACATTCCTTTGTTGTTGAGTTAATCGATTTTATAGTCAAAAATGGATGTCAGTAGGTGCAAACATCTATGCTAGGTTAAACAATAATGAGTAAAAACGAAACAGTGCATTAGGATGTTCTGATTTTGTTTGTTTCTACTGTTAACGCTGCTGGACCTCTGAATAAATCTGTACATGTTGCTGCTTTGTTTTACTTGTTTCCATTTTTCCTGCTAACAGGTAAAGAGGGGCCAAACAACCATGTCAAATTAAACAAACTCTGGTACCGTTTAAGTCCGCTGAAAGGATTAGCTTTAATAACTCTTAACTTTTTAAGTTTGACGTTAACGGCTAACAAGCTAACAGGTTAGCTTATAACCAGCTAAAGAACCGAGCGGATATGACGTTTATTGTCGCAACATCTTACGGGACATGTTAAATATGTTTGACCTGAATCGGCGATGAACAATAAAATACAAACATGCGAACAGTTGTTTTAAATCAGACGTTGTAACATAATTTACCTTCCCAATAGTTGCTGCCGGTTGCCATGTTTGTTGTTGACATGTCATCATTAGCCGTCAAGTGGCAACAACTGTCGCAATTTCCCCTGTGAGCCACAGCGCTCTCTGGTGGTTTCCTGCCGCAGGTGCACCACTTCCTTAATCACATGCAGGCTGTGATCATTATCCAGGGTTAAATGTGAAACATGATAGCAGAGGCCTAAAAGGCTTATTGCTTGATGATTGAAATACACTCATCACTGGGTAAACTTGGTAATTGTTTTCCCAGACAGCTCCATGATGATGGCTGTTCTTCTAGGCTATTTAAGATGTATTAACACCACGATAAATCCCAATTACAAGTTCTGCATTTAAATTTCTAAGGCATAATAGAACAGTAGCCCGTCAACAGTATGATGTACTAACAATATTAACAGTATTAAAAGTAAAAACACTCATTTGGCAGAATGGCTTATGACAGTATTACAGCTTTTATTATAGGCTATTACTGTGTTATGGTGTATTAATGTGTAGGTAGCTTTTTAATGTTTTAGATGGATAAGTTGGAGTTAATTTAACTACATTATAGGCTCTTGTAATTCAATCTCTAAGAGTGGGCCTCATGCAGCAACATTATCTCAATTTTCTTTTATATTTTCTCTTCATTTGCAGTTTAGAGGGGAAAAAATGCGAGGAGTCAACTCCAGATGCACCAGATGTGCTTAACCATTCAAATCAGCTCTTACTCAGGTGTGCTGAATGATGAATCCCACTCACTTGTATGTAACCTATTAGCACAGATGACAGCTTCTAACCACTGTATACAGGCAGGTGTGGGGCCATGTGCAAAAGACTCTAGCACATGCCCAAGACTGGAGAGAAGCTATGGCTGTGAGATTAAGTTTAGCAGTAGTGAAATCAACCTACTGTTAAATAAACTTTAACAAATTAGATTTTTCAGTGTCTATAATGGTGTTATAGAAAAACTTTGCATGTCAGCAGCAGTGGGGGAGGAAGTATTCAGATACTGAATGGAGCTGGGTGGAGCTGTGTGTGTGTGTGTGTGTGGCTGAATGATTGCCTGATGAGTATCACCTGCATCTGCCTGAAAATGTTTGTTTGGCACAGAGCGAGGGTGAAGCAGGGTGCTGATATTTCTGTTCACTGCTAAAGTTTCTACCATCATACAGTCCAGTTCTGCAAGTCAATCTACATAAATGTATGTTTGAAAGTATGTTTCATCATGAAAGAGTTAAATAAACACTCTCGAACTGCAGCAAAGGCTTCATGTTTACTCCTTGGATTCAGTGTGTCAGACAGATCCCTGTGCTCCACTCCCAGTGACTAACTGAGTCTTGATAGTCACGCTATAGTAAGGGAGTGAAAAATACAATACTATCTTGTGAAGTGTTGTGGCGTAGAAATAGAAAGTGGCCTAAGATTAGAATACTCAAGAAGAGTAAAAGTAACTCAGTTTTGTACTTTAGTACGTGCATGCTGCAACTGGTCAGCAGAGGGACACATGGTAACTGAAATTACAGTAATTGAAATCAGTGGACCAAGTCTAGTTTAGCCCTGAAATTAATGCACTAATTATAATTACTGTAAAACACAAGTGTCATGATATGAAATTCATGCATATTTTTTGATGTTCCTAAAATTTAAAACTCGCATTTCCTCGTGTTGGGCAACAATTTGTGGACTGTGAAAACTAGATGTTTTTTAATTATTTTGGCAAAATTGCTCTCGACCACTTGTAAAATTTTCTCTTACGTAAGAGAAGAGCAAAAATAAGAAAACAAGAAGAACAAATCGTGGATACAAACAAAAATAATAGAAAATATGTTTATATATCGTTGCGTTATATAGATTCATCTTTTTTTAACATGAAATCTTAATCTGTGAAGTAACTGCAACACTTAAAGTAATTAGAGAACAATATTTCTTTCTGAAGAATTATATGTAACAGGATGTGAAGTAAAAAATTAAGATTAGATTAAATGTACTTGGTTACTTTCCACTACTTGTAAGCCTGAGGCTTTTACTTTATGTGTCTATCATAATTGTTTTAAAAGTCAGTCTAAAGTCAAAGAGAATTACTTTGTGAAATAGCAAGACAATAAAAAGGCATTTCAGCCATATGCAGATGGACCTAATCTGAAGGTAGCATAATCATGATGCAATCTGCAGCCTGTGTAAATCTGATAAAGATTGATCTTGATTCAATTTTCAGTCAACTGCAATAGTTTGTGTGTCTATATAACCCCTTAATGTCTTTGATTTTTACTGAAATATTCAGTCCCATGATGCCATGTTTTTTTATGGCCACAATCCAACACACAATTGGAAATATTGCAGAAATTTCCTGCACCGCTTCATACACATTTCCCCAAAATTCAGCTTCACGTGTTTGGTATGTTTGGAAACTTTGAGACCTTAACTAATTAAGATTAAGTTTTGTGGATCTGGACAACCCTAAGACAGATCAGTAGGACTGCAAGAGATTAATTGTCATCCATACCTTGACTTTTTGCAGTTTGTATTCACCTGATAAATTATGATGATGTTTCACAGGTTGATTATTATAAACTGAGCTGTGTGAAGCTCCCCAGTGGTGTCTAAGTGTCAGTATAGAAAGACGAGACACAGATGTGATTGAGGTACATGTCACTCATATTGTGAATCTCTCTGTTTCTTTGCTCATTCTCTTTATTCATCGTCTTGAACATAGGCAGTCATGGAAATCACAGTAACAGCAAGACTGGTGATCGTGTTGATGTAGAAGACAATGACGATGATGAGGATGATGATGCCATCAATGGTGGAGATGAAGAAGAGCAAAAACTCTGAGGTGTTTTCACCATTCTGCAGCCAACCTCGGCAGCTGAGGCCTCTCTGTCACACTGATTCAGCTTTTTTCTCTCAATTCTGTCATTCCTATTCTCTGTCTTTCTTACATCTTTCCTTTCTTTTGTGATATTTCTTTAAAAAATGCAAAAGTGCTGTGAACAACTGACACCAGTAAGCACCTGAAGTCCAGCCCGGGATCCTGCTTTGACTAGCCGGACCAACGGAGCCGGGGAGATGAAGGGTGGGGGAGAGGAAGAAGAGAAGGAGGGATGGAAGTGCAGGAGGAGGGAGAGGAAGAAGAGGAGGAGATAAGGAGGTGTGATGGAAGTGCTCCCTTCTCAGTGCTGGATCCTCCTGATGGACTGAATCTGGGGAGTCTGGGAGTGAGAGCCGAACTCACGGTAACACTTGTACTCTCCTCCGCGACAGTCACACTCCATGATGTACTGGTGGCCACGGTAGCCAGGGTACTGGTAGCACACAAAGCTGCAGGAATATACAAGAATACACTTATTAAATGCACACACTCAGTTAAGAATAGCCGAAGGAGCCCAAAACTGACATTGTGTATTATTAAATGTAGCTGTTGCTCAGGATCAGCTGAAGGTGTGTAAAGCTTCACATTAAACATTATGATGATGGACTTACGCTCCACTCTGAATGTGCATGGATCCAACCTCGTTGTTCATCCAGCCCATGGCCTGCAGAGAGGGGTAGTCATCACACAGCTCGAACTGACGACCGGTCATGTTCTCCATCTCGAAGATGGTCATGCGGGATTCCTTATGGTTCTGTACATAGGGGGAGAAAAGGAGGTTTAGCGCAATTTGAGATGAAGCTCAGCCTGAAGTGGACTAAGGGCTGTTACTGTGTTGTTCGTTAAACCTACAGCACAGCAGATGGGCCTGAAGGAGATCATCCTCTCAATGCGGTAGGAGTTGCTGCCACTGTAGGCCTCGAAGCGAGGGTAGTCTCCCTTCTCCAGGACAAACTGCTGGCCGCAGAAGCTGGAGTGCTCGTAGCCCACCCAGCTGCAAGCAAACAGCGAGAATATAAAAATCAGCACACTTTCAAAATCTTTAAAAATAAGTTGCACCATTTCAGTTTGTAAATCAGCAGTGAGGAAAAGCTCTCTGGGTACATACGCGCCACACTCGACCTTCAGGGAGCGGATGTTCTCCATCCCACACTCCATGATGTTCTGGCAGCAGGCGGTGAACTCCATACGCCTGCCCTGGAAGTACTCCTGATCGTACACGGTGATCTGTACAA
The DNA here is from genome assembly GCF_006386435.1 of Epinephelus moara. Taxonomy (NCBI): domain Eukaryota; kingdom Metazoa; phylum Chordata; class Actinopteri; order Perciformes; family Serranidae; genus Epinephelus; species Epinephelus moara. The sequence continues at coordinate 11,878,866 of NC_065508.1, read as the reverse complement.
CACAGAAGACAACACAAAAAGGATAAATGGGGGTTGAGTAAGCCCAAATGCATCAGAATCTCTTGCTGCTGTGGTGTTAAGTGTGTGCATCATGCTTACCTTCCAGGGGCCCATGGGCATGGGAGTTGTCTGAGCCATTTTGTCTTGTTTTTCAGTACTACCTGTAAGGAAACAGACAGTCAGACTGGCTGATGGAAGAAAACACTAGAAACACAAACCTGTATAATAAATAACCACCCATTCCTTGTCCCGTCTGCTGTGCCACGTGGCATTTTAGCTTTCTCTAACTGTTTCTTTACTGTTTACTGCATTGCAAAATTAAGTCCCAGGTTTCTCACATGCAATTAAAACATAAGCCTGTAACCTCAAGCCTCCAATTTCCTCTCCTTGATTTGTTTTTAAATGGCTCCCATATCTCCAGTAAAGGTAATAAACTTCTTACTTTGCCTTCACTGCAGCCAATTAAGACTCCCTGCTGCTAGTTAATATAGTGCATTAGAGACCCTTACTACATCATGTCCATAGATTGGGAAACTGTATTGTATTGTTAACTGGTTTGACCTACCCAAACTGGTGAACTGTGTGGCGCAGGGTTCCACTGAACGGTCTGCAGAGACGGTGTGTATGGGGGTATATATACACACACAGGCGACAGGGGCCGGGGGGGAGGCACGCCTGGACTCATGTCAGCACTTTGCTTTGGACTCCATTGTTTTGTTGTGTGAGCACAGAGGGGTTAACACACAGACACACAGTGATTCATGCAAACACAAAGAGGGCACGCGTCTATACTGCGCAACCTCTGTGGTAAATCTATATGTTGGGGGTGTAAGCTGGGAACCTTTTCCAACAGTGTGTAGATCTATTATCAAATAGTGAAACTGCAGTTCAGTTGTAAAGCACTTTATGTTTTGAACTCTATCTTGTTTTTTTAGCAATCACTTACACTCACAGCATGTTTTAAAGCAATATTGTGATTTATTAAATGGAAAAAATGACACTTGTAAACTCTTTACAGTCTTTTATCGTTATATTAATGTATAAAAAGATAAATTCTCCAAAAGCCAATTTTCACACTACAACAGATTCACATGACGTTTGCTGCAAAAAGTCCAAATAAAGGCATAGGCAGCAGAGGTGTGGACTCGGGTCACATGACTTGGACTCGAGCCACAAATCATGACTTGGACTCAAGTCACAAATTTGATGACTTTAGACTCGACTTGACAAAATTAAAAAAGACTTGAAACTCAACTTGGACTTTAAAGGTCCGGACACACCAAGCTGATGGTCAGCTGTTGGTCCAAGTTCGGCCGTTGAGCATCTGTTGCCCTAGCCTTTGCAGTACGTCCAGCACTGTTGGCCCTTCGTTGGCTCTGCTGTGTTTTTTTTTTAGCAGATTCAGCATATTGAATCGGCGTTGGCACTGGCGCTGGCGTCGGCACTGGCAGAGTTTGTCGGTAAATGGAATCACTCTGATTGGCAGTTCAACTCAGTGTGCGAGAAAAGAAACGTGAGTGAGGAAAGTAAACAAACAGCTAAAGTCAAGAGGGAGTAAGTCTGAAACAAACTAGTTACGAAAGGTACGATTATTTTTCTTTAGTCACTGAGCTCTTCAGCAGAAAGGTTGCTTGATGGTTTGTGTTATTGTTCACTGGAACACAGTGAATATGCCTTGCTGTTTCTACACTGGATTGTGTTGTTAGTGCGCTAACTAGCATCAAGACATTCTTCTAGTTTCCCTTTTTGAATGATGATTACAGACTACTGCCATCTGCTGGTAAGGAGAGTCATTTCCTTTCACGCAGGTGCAGAATGTGCGTGCTGGTTGGCCGTCGGCTCTAGTCTTTGTGGTTTGTTCATGTGCAACTTTTTGACTAAGACACAGACAACGTGAGGCGAAGCAACAGTCGCGCTTTCATTACTGCTAGTTCTTTGAAGTCAGTTTAGTGTGTCAGGGCCTTTACGCCAACAACCTATGTCTTCACTTGCACTTGAGCCTTTTGATTTGAAAGTACTTTTCCAAGTATTTTGAGTACCATTAATCAATTAGTTTCCCTTCATTTCTTGATCCACACTACACTACTTATTTTCAGCAAGTTGATACTTAATTTCCCAGTTGATCCACTTTGTCTGAACCCATTCGACAGTATCTAATTAAGTTGTAGGAGAGAACCATGAAGAGTTAATGTTACGTTACTGAGCGCCAGCTGGGAAAACGTCTACCAAAGATGATTTTGTTCATGTTCAAAAACAAGGCGGCAGTCAACAAAAACTGAATTACAGTATGCAAAATGTGCAGGATGAAAATTACAAACAGAGACACAAAAACTTTCAGTCAAGTTTTTTGATGATTTTTCAAAATTCAATATATTGTTACCCTGTTGTTGAAATGGCATTACATTCAGTGAGGAGCGTATTATAAAATGTTTAAGACTCAAAACTTGGGACTTGTTAGTCTTGAATTGGGACTTGAATGCAAAAACTTGAGACTTGTTACTTGCAAAACAAGTCCCACCTCTGAGACCAAACTAATCAATCTCTAGCCAGTTAAATTATTGGTTAATTCCATGTATTCAGCCAATCACATGCTTGGTACTCAATAACTTGGACACGAGATGCAGTCAGGAATTATACAAATCATCAGTCTGTAATAAAAATATTTGAACTTTTCCTCAGTCCTTATTGTTTAGTACGGAGTTGTGGCAGAATATTTTGTTTTCTTTAATCTGTTTTTTTATTGTATGATAGTGCAGAGTGAGTTTTGCTCAGCACCCACAACTCTGATTGACTTCCATAGTCCCTGCTCATTAATACACGTGCAGCATGTGCATCAGACATCTTAATTTTTCTTTGTCAAGACTCAGATCAATTATTTGTCTCCACCCTGTGTTGACTCATTTGAAAATGCATTTCAGCGATAATCTAATTTCCTGAAACTTGAACACCAAGTTTCATGAGGGCTGGAAAACCTGGATCAATGACATTAACACAGGATTTGAAATTGGAAGATGTTGGCTGTGTTAGAAATTTAGTCAGGCTGTTTTGCTGATCATAAAAAAATGCAGCAATCCATGGTGTGGCGGAAGCAGATCGAGTTTGTTGTTGTCAAAAGTCAGCAGATTTTAAGCTAAAATGGCACCATGAGAGTCTGATGGAGGCTTGGAGATACAATCTTTTATCAGAAACCAGCCAGTCCAAACCCATCTGGCAGAGGACATGACACTGTGGTTTTTAAATGTCAGTTGTGAATGAACATACCTGTTGCTATTTTTGGAAAAACCTGTCCAAGTGAATAAATCAACAATGAAGGTTAACAGGGGGCAATGGCACCGAATGAAAGGCCTCATTGGCAGGAGTGGCAGCGCTTTGGCATCGACTGATGAGCCGTAATTGGAAGTTTCACTTTCAGGTAGCAGCGTGAATGGATTATTATCACACAGGGAAAACACTGTAGTTGTATAAAAGGAAAGGGAGCCAAAGTCGAGCTGTTCATTACATCGATTGATCTGCATCATGGCGTCCTATTCCTCCCATCAAGCAAAGCACGCAAGCATCTTTTGTTGAAGCCGTTTCAAAGCATGTTTTACAACTTATTTAATTTATTCCAAACATCTGAATCAAAAGGTGTTTTTACAGTATTTTACAGTGTTCCTCATTGTGTCATTAAATTAGGAAAGCACAGTGAATAAAACAGAGAGAGCAGCTGGTAGGTGCACCCTCCTCTCTCCTCTAGCGGCACTGAACAATAAACATTTAGGAATGGCTTACTGAGGTCAGCACATTGCCCAGACTCTCTGTCTGTGCGTGTGTGTGTGTCCCCGTGTAATTCCCTGATTGTATCTACAACAGAGAGAGAGATACATGTGGACACATAACAAATAGTATCACAAAAAATAAATATTATTGTGAGCACATCCCTGATCAAAGCTGATTTCTTTATATCACACTGCGAGACAGGATATGCCTATATGTTTTTGTGTGTATGTGTGAGTGTACGTGTGTGTGTGTGTGTGTGCGTGTGTGTGTGTGTGTGTGTGTGTGCATGTGTGTTTCTGCTGATGATAGCAGCAGCAGCTCAGACGTGACAAAGGGACACGCAAACTCAGCAGGCCGATGTGAAGAGCCCACAGTGACCATATAGCCGACTCTCAGTGTGCACATACACATCCACACAACAAAACCTCACTTTCTTCTATACATGTTTAACAGACCACACTGCAGCACATGCAGTGTTACTCTCTCTCACGCACACACAATAACCAGCCACACAAGCCTGCAAATTTAATACTAAATTACAAAGAAACAAGCTGAAACTTACAAATGTGTCTTTATATACGTTTGTAAAAAGCTTTCCTTAAATTGTCTTTTTCCGAGCAGGGCTTTTGTGAAATTGAAAACTGAATATCTGAGCTTTGGTCAACATATGGACTAAAACAACAACCTTGTCTTAATTTAGTGAAATTGCATACATTGGGTCAGGGTCACCTATCAAAATAGATACAATATAGTGACAACAATCATTCTTATTTCCTTGTCAGCTACCCAGAAAAAGACAAATCAAAGTCAATATTAGAAGCAGGTTTTGCAGTGAATGCTGACTGCCTCTAGGGTGCAACATCTCCACATAAACCCTGAGCTACCAGGTCTACAAGGATAATTAATTGGGAAATTGTGTCACTCTTAATGACCTCTCAAGCTTGCAGGGGTCAATCGGTGCAGAGCCACGTGTGAACATTGATGTAACTGAAAAACGGACGGCTCATGGACCTGAAATCAGTCTGAATATTCAGTGCCTTTAGGGGCTTTGTTGTTGTGGCTGCTTACTGCGCTTACAGTTGGTTTGGCACTGTTATCACCACACACAACGCCACTGCAGAGCTGTGATGGATAGTCATGTGTGACTGAGATCTGAGTGAGTCATGCAAAGACTTTACATGCATCAGTAGAGAGTGAAAGAGAAACAGGAATAGGATTAAAACCTCACAGAGTTGTTTCCATTCTGGTCTCTCCTCGGCTTCCATAACTGGGTTACAGTGAGCTGATGCTGCCTGTTTGTAGGGCCAACATGCCTGTATGGGATTTTTTTTTCTACAATGCAGCAGTTACTGTTTCCAGGATGAGACAACAGCTGTAAATGTGAAGTCTGAAGAAAATGCAGTTAATTAGAGAAATATATGAGACTGCAGGTCTTAGACTTAACATGTTTTTGGTGGATTTTTAGGGGTCTATGTACAAAACAAGCAGTGATGGAAGAAATATTAAAATCCTTAGTAAGTAAAAGTAGCAAGAATACAGTATAAAAACAATGCATGTGACACTTCAAGTATCAAATTCTACATAACGGCTCTTCTCAGTGTTACTGGATCATTATTCCAATTGCATTTAGATGTAAGCTGGTACTTTAGCGTTGTCAGGGGTGAAAGAACTAGGCTACTCAGATTCTTAGTTAAAGGTCCAGTGTGTAGTCCAGAACGGACAGGAAAAGACACTTCATTGGCATTGTCAGAAAAACACTGACTTTTTTCATGTTAAACTGCTTTATTCAGTGTTTTTACCAGTTAAAATCCCAGGGTCTGTTTATTTTGGAGAGGTAGAGATTTCTGTGGATAATTTGGCTCACGGTAAAAACCTCCTGAGCGTCAGGATCAGGAACAAGGTGAGCACCCATTAACAGATGCTGAGGTAGCAGTCCGTCTGTAATGGACTGAACTGCATTGGAGAGACACTGATTTGTACCGTGAAGCTTCTTTATTCAGTGTTTTTTACTGGTTTTAATCTCCTGGTCTGTTCAAGAGGAGGAGACTTCTGTGGATAATTCAGTTTCAACTATAAACCTCCTGAACAATGAATACTAAGGCCCAGGCCACACTGCATACATGAGCAGCACATGTGCGTTGCGGAACTTGTTTTTTTTTTTCCCAGCACCTTTGTTAACAGGTTAGAGCTGCCACACTGTCCGCGTGAGCAATGCTGCTCAGACGCGGTGCAGCTGCGCTGCTCAGCTGTGGCACATCTAAAGATTTGGAGGCCTACTGATTTGTTTCACATGATGCTTGGTTCTCAGCAAAAATAGATAGTGGAAATGGTCCTTTGATAATCTTATTGACATTATACCACCTTTCACTACAGTTTCAGTGTCTAGATCACTCACAGACATGTGCGTGAAAGTGTACACCTTTGTTTTACTCAACTGTTCCTGTTTTGATTTCAAAATAAAAGCGCTCTGACAATGTTTCTATGGACAGAATCCCTTTATTTGTTAACATGAGCCTTTTTATTGTGAAATATTGCCGTGACCATGTTGCTGATAATGCAGTGGCTTGCATGGCTCCATGAATGAGTGGAGCACCACCTTTAATCATGGAAATACAATAGATACAGCAGCAGGCAGCTCTGCAGCAGCAACAACACTGAATGTGTGAACATTGCATCACATACTGCTCATGCATACAGTGTGGCCCGGGCCTAACGGAATTCTTACCCAGAAAAGTTTCAGCTCGTTGCAATCCCCAATTCTCACCACTAGATGCCCTTACTCTTACACACGGCTCCTTTAAATAGACGTACCAATAATAACATTGTCAAAGTACTCCAAGTTATGGTGTGGCATTCAAATGGACCAGAAGAATGTGTGAGCCTCTAGTAGAGGTGGTGACATTTGCAACTCACTGCTTTGCACAGAGCCAAAGTGGTTGTGTTCTTTAGTTCATAATGTGATTATAGTGCAGGAGCTGTGGCACTTTGACACTGGCAACGCCCACCCATAAATCCTTTATCCAATAGATTTGAAATTCCATTCAAGTAATTATCCAATGACAGTTTTACTCCTGTAAGTTGACTATATGTTTGCCTAGGCTACTTCGTCCCTTTTGACTGATTGATTGTCCATTTGAAGACAGACTGCAGATCAGTCAGTGTGCTGCAGTTTTCTGTCCTCTAATTGAGATGTGCTGTTTCAAGATCACAGTGACTGACAAAGTCTTTGTTGGTTTAAATGTAGGACTAATGGATATGTTTAACTTAGATATCTTCCCTCAAAGGGAATAGAACAAGCATGCTGCAAATATCCCGGGTGTTGTGAATTTATCAGTTTCTTTCATCTGGATTATTGCGCGCAATTGTCGGTTATCGCGCAGATTGCGCGCAGACGCACCAGCCGCTTTGAGTCAGCCGCTCAGACGCCCCCCTCCCCTCCTTGACAGCAACGGCCATCTGCCGCCTCTTTTTCAGTTTCAAACCCAGCAGATTATTTACCACAGACTTCTAGCTTCACTTGACACAACAGAAAAAGCGTCTCAGAGAGCAGCTGCGCAGAAAAGCAGCAGGAATCAGCCCGCTGTCCGCATATTGCGCTCAGCCAACGGGAGCCGCGGTCGCTTACATGCAACCCGTCTGCGGAGACAGACTGCAGGCTCATAAAGACGAAGCGGATTTGAATTAAGCACCGGATAACAGACAGCAACTGTGCATCTTTCGGTGAGGGAGGGAGGGGGAGAGGGAGGCAACTGTTTTGTATCTTGGAAGCCCTGGGTTAGGAGAGGGGGAGGAGGAGCGGAGAATGAGCTATTCTTGTACCAGCAGAGGCAACAGCCAGGACCCGTCAACCGCTAAGAAGCCTGCCGGTAATAATCCGGGCAGAGACACCGCAGGCACGGACAGCAGCAGTAACGGCAGCCCGAAGCAAACGGCGGCGATGAAAGTGAAGAAAGGCTGCAACTCGACCGACGTGGGGGTCCCGGTGACCACGGAGGAGGACCTGCTCGGCAGCGCGGTGATCACTCCGGAGGATGTTCTGGGTTTGCAGAAGATCACAGAGAGTAAGTTCACTGCTGCTGTGTCGGTTGTTGAGTGACACAAAGAAGGACAAAGGTGTTGAAGTGTTACAGCTCCTGTATGAGTCATGTATCACGTCATTACTGTGTCCCCTTATTTATGTAATCCACATAGGCCCTATTGAAACACATGGTAATGCATCACGGGAGCCCCCCTCTCTGGTAAATATTAACCTGTCTGCAGATGTGCATTAAACCTCCTCTGGTGACCTGTCAGCCTGGCAGTGCTGTGTAGAGGTTAAGTTTAGTGCTCAATCATGGAGGTGAGTGATGCTTGAAGAGGAGCTTTAAAACATCATGTGTGCAGTTTGAATAAGTGCAACCAGGCTGGAAAGACAGAGCTGTGAAGGAGTCCCAGTGCCAATGCAGATGACAGTTAACTGCTGAACATGCATGGCTTGTATTTTATCCTTTTAAGCGACACCATGCCGACACTTCAGGATGATTTTATTAGACTAGAAAGGTGCAGAGTGTGATGCCGGGATGACAGAGGGGTCATCCTCCAAAGCAGCTTGCATGTTTCCTTTGCATGAGTTCACATTTAGTTCAGTGCTGAAGTTTTCAGCTGAGCAGAGAATTAAAACACCCAGGTGTCATGTTCGTTTGTGTTTGTAATATCACATTTTTGTTTGTGTATGTTTTTAACAGATATCTAGATGACAGATGAATACCTCTTCTTGATAGCTTTGGATTTACAATAATCTTATCAGGAATGTTGTACACACCATCAGGAGAGTAAGAGTGCTGTTGTATCAGAGCTTTTAACTTAAGTAAAAATAACCATAAAGTAGGGGAGCACAGGGTTGGGTGTCCCCCTTTTTTCTTTCATTTGAATCCCTCAAAAACTGTATCCTCGATAGACCGAATCACATTGCTTATTTGGGTAGAAAAGCATCACGTCACGTACGTGAAATGGAATATCGCCGAGCAAGAGCTGCCTCAATGAGTTAGTTTTTAGCCACAAAAGGCTCACCAAAAAAAGAATCAATATGTTGCAGCCCCGCCAACAGCAGCACATCACAGCTTCCATGCTGGTAGACTTTGTTTATCAAAGATGTTAGCAAAGCAACAAAGTACATAAAATGAGCACAGCAGAAATATCAGATACGTTGGACCAACTTATTTAACTGTATATCTTTAAACATCACAGTTAGAGCTTAAAATGACAACAGTAATCAACTGGTTTGCGGATTTTATGTATCTTCACAACTGTATTCAACTGCCACTTGTCTATCCAGAAGTGATTGTTGTTGTTAGTGTGACATCATGATGATTTCGGTCCATGGAAGCCTAAAAGTGGAAGCATAAAGTGTCAGGTAGAAATGGAGTGACCTCACTCTCCTGTTTAAAAGATACGGACTGTCAATACGTTTTGTGCACTTTTAACTACCATCCCATGTGGGATTGGTTGTAACACAAAGTAAGGCTGGGGGTCCCTATGTCAAAATAAAAAAAATGGAAGCAATCTTATAAATGAATTTAAAGAGTTAAATTTAATGTAAACTTTCTATTGAGATGCATCGACCTAACCAGCTGCGTCAAGAGAACATAAGCAGGGAAAATCATCCTTGTAAGTGCATTTTTCATCCTTAAATAGCAAAACAAAGAACAACACATGTGACAACCAATCCTAAAGAGAATGTGACTATAAACTAACAATCACATGTTGTAGTATAGCTAAGAAAAAAACAATCTAAACTGTAGCTCTCCTTTCCTACGTTTAATGGCAACAGGGTTTCCCACACATCATTATTCGTGGTGGCCCGCCATGATTAAAACATCTGCCACCACAATTTAATTTTCTATTTTTGGAGCTGGACTGTTCAGTATGTGTGCTATCGATACTGTTCAGTCACCATCTTGTAATGCAGGGAGTACTCTGAGCGCACACAGAGCAGCAGAACGGCAGGTGCAGTAAGACTGAAACCATATCATTCATTATGCTGGGTCTAAAAGTTTGCTGCCACTCACAAACAGCTGCTCCTCTCATCCATCAATCCGATCAGCTCTGATCGGACTGAGTGATCAATTATCCTGCAACTCAAAACTCTTCAAACTACTGCTGAGGAAAAAACAGAAGAGTTCCGCCTGTGCTGCGTTCAGGGACCCGCTAAAACCTCTAAAAAGTCATCACACCTCAATGTGAAGTACCTCCTGATATGACCCTATATGTGACCTCTGACCCCAACTTTCAGCACCAACATTTTTTAACAGCGCCTCCCTAGGGAGCCAGGTCTAATCAATGTTACAACCAACCTGTTCTCCCTGCTACTTAAGTACAAGTGGCAATACCGCAATGTCAAAACACTCCATTACAAGTACAAAAATTGCATTCAAAATTTATTTGTTTATAAAGTATAAAGTATAGTATATAAACAGCCCCTGTGATTGTTATATATTATATTTTTCCATTATTGTTACTGACACATAAACATGTAAGTAGTATTTTATTGTTGCAGTTCATCAAGATGGAGCTAATTTAAGTGCATTATATAGTGTTGTTAGGTAGTTTAATTTGTAACATTGTGTCATATTGCAATAGCTGATAATGTATTTTGTTCTGTGAAATCGTAATCAAAAACTAACATAGTGTTTAGGCTCCATGTGTACAATCATTAAACACAAGTGGAGCTGCTTATTCACTGATGAAAAAAACAATTTAACATGTATTTTCATGGTTAAGGGCCTTTTCTGCCATTTGAGACATTTTTATTGCCACACTTAGTGTTGAAAAAGCTTCAAATAGCTCATTTTTATTACATATTCATCGTGTTACAATAAAAAAAGCTGCTGATTACTTATTAATGCAGTTTTTAATCATGTCACACCTCTAAATCTCAAACAAGCCTCTTATAGAGAAACACAGGGAGCGATAGCAGCCAAGTATCTCCTCTGTGCACAGCAACACCTACACCCATCACCAACTCAGGTCTTAAACCAGTAGTTAGCTAACAGGTGGCCAGCAGAGCATTGGACTATTTAAAGGCCAGTGTAATACCTTACTTACACAACACGGTTACATTAGCCGTTACGATACATACTGAGTGTGATAACATGCAAACACTGTCGGATTTCCTGCTTTTTATAACAGCGTGGGTGTTTAAACTCAGCAGCACACATTCTTATTTACTTCCACATGTACTGATGATCTTTTAACTCTCTTGAAACTGTTCCTGCAGCAAACATACCTTCACTAAACTCATATTTTTTCATCATATTATTTCTCGTTGCCTTGTTTTTATTACTTTTTCATGTAGGTAATACAGGAAGTTTATATGGTGATGAGTTAAGAGACTTCCCTCGTCCAGTCCAACATAATCACAGATTACTAGAGGAAGAGCTCCGGGGACATCCTTTGGCTCAGCTTGTGTTTTCCTTCTTTTGCTGATGGTCCCTGTAAAGTTGGTAGTTTCTTTAAAGGAGCGGTGTGTGAGATTTAATGGCATCTAATGTTGAGGATTGCAGGCTGCAACGAGCTGACACTTCTTCTATTTGCCAAGCGTACACTCCCGATTAAGATTCATTCAGTGTTCATTGTTCTTGAGGTTTTTACTGGGAGCCGAATTATCCGCTGAGGACTCCTCCTCTCCAAAACAAACTGATCTGGTGAATTAAACTGGTAGAAACACTGAATAAAGCAGTTTCACATAAAAAACCCTGTGTTTTTACGACACAGAGGGGCTTCTAACTGTGGTGGCAAATACAGAAACTTAATTTTTACCTCTATCCGCAAATGGCAGCTCCTGCGATTTTGGCCATATTGTGATTTCAATAATATTTTGATTAACTGTGCAGCCCTACCTTTCACTGCAGCTGTATTTTATGACATTTAGTACACGTGTCTATCTTTGTGTTTATAGCTCTACGTCTGCTGCTTGCAGTCCTCATGAGTGAGTCTATGCAGGGGATTGTTGTCCAGTTGCACAGCAACCGAGTGACGGCAACAATCGTATTTTTTCTGTCTCCCACGCTGGACCCTGTTATGGTCTTGGAAACTCTCACTTTCCTATATCGCAGCATCATCGCTGGAGGCAAGAGGAGGCATATGTGAATCACCACAGCAACGTGGATACACGCTTGAATCACTACGGCAACGTGAAGCATCTCCCTGTGGTTACAACCAGCGGAGCGTGCGTCTCTGCTCTCCCACACACTTCCTCCTCTACTTTCCTCCCTTTCTTTCTTCTCCTCTGCGCCCCTGTTTAACAGCGTGCTGTCACTTGTTGGATTACGTAGACGGAAACAGACATATGTACACACTTGCACTTGCTTGACATTGTTTGTAGCGTTCAATCAAAGCAGGAAACAACCTGAAGAAGCCACCGAAGCCCTTCTGTTGTTTTGTGACGCGTCTGTTTTTTTCCTGCTGCTGCACATTCTCAAGTGGCTGAAATTGACTCTCGAGATACAAATGGTAAAACTCAGCACAGCTCAGCCAGACTTGACAACAGTCCTGAGTCAAAAACTCTGCTGCTTGAAGCTGCCTGGAGCTTCACTTTCTGTCAGACAAATCCTCAGAAAAGTGACTTTTAAATATAGTTGCCACTAATCATTTTCTGCTCCATCCATCTGGTAAAGATTTGCATAGACAGAACAGGCTCTCTGCTCAGTTGACTGATCTGATCCAAACTTATGTTCTTAACTGAATCTTAATCTGTCGAGTCAGTGAACCCATCACGAACCTCGGAGCTGTAAGAAAGGCTCCTCTGCAGACACTTGTTTCTTTTAGTTAGTTACTGAGTTATTTTCAGTGTGATTATTTTTTCAGAAAAAATCAAATTGTTTTGTTTAGAGCTGAAATGATAAATTGATTCATCGATCAGTTGACTAATTATTTTGATAACTGATTTATTATTTAGCAAGCAAAAACTGTGAAAAAAAGCCAAAAGTTTCATCATTCCAGCTTCTTAAATGAGAGAGTTTGATGCTATTTTAAAATCATATATCATTGAATTTAAATTACCTTGGATTATAGATTTTTGGTCAAAACAAAACCATGTAAGACATAACCTTTAGCTATGCAGTGTCTCATAGACTAAACGATACATGTATTTTAAAAGATTATCTGCAAGGGAAGACCTCTGGCTCACCTGGTTAAGCGTGTGCCCCATGTGGGCTGAGTCCTCCGCCAGAGCCGCAGTTAAATTCCAGCCTGCGACCCCACACTGCATGTCATCCCCTGACATTTCTCTTTCATCTGTCCTATCAATAAAAGGCAAAACTTTGAAGATTGTCTGCAAAATTATTGTTATGCTATGTTCCAGTCAAGGTCAGGATTTCCAGCTTCACCTCTGAGTGTTCCAGATGCATGATGCCAGTCGTAAACTGACTGTAACAAGCTCGTGTTTCTTTGGCAAGTGTATCCAAAACTGAACTCTCAGTCGTGCGGCCTTCTTGCATATGTGAACGATCGTGACCAGCTACCTAATACATACAACATATTCTGGCATCAATATACAAGCAGAACAAGTTTTACTAAATGATAGGTTATATACTTATGTTGCCTTTTAGCTGGTGGTTTACCATTTACATTTTGCGCGTCCATGGGTGCTGCTATTGTTGTGTGATGTCAAACAACTGCTTCTTCATGAAGTCCAGGTATAAATTTGTCCTGAATTTACAAGTATGAACTCCAACTTGAAGTGGCTTTCCATGTACTGAGTTCCGAGTTGTCTAGTTGCAGTCCTAATTTTGTTTATAAAGTGTCAGAAACTGTGAAAAATGCCCATCACTGTTTCCCAAAACTCACTGCAGTGTTTTCAAAAATGCTAATTATGTCTTGAATATATATTCAATTACACAATATAAAATCTCACATTTAAAAAAATGGAACCAGCAAATGTTTGGCAGTTTTACTTGATAAACAACTTCAGTAATCAAGCTGCTGTTGATTAATGCAACTGAGTCTTTGAGGCTGATATTTACTCTGATTGAAGTGCTGGTGTTAGAGAAAAGCATAACATCAGATGTAGAGCTGCAACAATTAGCTGATTAATCGCTCATTAGAATTAAGAATGCATTGAAACAGCAATTGACAGATTTTTCAGCAGCCCTCCTCAGATTTAATTGATGAATTGTCTTGATATAGGAAAATACTGATTGACTGATGTATTATCTTCTATATCTTGGACACTTTGTAGTGCATCACCATACTTGTACCTCAGCCAATTCTAATGTACAGGAAAATCAATCAAGTTTTTAAACATGTTCTGGTTATCTGAGTACTTTTATTTAATTTCCAGTTAGTTTCAACAAGTTTAACTTATAGAGTGTAAAGCATCGTCTTTGTTGCTATGGTTACTAGGAGCCTACAGGGTAGAAGCATCAGATTTGCAGCAGTCTTATCTAGTCCCAATATTTTGACAGACACCTGGAAACCAATCAGAAGTAAATATATTCTATAGCCACAGTATGTAGGTGCATTTGGAAGTGCTCATCCTGAGTGCCTGAGCGCACCCTGGCACAAACTGGACCGTTTGTAAATTCGGAGCGCTGTAGTGCGCTGTTTGGTTGCTCAGAACACCACACTCTCAGAGTTTCAGAGCGTACTTTGGACACTGTGTCTGAGGAGACGAAGCAGGGTGAATGTCTCAGAAATAGAAATAGAGTGCTCCGTTTCTCGAACAACAGCCTGTTATTTTAGTGTAGAGCATCACATTTAATTTACGAACGCACCCTAGGTTTTAACAGGGGTTTGACCATCGCATTGTTTTTTAGAAATGTAGTCGATGTTGAGCTACATTCAGTCTCTGAGAAGTCTAAGAACAATCACCAAGCATCAAAAGAACACTCGCTGTCAGCCATACTTATAAACATCACTGATGTAGTTTCACAGCCTTAAATTACATTTCCTGAGTATCTTTAAAAGGATTCACAGTGGCGAGACTTTGTGTCAGCTGAGCGACAGAAGCACTTTCACAAACTCGACTGTGTGTGAACCAGCCTGTGGACCTGCGAGGCCTTTGGTGTCAAAGAAAAATAACCGAGTGATGATCTGTGGAAATAAATTCAGTTTCACAACCTATGAGGCCCAGAGCTCAAATAACCCACTTAGGCCAGCAGTCCTGTCAGCTTGTACTCTTTTAGCAGCGTGCTGGTGCACATCTGATGCAGTTAAATGCTCCGTACTGTGAAGTTAAATGAGGTAGCAGGTGATGAAACCAGGTCAACTTCATTTGCTTGTCAGAATCATTATAAGATGACACTGATGGGTCGTATAATTAGGGAAGGCCCAACACATATTGTCTACAACTCACAGATTTTCAGAGACTGTGTTTGCCCTAATGAGAGCGTCTGCAAATCTCAGCCTCTCTTCCCTCTCTCATCCTGTCCCTTATTTTAAAACCATCACCATTTTCACCACAGCACTGTTGCCATGACGCTGAGGTCACCGGCAAGCAATTCAGGTCAGTAAGACAGGGACGAGATGTGTCGCTCCTGTACACCTGCATGCGATCAAACTTTATCACAGTTTATTGTGCGTAGGAGAGGAAATTGTTAAATGTCAAGTGTTTTATTTTCAGCTGAATTTGAGCAAATAAACAAAAAAAAAAAAAACAAGTTCTGTTACTGAAAACACTTTCCTATAAACTGAATATCTAAATGTACACAAAAATCCAGTAATTTATTACACTTATTTGCACCCTGAGCGACCATGCATCTTTTAAACTTATCAAAGTGTAGTCAGCAACATTAAGTTGATGTGCTTGCTCGGCAGTTCGTCTTGTGGTCGGATTATCTTGCTGGCTTGTCAGTCTCCTCCAGGTCTGTGGTCTGTGACAAAAGTGGAAGTAAAAAAACTGTTTATTAGATCTGATAAATGTCAGCAGGCAAGGGTGTTTAGAAAACTGCAGCCTGAAAAAGCTAACGTCATCGTGCATAAACATGCGTTCATATGCAATGAAACCTGTGCATACAATATATGGGCGTGTTGGCACTCCATAGGCGCACATAATTTTAATAAAAGTGTTATCTGGTCTCTCAGTCCAGGTTTAGTTACAACTCTGGACTAATGCAAGATGGAAAGCAACGGATTGACATTGACTATTGATGAAATACTGAATTTAAATGTTTAAAACTGTTTTGAAGGAGGGAGGATTGCAGTAGGGGCACTGGGGTGCCAGGTAGTACTGTGTTTACCATTTGCAATGCCACCCACTACAAATTCAAGAATGCCTGAAACTCTGCATGTCCACATCTCCACCCACACCAAATAAAGTGCAGCCAGAGAAACCAAAACCAATATGTTTCCAAAACCACTGATGAATATAAACAAGAAGGGTTCAGTGCAGATGTGTGGAGCGACTACTAGAATCATCATGCTGGTGTGATTGTATGCATCAAAGTGTTCAATTGAGCATTTATGTCATGCTTTAGAGGAGATTTCAAAATACTGAGATATCATGTATCACAATATAGCCCAAAAATATCATGATATTTGCATAATTTGTCTCCCAGCTGTACTTTCAAGTCATGAGTGTGCATTTTAAACATGAATAAAAATCCCCTCTCAGTTGTTTTTGCCAAGGCATGTTGACTTGAGACTAATGATCTGTGAGCACAGCCTTGCTAAAAAATGCATGATTTTCGTAAAAGCAAGACTGAAGGCATTTGCACACCCAGCCTGTATTTTTTTGTATTTGTTTTTTGAATCCCTCATTTGATAAAAATCGTTGCCCGCAGAAAACACTAGGTCGATGACTTATTGTTCTATTAATTACGAAAATTTGCGATATAGGCAAAATGAAAAGACACATTTGCTCCCTTCCTTCTCTCCACTGGAGGTACCTCCCTGGCTGTCACCACTTCTGGCCATGTTTTCCATTTGGCACTGCAGCTACTTGAAGGGCCCGAGCTATCCTCCCTCTATGTCTCCTGTCTGTTTGCGGTCCTCAGCCTCTATTAAATCCTCTTTCTTGTCATCATCTTCCGCCTAAATATTATTGTCTGTCCTGTTGAAAGTAAGCTATCTGAGTTCCTCACTGCTTTTTGATCAAACAATGCAGAAAATCAAACCTGTTGAAAACTAATGGTGGTGAAAGTTACTGAGTTTGTGTGTAGACACGATTGACATGACATGAGGTCTTATTTGTTTTTAAACATGCAACAATTTCAGACAAAAAAATATGGAAATGGTGTCCAAAGACCCTGAGAGTCTACAGTCATGCTGGCTAACATGCTAACGTTTAGCATCAGATGTTCACCATCTTAATTCAGCGTGATAGCATGTTAACATTTGCCATTTAAACAGCTCGATGATTTCTGCATTACAGCTCTCTTTTTGTTCAGTTTCAAAATTCATAGTGACTGACAATGCATATTTTAAAAAATGAAAATGATGACATGGTATTTTAGAACAGCTTCCTCTGGGTGAACTGCTTCCTCTAATTTGGCATATTTCATGCTCAGGAAACCACCATGTAGGGAGTTTCATTTAAGAATTTCAAGCAATGGAGCAACCCCAGTTTCATCCCAGTCTCCTTTCTTCTCGCTGCTTTAACGCTGCCTCCTCCCTCCAGTGACTTACTGGATTTGCCTTCATACAATGAACTAAACTGGATTAGTCCATGTGAGCTGTGTTGGGCCTAATTGCCCCCCGCCTTCCGCTGAACTGGTACCGACACAGACCAAAGTTGCGCCGTATTCATGTCATATTTTTATCATTCTGTTATACTGTAATGCCCTTCAGGTTCAGGTGGAGGCTGCGTTTTTCGTATTGGGAAGAGCTCAGCCAATGCTCAATTTTCTTGTTTTGTTTTGTTCTGTTCTGTTTTGTTTTGTTTTTGTAGAAGTTGTGTCAGTGTAAACACTTACGAAATCCTTTTTTTATCAGTAAAAACTTAAATAAAATCAACTACAACAGAAATATGTTTCACTTGAATATTAAAAAATTGTAAAACATAGTTAGATGGAATCAAATGTACATAAAAATGCAGCCAACAAAACATAATGTCCTGCTAAAACCCGTTCAGTCTAAGTCGAGATCAGCCAAAAAAATATCAGCACAGTGATATATTGGTAACTCTATTTGTCTGTTTTTGATCAATCTAAAAATTGCACAGTAAAATATGCATGTGGATGTCTCAAACAGCCTCCTATGTTTAGTTTATACACTGTTATGCTTACAATACTTTATCATTTTGAAACATTTGAAATACTGACTAGATGGATGCATATTTTTTGTTGTTTTTCCCTGAGAATTTTTACAACAGCTTGTTTATATTATACGTAACGGTGAATATATTTTATAACAGTGCACATACACTGGTCTTCTGCTTTCTTGTCTTGACCCTGTCTTTCATACAGTGTATTTACAGGAGCATCTTAGTTGTCACGTTGCAATGAGAACAACGTGTGTGTGTGTGTGTGTGTGTGTGTGTGTGTGTGTGTGTGTGTGTGTGTGTGTGTTTGTCCACATGTGATGCTCTTGAACCTGACCTGGTACTTACAGCACCGACTGCCGCTGTGTGGTGAGCAAGGGGGCAGGAGACAAAATGTGTGGTTTCCATGCCAACAGGACAGAGGGCTCCAAGTGGCAGAGGACCAGCCATATACATTAGGCTGGGTTGTATATGCTAGAGAAGAATTCACTGAGCTGAAGGGGAAGCTTATAGCTCATGTGGGATAAATGGAGTTGTTCATGCCACGCCATGCAACGCTGGCAAAATGAACCTACAGCTGAAACAAACCTGAGAGTGAGAACTGAAACACAATCGCACAACGGGCCTCATGCCAGAGCGTTGTCACATTCTTACATTAAATCTTACTTGCTTGTCGCATTCACCAAACTCTCAAGTGCTCAAACTTGTCACAAATTGCCACCTGTTCATGAGATTTTAGCTTTAGCATATGCTGATGCCAATTAACTTGTTATATAAGGCTACCAGTTCTGCTTTATATGTGGACACGTTTCATTCACAACTAGACTGAGAGTCTACAGACATGTTAGCAGCTCGGTTAGGCTGCACTCAGGCATAGAGGTTAGGCCATCTTATTTTTACATGGATTAGTGTATAATGAAGTATAAGGTGCAATCCCAACATGCAATGTCCTCACATGAAGACGTAGGGTTGCAGGAGGATTTAAATTGACTGAAAGTTGTCTTTACTTTAATTTTAAAAACCCACAATCTAAATAAAACTTCCATGACTTGCTTTAAAATCAATGCATCACATTTTCACACAGTCAGGTTGAAGTAAATGTGTATCCTACTTGCAGGGAGGTGGCAACTTGTAACTGTGGAAACTTGCAGTGAGGATGGACCCACCCACCTGTAGCTCAAGTGGGACAGACTGAACTAGATCCCATTATCAATGTCAGCTGTAATTGTCGCCGGCATGCATGTTGCGTTTATAAGCCTTTAATATGGTTTCATGAGCCAGTGATCTTAAAACCTCATACTAGAAGGTTCCTAAGATGTGTCGCGTCCCAGCGTTATCTGGGTGAACTGCTAAAACGAGCTCAGAGCTGTTTATTTTGGCTGAATCTAGGTCATGTGGTGCAGTATGTGTTGAACTGTGGACCTGGTGTGGTCGGTTTAGCCAGTAAATTGGTGATTTCTATCATGTCTGTGGTGAGCAGACAGAAAGGATAAAAAACGTCACTGTTTTGATGTGTGGTACACAGTGCGTCTCTTTTCTGTCTGTGCTGCTCTATAAGTTCACTCTGGTGCTGTCAATAGTCCACCTTGCAGCAGCTTTTAGGGCTTTACCACAAAGTATTTATTACGAAGCGTTGAGGCGTCATTGCTTTGTCATTAATATACTTTCTAAAATTGTAATCCTTAAGATCTCAGGGCAGGTTGATCAGGTTACTGGTGGTAACAGAGTTATTACAGACAGGGGACAGGAATAAATAGGAACAAATAAATAGAAATACATAGAAACTGCCTCTGTCATCAGCTTCAAATCCAAAATGTTGTCATATTGGTCGTATTGGTTTTAGTTTTCTTGAGAGACTATCTCTACCATGTCTCCTCTCATCACACCAAAAAACGCATGAACGCTCTAGTAAACAAACACAACTTGTGCCTCTCAACTCCTCCCACCTCAACTGAAATTTTGTCTCCTTCATGTTGCCACGCTCGGCTCAGCAGCATATTGCCCACAACCTGTCAGACACAAGTGGCTCCTTAGTCTGTTTATAAACATGATATTATGTTAATCACGTTGTCATATTGCTTATACCAATGCAATACAAGTTGGATCTAGTGCCCTGACACCATAGGCACAGGTTGCGGATATAGGCTAGTTTTTAATTTGGCAGAATTTGTCATAATGACACTCAGCAAGCTTGCATAAAATCAAACTAGTTTAAGCTTGTACACTAGACCGGATGCAAATTTGCAGATCAGGGGATACGGAAGGAATGTCCCGCCCTGCACTCCTTATGATTGGCTAGTACTTGTTGCCTTTGTTGGTTGGATTGGTAAGGTTTAGACAAGAGCAATGGGATTGGTTAGGGCTGTCCTAGGATTACCAAAGTCGCGGAATGGACTGATAAAACTGGATATCAACCCAACTGTCGCAGCAAACTCTTGAGCAGCTTCTTCGTAAGAAATAATATAGAAGAGCAACTGATGTATCAGTGTACAATGTAACCAAACTAACCTGTGTTGTTTAAATAAAGAAGCAAATCAGCAATCAGTTTTTTCCCCTTCATGCCACGAGCAGTCATGATCTGATTCCATGCTGCAAAACTACAACAAAAAAAGGCCATGTCTTGTTTTGTAGACACATTATAGAGAAACATGGTGATCTGCAACATGGGTGATAATGCTTTTGCTTTTCCTGTAACTGCTCCATAATAAAGCCACTACAAAGTTTTTGCAGACCTGGAAGAAGACAGGTGTGTCTGATCATAAACTTGTCTGTAAAAGATTTTAAAATTATTAATTTTACCCAACTGTGTGCAGGATTTTTGGTTCTTTCCAAGGGCACATCTGTGAAACACTGAAGAAATTTTACTCTTTACTTACAGAATAAATTTTACTACACCCATCAGAGATGACATGCACATACTGTATGAGATGTTACTATAAGTGAAAGGTGTCTGCCGGTGAATACATTTGTCCAGTGATGAGGACATGAAGTCTGAAGTCGTTGCAGGATTTATAGTTGAAACCTGCTGATGTTAAAGTTTGGAGAAGTGGTTTGCAGACGAGCATCCTGTTTCCAGCAGCGTCTGACCGCTGCAGAGTCACTGTAACACTCACAGCTCAGCTTTGACTGTTTACAGTCTGCTGCATCATTCAGCTTTGACTGTTTACAGTCTGCTGCATCATTCAGCTTTGACTTTGATGGCCAGACACCTCACTGCACACTTTGAATTCTCAAGGGTTGTCTTTTGTTTGTATCGGACCTCTAAACACACACACAGACAGAGACACACACACACAGACAGACAGAGACACACACAAAGCCTGTCTGGAGGTGTTTACTATCACAGCCCAGAAGGAGAGCTGACAGTGATAAACTGGAGTATGTTTGTGGCTTCATTAGCCTCTAGCAGCAAGTTACACTCCTTCTGTGCGTGTGTTTGTGTGGGTTTGTGTGTGTGACCTGAGGTAACAGACTGCTTGTAGCTTATTACAAACACCTCAGGTTTTTTGAGACGCAGTGAGAGCACACACAAATGGACGACGAACTCTCATTCAAACTCAATGTCCTCATGGGACTTCATTAGGAGGCTCAAAGGCAACTGTTAGCACTCAGTTAGAGAAGGGACAAGGACACCACCAGCTGTGCCACAGTCTTTTATACACGTGCACACGTACACACACGCTAATGCAGAACTGTTATCAGTGCTCCCACTCCACGCAGCCATAGATGATGTATGTTATTAATTAAAAAGATGTGGCTGCTGAGGGTGTTGGTTTCATGTGTGTGTGTGGAGGCTGTGAGAATCTTCAGGTGTTGTGCAGCAGTGTGTTCAGTGCTGTACGCAGAGCTGATGTGTTCAGAAGAGCCGACCTCAGCATTCAGACTGACAGAGGAGCAAAGGCATCAGAGCGTCACGAAGAATCAGATCAGCCCTGTCAGGAACACTCACCTCGTACAGTAAACGCAGTCGACAATGTGCTGTGACTTCAGGTTAGGGATGCACCGTCTGACTTTTTCAGTCTTGATACCAATACCTAGACTTTGGGTATCAGTCGATATAAATAGCCAAGTACCAATCTGATACCAGGGTTTAATTAATAAGCTGTATGCTTCACTGTCATGGATAGATTACTGGATGGGTCGTCCAGGCACAGGCCCAGTGGCCTTAATTGTCAGGAGCCTCCCCGGTCACCTGCAAAATGTCACTCAAATTAACAAGTACGTAAAGTGACAAATAATGACCACAAAGAGATGCTAAAAACTGCAAAGAGACTCAAAATGACCAAAGAAGATACAAATATACCTCAAAGAGACACAAAATAACCACAAAGAGAAAGTCTGTTTGATTAGGATGTATTTATAAATATGTAATTGTGTGATTTTATCATTCTTTTTATTCACATTGGAGCCGTCATTTTATGTCCCCATGCTATGACCTTTTTATGCTATTGTTAGTTGCTAAGTAGTTTGTAATGTAATTGTTTGTCTGATGTCTAGTGATGATGACTGAGATCTCACTGATGTCAGCGATGGTTTACAAGTACATCATGTGATGACTTAATGATGCCGGTGCTATGAATAGCCACAGCTGAGCGTAACTGTTGGTTGCCAGGTGTAATGAATCAGCAGTTATTTTCAAGTCAAGCGGCCGAAATGAGCTTCCTCTGTGGGGTGGCTGGGCTCAGCCTTAGAGATAGGGTGAGGAGCTCAAACATCCAGAGGGAGCTCAGAGTAGAGCCGCTGCTCCTTTGCGGCGAAAGGGGTCAGTTGAGGTAGTTCAGGCATCTGAGCAGGATGGCTCCTGGGTGCCTCCCATTAGAGGTATTCTGGGCACGTCCCACTGGTGGGAGGCCCTTGGGCAGACCCAGAACACGCTGGAGGGATTACATATCTCACCTGGCCTGGGAACGTCTCAGGTTCCCTCAGGAGGAGCTGGAAAACATTGCTGGTGAGAGGGACGGTGCTTTGCTTGGCCTGCTGCCCCCGTGACCCGGCCCTGGAAAAGCAGATGAAAATGGATGGATGGAAGCAACATAACATTCAGACTCATCATTTAACATTACAGCTAACTCACCGTGGCATTAATAGCAGGTTGGTGCTCCTTCAAGTGTCTCTTCAGGTTGGTTGTATTCTTTTCACCTAATTTGTAGCCACAGGGCGTCTCTATGTCTACGTAAGTATGTCCATAGATCAATTCTTTTTGTTCCGACCAACCCCTTTTTTGCATTGAAGCCATTATGTTGCTTTCATTAACTCGCTGCTGGTTTGGGATTCTGGGAATCTGCACACATCCCTCACGTACAAGTGGGCAAAATACACAGTTTGACTGTCCGATAGCCCACCACTTACATTTAGGCACCTCAACGAGAACAAAACATACATTTCATCACAGTTTTTAATCATCAAACACCTGTTTTTAGCTCGTCAACGTCTTATTTTAGTGAAAAAAAAGGTTGTTGATGACCATTTTAGTCACTGCCTCAAGTGAAACGTCATTGTTTTTATAAATGTATTTAAAAGTTAGATACTGACTCAATCAATCTAGCAAAAACTGCATTAGATTTACAGTTGGGAGCTGATGGCAGCATCTGGAAATGTCATGTTGTCATGTTTTTTGGTGGGAAGCTGTCAATGTGTCATACAGACAGCTGGTGGGTTGATTGGCCAGCCGGAGCTGTCGTCATCAGCGATTAAATTATCCTGATAGATGTCTCCACTAGTTTTTTAGCAGACAGATGTGGTCATCTTACTGTCAGCAGATTCAGTGGACGCACTGTGTGTCATCATCTAATCTGTGTGTCTAATCTACACACATTTACTGACCGTCATCCCAAATGTATCTATAATTTCTCCATGTGAGCTTTGTGGCTGTTGGTGTGAGGCTAGAAAGGGAGCAGGCCTCAGTGGAGATGATGATGGAGAAATGTTGCAGTTACACCTGCTGGCCTGCGGTATCATCGGATCAGGCAGGAAGCAGGAAGTGTGTGTTCTGCTGGGGAACCCTAATGAGCATTGACACTGCCTGGTGAGGGCAGGAAGGATTAGAGGAATAAAAATAACTCGCTTCTCGTTTTTACTGGGTGCTTGTGTGTGTGTGCATGTGTGCGTGCCTGTGTTGTCCAACAGTATTTGTGAGGAAATGGCTCCTTGAACACAGTCTTACATTAAGATTCATGTCAAAAATTCACATCAAATGGTCACAGAGAGCTTTTTAATACATGAGTCAGCTGTCAAAAGGTGAAGTGATTTAAAAACGAAGAAACGACTGAAGTAATAAGATTATTTGAATATGTTGTTCATTGCTGCAGGGCTGTTTTAGTTGTAATTATGTGAATGTTTGAGTGTATGTTTCAGCCACCTTAAGACGATTTATTTTCTTATTTCAGTTTGTTCATGCAGAGGATTGAATGCAAAGCAGCTCTTGAGATTACGACTTTCTCACTGCGGTGCAACTAGTGTTTGTTTGGAGAATTAATTCTCTTTGTTTGTTTGCAGCGGATAAGTTTTGCTTTTCTTTATGTCAAACCAACATTTTAACCAATATTTTATTTCAGTCGTAATTTCAGTGATCTAATAGCTCTGCTCAATATGTTTATTAATAAAGACAGTAAACATATTGAAAAGCTGGCAAATATATGGGAGCAAATGCAAGACTTAAGTATTTCAATTTTGCCAGCTACTGAAATTTTAAGACCACTGAATTCTTGGCATTGAAATGTTTTGCTTTGAAAACCATGCTCTGAATTCACCTGTTTGAAATTGCAATATGACATTTCTTGATTTGCAATTTCAGGAAATTTTGTTAATTTTGTTAATTTTTTTAATTGTATGAAGGCTGAAATGACTGCCCTAACCTGTGTAGGCCAGATTTTGCTCTTGGAATTTTTGGGGGGTTAAAATTTTTGGATCTGAATTTGACCAGTCAAATTTGAGCAACCTGAATTTATCTTTTTGATATTCTGCACCTTGAATTTTTTGATCTAAATTAATGAGCACTGAAAAAAACATGTATTGGGGGCGTTGGTGGCTTAGTGGATAGAGCAGGCGCCCCATGTATAAGGCTGTTGCTGCAGTGGCACGGGTTCAACTCCAGCCTGTGGCCCTTTGCTGCATGTCACTCCCTCTCTCTCCCTCTTTCACACTTGACTGTCCTATCCATTAAAGGCTAAAATGCCCCAAAGTATATCTTAAATCTTTTTTTTATATTATAACTTTAAAAGGCGAATTCAGTACAAATAAATTTAGATACATGGTTTTCAGAGTAAACTATTTCAAAGCTATGATTTCAGTGGTGTTTAAAACTCAATATTAAGTATTTAAAGGGTTTAAATTCAAACACTTCCGTACAAATGAGGTATTCTATACTGTCATAACAAGACAGTGAAGTTCTCTGATTGGTGATACCTTAGAAATATAAACATGTTTTAAATATTTTTGCATTCAACAAAATACGCAAACTGCTGAGTGCATCAGTGGTAGAATAACCAACTTTGCCAAAGATAAAATATAACCTCAAGTTTGCTAAATGAGATCAGGAAACATCTGGTCAAAGAATAAGTAAAGAAATATCTCTGCTTTCGATGCCGACTGTCTCTCAGCTATTGAGGTCAGCCTTACTGCTTCTCACTTAAACATTGTCCAGGAAATGAATGTGCTTTGTATGTTATTACAAAAAAGTGCGTCCGTTGTATTTGTGTCTAAACTGTAATTCTCTCTCCTCTGTCTCTCTCTCTGTCTCTGTCAGATTATCTGTGCAGCCCGGACGAGAACATTTACAACATTGACTTCACCAGGTTCAAGATCAGAGACATGGAGACGTCCACAGTGCTGTTTGAAATCACCAAACCTCCATCCACAGGCGAGTCAATGAGCAATTTCTTTCGCTTCACTTTTATTTACCTTGAGAATACATGGAGTAAACAAACATTATAAAGCAGCTTCATACATGTAGGCCAAACAAATGCAGATTTTTTCCGTAACCCGGCACTTATTTTAGTCTTCTGGGTTGTTTAATATTGTGTTTGTTGTACCATGTTTGTTTTCAGTCAACCACAGACAAGCCAAGAAATCTCTCCAAATAATTTATTTCATTTTATTCTGTTTATGTTCCACACAAACTGATCCTCACCTTAGACAAATCAGGGGAGAAGAGGGACATTGACCCTAACGCAGGCCGATTTGTCCGTTACCAGTTCACCCCTGCTTTTCTCCGACTGCGGCAAGTTGGAGCCACGTAAGTGAGAACGTGTGTGAAACTTTATTTACAAGGATGTGTGTCTCTCTGTTTCTTCTCTCTGTCTGTGATTTCTCTGCCTCACTCACCTTTTCTCTGTCTGTCTGTCTGTCTGTCTGTCTGTATGTCTTTGACCCTCCAGCGTTGAGTTCACAGTTGGAGAAATGCCGATTGAAAACTTCAGGATGATCGAGAGACATTATTTCAGAGAGAAGTTGCTCAAGAGTTTTGACTTTGAGTTCGGCTTCTGCATGCCCAGCAGCAAGAACACCTGTGAACACATCTATGAATTCCCACCTCTCTCTGAAGAAATCAGTAAGTCTATTTTTTTGCTTTGTAACTAATTTGGTAGAATTCTTGAATATCAAGATAGATGTTTTCTGTTGATTGAATTATTTATTTCCTTAGATTGTTTTGTTTGAAAGGTTTTTAGAGTCCTAAAGTGGTGTAAGTGTCCAATATTTCACAAGGAGCAGTACTTAGAGGCTATAGCCATGCTAGCAGCTCTGTGACGCTGAACTCAGGCATGCTAACATGCTGATGATAAGCAGATTGCCATGAATCTGTGTCAGAGCCCAAATGCCGAGGCTGGACTGGCAAGTGGGTGAAAAACAAGTCTTTTATATGGAGGATATCCTGGAAAGGTAAGATGGAGGTTGGCAGGGATCTTGGCAGAGGTAAGGTCTCTGAGGGGAATGGCTTGGCAGATGGTATCCAGGATTGCGAGCTGGCTGACGGGCTTGGCAAACTGGCGAGGCATGTAAGCAGGCAGGTAGTCCGGGACATAAGGAGAGCAAGTGTAAGGCCTTTCAGAAAGCAGGTAGGCAAACAAACTGACAGAGACAGGCAAGTTGAACTACTGTGTTGAAGGAGCTGGGAGCGTTGCACACATTGTGTTTCCATCGAGCAGTACGGTACACTTCAGTTTGGTACGCATTTTTTCTGTTTCCACTGTGAAAAGTTGTACATCAAGTGTGTGTGTGTACACTAGGGTCTGGGTACCATGTCTGAAAAGGTTACTTTTGCCTCCAAAGGTACTATACCGAAAGTGTTAGGTGGAAACAGGGCTTATAGCTCAACAGTCGAGCAGTGACTAGCTGCTCGTGCAGAACACTTGTAAAATAGAGGAGATGGCTTGATGGCAGAGAGAGAGGGGAAGGGAACGAGCAATCAGACAAAACTTAAGTGCACTAAGCACACCTAACTCAAACAAAAGGCTGAAATAAAATTCGCCTCACATGCAGCGGCAGGTGTCACAGGCAGGAGTCACAAAGGAGGGGTTGTGACACACTTAAGCGTGTTAGCCTGCAAACATTTCCTAAAAAGCACTAAAAACAAAGTAAAGCTGAAGCGAAAAGAAAAGTCATTTGTTTTGCAGGTATTTTATCTTAACTCAGAGTGCTGCACAAAGTGAAACTTTGACCTGATGTTGGCGCAATATGAAACACTGCAAGATAAAGAAAGTGATTAGATGAATATCCGTGCCAGATTTCATTGCAGTGCATCCTAAAATTGTTGAGAAATTTCACTCAGTACCACAGATGTCAACCTCATGCTGGTGCTAGATCACCAGAGTCAGTAGGATTTATTGTGTAAGGATAATCAGTGAGTTTTTTTTCCAGAACTAGGTCAATTTTTTTTAGCTTTTACAACGCGAGTAAAGGCATCAACCAATCACGTCACACCTATACAATATGGAGGCTCCACAGTCCAAACCAAGATGGCAAACTTTATTACTCCTTTCAACCCTAACAAAGGCTGCATGTAGCCTACCAGAGCCATTCTTTCACTTCTTACCTTTCACAATAAAAGCCCAAGACATATCCACTGCATTACCATTTACCAGAGGGAACTCAAATTCACTTAGAGCATTTCACTGAAAGGAAACTCAATAAAATAGCCTACAATAGCTCAGGCTATGCAGCAACTTACCTCAGACAGACTGCCAGACGCTGCTCTGGGTCAATAGGATCCAGGTAGTTGTCATGAAGTGTTGGAAGCTGTTGCAAATGCATTTAATCATCTTTTCACCCCCTCAGATTTATCTTGGGACCCCTTGGGAGGGTCACTACTCCTAGGTTGGGAACCAGTGCTCTAACAGCAGTGATGTTTTTGTGTCTGCTCCCAGTCAGAGAGATGGTCCTGCACCCGTACGAGACGCAGTCCGACAGCTTCTACTTTGTGGACAATAAGCTGGTGATGCACAACAAGGCGGACTACTCATACAACGGCGGGACGTAGAGAGGACGCGCTGACACGAGAGACAGGTGGATGTACGGACTGACCAGAGGGACGATCAGAGTGCGCTGGTGGAGTTAACATCGTGTCAATCCAGTCGTCCCTCTCTCTTTTCATTTCTCTCCTTCTCTATCTCTACGCCATCCAGAGAACGCCCATACAGATGTGTCAGTTTCAATCTGTGTGTGTGTCTGTGTCTGTGAGCACGTGTAAGTTTGGCAAACGCACACAAACGCACACACAGTTCACAGCTCGGTGTGGCGTCGCTGTAACAAAGCATTTTTGTAACGTGATAAACCAGCAGGTAAACAACTTTTTAGAAAATATGGGATGGTTTTTCGCTCTCTAGCCACGTCATGAAGTGAAAAAAGAGGAAACTCTGTATCTTGATAGAAATTATTTTTTTCATTCCTGTACATGTTAGGGTTAGGAACAAATATTGCATCTAAAAACGTGTGTTTTTAGGACTTGAATAACAGTTTTTGGGGAAATGATTTCTCAGATTCAGTGTGTATGTGTGTGTGTGTGTGTGTGTACTTTGTGTGACTGTGTGTCCATAAGTATGTCAGTTTGAGGCATGATGACTGGTCTGGTAAAAATAAATTAATTTAAATGTCAATAGTGTGGTCATCTGGTTTGCAAAGGTCAAATAGATTTCCAAAACACATTAGCACATTTTCTACACGTTGAGCTGTGGTTAGTTCATCAGACCTGTTTTCTGTTTCCTTCTCCTGTTATTCCTTATTTATTTCTGGAGTCGTGTGACCTGTGTTAACCCTAGGGCGTATATGTCTTTATTGTATTTGCTCGAAGCACAACATCTCTACAGAGCCCACCATCAGTCAAATTGTAAAGATGAGCTGATCTGATGTGACCATAACCGTACTTTGTCATTTGGGTACTAGTTGGACTTGCAGCCTCATATTGTTTTGTTTAGGTGATACAAAGGTTGTTAAGTTGTGTGTCTAAGTTTTGCTGTTTGGAAACTCCTCCTAAGAGAGAAAGGGAAAACTTGCATTTGTAAATGCGGATATTTTTACAGTCAGAATTGTGTTGCAAAAAGCAGAAAGATTTGGGGTAATGTAGCAGAAATCACCCTTAAATCTTGTATATTTTTTTGTTCTGTGTGCTGTCTGTTTCTGTGTCAGTGCTCGTCATGACTCTTATGTCCTTTTGCTGTGTCTCTGTCATCTCATTTCTGCCTCGTACATTTCTGTCTCATTGTTTTCAGACACATTCCAGTGAGTTAGGACCTGAGTGTGTTGATCTCTTTTTATTTGAGGGCATTCATCATACAGAGAATCAGTAACTGAACTGACTCGGTATGCCTCTAAATCGTAATATGCACACTTCTCGCTGACTCAAATACAGTAGTTCTCATTTTTTTCTGCAAATCTGCACATACTGTTTGATTTGATGCACTTAAAAGTCAGTTTAGTGATTCTGCTTAAATTGCAGTAAACTCTGGTCATCTGTGAAAATGTGCAGTCAGTTTAAAAGAAATTACTCAAATGCACCTGTTGTGTGATCAAATCAATGCAAAAAAAGGGTGGAAAATTATTCGGATTGTCATTGGCTCAATGTGATTAAAATCTGGTGGACTGTTTTTTTGGGCCTTGTTAGTGACAGGGAATAAAGTAGCAAATGTGCTTAGGACGGGGCTCCAATTGGACTCTGATTGTTAATCAGAGATAAAAACCGATTGACTTAAATGTTTAGTTTTAAATAAAAAAAGAACCGCAGATATGTAGAACAGATTTATTTATAACTGATTGTGACTCGTGAACAAATTATTTTGAACTGATGTAAAGTTTTTGAAATGTCGGTGTGACTGAACAAAAGTTAAATCAATAAAGATTTACGGGACATTTTGAAATATCACAGTGTGTTGACTGTTAATATCGTGGGTGTCAGCCATAGACTGTACATAAAGATAGACAATACGTCTCCACTTCCTTCCAAAGTTGAAGCCAAAATATCACAGATATGGTTGCTGCCATCTTGCGCTGTTGATGTCATTATGAGCCAGAGTCTACGCAGTGGTATATCGAGGTCCCACCCATACATTCATCCGACCAATTGCAGGCAGCACCATTGATTACCATCACACACGGCTGTCAATCATGACGTCAAACCCCTTTTTACAGCATCACATAACTAATTAAAGCCAAGAACATCTGAACATACATCAGCATGATAACAATAACCTATAATGACACTAACCATCATTGGGAAAAATTTATTTGACTTGTACTTTGATCTTTTAGTTTGGCTCGTGTCCCGTCCACTAACAGAGGAGGCGGGGTTTATGACTTACACTGCAGCCAGCCACCGCGGGGCAATCGAGATGTCACGGCTTCTCTGTTGGAGAGCTGTCATGTTGTCCCTCTATATTATACAGACTACAGTGTCAGTGAAAGAGAGAGTTTACACGTTGTTCACATGATAATGCTTCATTTCTAACCATAAAAAAAGGTGTGGTACACAAATGTTGCTGGAACATCTCTTACACACGTCAAGTTTATTACACTCACCTGTAATAACCAGACTAGACAGTGACCTCCACTACAGTCGTTCACTGTCGTATACAGCCTCTTATCTCAAAGTTAAACCTTCACCATCCTTTTCATCTGTAATCACTGTACCCAATACTAGTAACACCTTCCTGCTACTGATTAGTGCTTTCTTAATGTTGGTTTTTTTAACGTTTGAAGCTCCTATTGAGGTTTTTGAATGAAGCTTCAAATTCCTGCTGTCATATTTTATGATGTCAGCCCTCCCCACCCCCTAAAACAAAATGAAATATTCTTAAACAAAATCCTCAATATGAATAAAGTGATTCCTGGTTTAAATAAGTTAGGCTTTTTTTATTAGATCAACTTTCTTTGATGAATAAATTTACTTAATGGTGCTTCGTGAATTCCCTGTTAGTACAGGTGTGTGCCTCCGTTTGTGTGGGGCAAGCAGTCGAGCTAAACACCAACAAATGGTATAATACTTATAATGTCAGTGTAGCCTAATATTTGTCCGCAACTGCATGTGCAAATAAATCAGGTTTTAACAGAATGAACAGACATGCAAAAGTACACATCTCGCTCAACTCTTTAATACTCACCCAGCATCAGATTTGTACGTTCAGGAGTGACTTTTATTTAAACTTGTTATATGTATTGTGTCTTTTCAAAATAAACTTCTGTCTTCACAGGACATGTACAGTTTCCGCTGGTTAAATGCATACAGAAAATCAAAAGCAGCAACATAGGTAGAACACTTTGGTTTTAGGTTTACTTCCTTAGGTGTAGGCGGCAAAAGCACACGGTTAGGTTGAGAAAAAAATATCATGGTTTGAATAAAAATAAGTAAGTTTGTTACAAACATAACATCACATCATATGTCACTAGTGTAGTCTGCTACACCTTCTAGCACACTGTTGTTTTTGAATAACTCCATTGACTTCTGGTTTCACCTGAGCAGACTCCTGGGTGAAAGTCCGGAGTTTGACCCATCGCCCTCCTCTTCCACTTGCCCTATGCGGACCTTCTCACTCCTAAGCTATACTACAGCAGTTCCTCTGAGAGTCACAAAATGGTGCCAAGTGGTGGGTCTCATATCACTGCTAAAGCGTGCCCCTGTGTGTCAGTATGACACCAACAGCCACTGAGTGTCTGTATTTGAGGAGTTGGGAGTGAGACTGGGTTGCATTGATTTAATATTCAGTTGTCTATGAATGAAGCTCTGAACCATTCTGCTCAGCCACAGTGGTTTCTGTTCCTCAGTGTCAACCCCACTTTATGTACGTGTCACCTGAACTACTGGGATGGATTTATTAAAGAAATAGCTCAACATATTGTGAAATACATTTCCTTTCTTAGTGAGAGTTAGATGAAAAGATTGATACTACTCTCATGTTTGTCCCTTCAGTGTGAGGCTGGGGCGAAGAAATGGTTAACTTAGCTAGTTAGAAAAATGGCATCAGTCTTCTCTCTGCAATAAGACAAATACCTGCAGGCGTATTTCTCAAAATGTCAAACCATTCCTTTAATAGCTTTCACCTGTATTCATTTAGAGAGCATATTCCCAATTTACTATCAAAATCACTATCATTCCCTCGAAGGAATAAAAATAATCACCAAAAGTTAAGAAATACAAAGTAAATATTGTTAATATTAAAAACAGTGACAAAAACACTGATAAAAAAAAATAAAACATGCAATAAGAACAAAGACTTAAGGTCCAACAAAAGGACCGAAGTAATAAGTTAAATCGACTGATACAATTCATTCAATTTCAGCTAATTTACATATTGTCTGTAAACATCACTTGAAATAATCACAGTTTAAATAACCACTCAAACACGCAGTGTGCTGAATCTTTACATCATTTGTGAGTGATAAATAGATCAATAAGATGATCACATCCAGGGAAATGTGTACCGGGAAGTTTTTTTTCCTTCTAACGGACACCTCGTTTTTGTTTTGTTCTGTCACTGGAATGACACGAGGAAGTACTGAACACTAACAGGGGAGTGTCTGTCTAATAATGAAGCTAATAATCTGATAGCTTCAAGCTTATCTCAGTTTTCTTTGTCAATCAATTACTTTCACCAAGGTCTGGTTTTATAGTCATACAGGTACGTGTGATTCAGACTATGCGTTGCACCACTGCTGACTAATTTGTAAGGTGGTATTCTATTTTTGGTCATCTTTATCATGTTTACTGTGACCAGCCCTTCATGTGCTCATGAAAAAACCTTGTTGCTTATTTAGTCATGGATATTTAAGGCTATTTCATAGAGAAACATTTAAGATTTTAAGACAAGTTCTCAGTGGCTTTAAAAAACTCTTATTCCACCTCTGCATGTGTCCTCCCTAACTCAAGGTTGGCTGTGTGTAGTGTTGACCCAATCAGGCATGGTGCCCATGTTAAACATGGCGTATCCCCAGGTGTTGACGGCCAAATTAATGGTCAAAATCCCAATGATGTTCAGCATGAAGCCGGCTTTCACCTGAAGGAACAGACAGTGACATTCTGATCAGTATGCAGTAAAGGTCAAAAACCAGAGTATGTGCAGGAAAGGTCTTAAACATGTAATTAGGGAGATTATAAGACTCAAAACATCTCTTAAAGTCCTACAGATGTTTCTTTACAGAGTATGTAAAAGACACTTCCCTCCTCCTACCTCAACAAATATCCTTAGAGTATTTTCTATACTATACTATAAAAAGCATCAAAATAGAGCTTCTGACAGAGGTCCAGGATCAGCCCTCAATGTCCTCAAATCCTAGAAACGCCCCTGCATACACCTGAGCTGTGTGGAGCTCCTGCAACTAGAGAGCCTCTTGGCAAAGATGAGTGAGGACAGCAAAATGTCAAAAGGTTGAAGACAGGTAAATTCATTTAATATATATACTGATAAATGTTATTAATGTTTATTAACTGGCCCCTGGCCAACTGTAATTGTGCAAAAATGTCCCCTGTGCAAAGCAAGTTGAATATCCCTGCTCTAAACCTTGCTCACATGACTGATTCATGTAACACAGACTGATTATGAATCTCACCATGTCTATGACTTTGAGTTTTCCGAAAGAGAAGGCGATGGCGTTGGGTGGTGTGGCCACAGGCAGCATGAAGGCCAGAGAGGCAGCGAGGGTGCAGGGCAGCATCACGTATAGCGGGTGTATCTTAATAGCTATGGCCTATAAGAAACACAGTTAACACAGTTAAATGCACGGAGAAGCTGTGTGTCAATGTCTGTGTGTGTGCATGTCGACTTCTGTTTACCATCGAGGCCAGTATGGGCAGGAACAGGGTGGTGGTGGCCGTGTTGCTGGAGCACTCGGTGAATGTTGCCACCAGCAGGCTGAGCAGCAACGCAATGGCGTAGGGGGGAATTTGCTCCAGAGGTGCCAAGCTCTGTCCTAGCCAGTCGGACAGACCTGATTTCTGGAAACAAATTTTTCAAGCAGAAATGTTGATCGTTTTGAAAAAGGAGTCATAATGTTATTATTTGCCATGTCAGCAACATTCAATTTAGAACAAGCCCAGGTTTATTGCAGCAGCTCAAAACAATTCTGTTCCGGCAGACGCACTGCAGCGTTTTACAGAAGGATCCCAGAAGCTAATAGAAATAGTTGCTAAGTCTGCTGCAGCAGGTTGCACACAGCAGATCGAGTTTTCCTGCTAACAGGCACTCTACTTGAAATAAAGATACAATCTAATTATGAGGCTGAATGTATTTCTGATGACTAAAACACAGCCACAAATCTTTGATTCATGTCATTCATAATTGGCCTTTTAACTGTATTAACTTCATCTGTAGGCTACAGCACAACAAGGTCCTTGAGCAAACATAAATGTGCATACAAAATATGAGGCTGATAGGTCCAGTAGTTTGCGAGTTTAGCTGCAAACAGACAGAACAAGACACACACACACACACACACAACCAGACGCATGATTCCCACCAGGATTACACCTGGTAAAGACAAAAACGTGAAGCACCGAAATGCAGGACCTTCTCACATTTGAAAAGCTGTGACCAGAAACAGTTTTACTTGATAAATAAACAAATAATTGATAATCTGATGATGATAATAATCTTGAAGTACAATAAAAAAGGGAAACACAGTGTTCATGTGTGTTTACCTCACTGCCAGCAGCCAGAGCGAAGCCTCCTCCAAGCAGCAGGATGATGTTCCAGGGCATTCGCTCATGGACGATCTGCCAGTTCAGCAGAGTGGAGGGGGTGTTCACCGTCCCACCTGTGAGACCCAGACGAAGTGTGAACATGAAACAGTAATTAGTTTTAAAGTGCAGTGTCCTATCCACTGGGTAATCATCAACCAGTGCTCCAATGAGCTGAAATTCAGGTCATATGAACATTATGAAGGCATTGTATTAGCAGGGATTTTTTTTTTTGGTCTCTACAAATGTGATTAGTGGATTTAACATCTCACCTTCATCATCGATACCGTAGCCTCCACACTTGGGCAATCGGGAGGGGATGACGAAGAAGAGCATTGATACTAAGATAGCGATAGTTCCGTCTGACACATGCCTGAGGGACACAAGACAATATTATTTCACAAACCCAAGAAAAGACCAAAACCAACAATGTGTTAGTCCATCTCTCAAAGCTTTCTGACCTCCCCAACCTGTCTGTAGCCCAAAGGACAGCCATTCCTAGCAGAACACCATTAAGCAATGTGAGCAGCTGCTTAGGGACCCCTGATCTCTTGGGGCCCCCTAGAAAATATATCTTTTTAATGAAGTAGAGACAATAACTACATAAAAATAAAAAGTGACAACATGTCATGCCATTGTTGACGTATAAAGTGGCATGAAAAGAATAGACTCAAGTAAAGTACAAGTACTTAAGTGCGTATATGTACTTAGTTACATTCTGCCACTGGTGTTTAATAGTTTGACAACACTTGTTGGAATCTTGTCTTCTCTTGTGATTTGTTGACAGTAATGAAAATACAGAATATCGCCAGACTTACTGTTTAAAGTTATGACACAAAAAAAGATAAAGACTCACTCCTTTTTGAAGAGCACTGTCGCCCAGCCGTCGATGAAGCCCGGCTCCCTGGTGAACCACAGGGCAACCAGCAGGACGAAGATGGTGAGCACGGCCCCTTCAGAAAACCTCATGGGCCCTAGCTTATTGTACTCCTGCTTCATCACAGTGTACGCCTCCCTATCTCTGTCGCTTCTCCCAGTGCAGCCGAACGACTGCCTCAGGCTGAGGAGACAAGTACAAAGTGCAAAGATGCAGGGTCAAGATGCATAGGTCAACAAATCAAAGGAATGATTTAAGATTTATAAGCATGACCTAAGTTCAACGATGGTTTAACTGTAAAGTTGAGCAAACTATGGATTTACAGCATTTTGTCATCATGGTGTCATTATATGGAATACCAAGTTTGAACTGAGTTTCTTTACTGAAAATCAAGTGCTCTCACTGTTTTCTCAGACACTTGAAAAAACTGAGCTGTGTTGAGGCATATAGAATTTTTAAAAAATCTTAAGTCACAGACTTACTGCCTGAGGATAAGAGCTGACTTTAACATGAGCTGTTTTTGCCTTAATGCTGCGCTATCACTTACCTGATAACAGCAGCAGAAATAAATGGTAGCATGGATTTCTCCCTGATAATAGCTTGTGCTCTTTTACTGCACCTCGAATCATAAACCTCATTCAGCAGCTTTAGTGTCAGCACAACGATAATGTGCGAAGTTAGTAAAGCTGATGAACTGAAAATCATAATGAAACATGTCAGAGATTACTGGCTGCCTGTGTGACTGTAAATAGTAACATATAAACCTTTATCACCACAGATACAACTTTATTAAATGTTGCTCATAACAATAAACAGTGGCTCTGTTCTATTAAATTGTCCCAGTGAGTTATTACAGTGTGACAATGAGCTGGGGCGACATTTAGGGAATATATTTATCAGAAACTAGAAACAGGCAAACAGCCTGGCTCTGTCTGTATATAACCTGTTATATGTGTCAGACAATAAAGAGTCTGGAACAAACAAGATATACATAATTAATTTGAGAGCTTTAGGGGTGCTGGTAGGTGGATTTTGTTATCTTTGGACAGAGCCAGGTGAGCTGTTTCCACTCTTTGTGCTAAGCTATGCTAACAGGCTACAGGCTGTAGCTTCATATTGAACAGATCGTCTCAACTAAGGCTCCGCTAGAGAACAAATTAAAAAAAAAAAAAATGTTGTAGAATTTTGTACATGTATTTTTGTTGTAATGCAGCTTCATCTTTAAAGGGTCAGTTCACCCAAAACAAAAAATACCTCAAATGATTTACATAAATAGCTTCAGTTATATTTTTTAAGTTTTTAAAGTACCTGCTACTCTCAGTACAGTGGAGTTGGATTTAATGTGTGAAATGTGTGTTTCTCCACAAACAATGTGCCAGGGTACTTGTGTAAATGATCCCTTAGAGAAATAGACCTCTCTGTTGGAGAGTGAAATCATGTTTGTTAAACCAGAAACAGCCCTGAGATTGCTATCCCCAAACCCACCAGACTCCATTTAAATAAACAATAATTAAAGCCTGTATACAGCCAACATATTTTCACATCTAACTGGGTGAATTAAGGGTTTACTTCAACCAAACCAGAATTGGTTATTGTTGGAATGGTGAAAAGACAAACCAAGATGGTTTAAGCGAGTTTTATTTGGTTCCTGATTAGTTGTTTTCCTGTTTGCTTCATTCTCTGAATGAACTGTTTCACAATTATAAAATTATTGTTTATTTAAATGGAGTCTGGCGCATTTGGCAGTAGAGATTTTGAGTCTGTTTCTGGTTAAACAAAAAGGATCTTACTCTTCAACAAAAGGTCTCTTTGTCGGGATCCTTTCCATGATGTTTTTCAGAAACTTAAAATAAAAATCTGAGCCTGTCAGTGAAAAAAACAAGTACTTTTAGTGGACGTAAAGAGACGGTATGCAACTGTTCATTAATTTGGCTGCAGCCCTCTCACTTACCAGTAAAAAAATCAATGTCCCATTAGTTATATGAACGAAAAAACATGGAAAAATAGGGTCCAGGTTGAAAAACACAGCAGTTACATTATAAGATCTGAAAAATAGTTGCAGGGCTTAATACCATATGGTGTAAGTGGGACAGTATTTTATATGTTGGGGTTAAATGACCATTTAAACATAATGCTGAGTACGTAAAAAAACATCCATGTCTTCATTGCTCACAGAAGCATCAGTGGCTGACTGTATTAGGCTGAAGTTGTCTTACTTGACACCCAGGAACATGAAGTGGAGCCATAAGAAGGTCAACACCAGCATGAGCAGCATGTTGGGAAAAGCAAAGGCAAACCAGCTGGCAAAGTTGATGACATCACCATTCCCAGGGAAGAGCCTTCACAAAAGATTAGAAACATGGAGAGATGAGAGGCAAAAAAAAAGGTACAAACAGCTGCACTACTTACTTAGTTAATTACTTTGTTAGTTAATGCCTTACTTACTCGTCGATTTGGCCCTTCAGGATGATGTTGGGGGTTGTGCCGGTGAGCGTGGCCGTGCCTCCAATGCTGGCAGAGTAACACACACTCAGACTCATTCCTTTGGTCAGGAGCTGGTACTTCACTTCCATTGCTTTTCTCTTGAGCTCCTGCAGCGACTCTGGACTCCACTCGTGTTCAGCTGGAGCCAAAGACATTCAGTCAGTTAAAGTTATTAAAAAAGTTCATCTACAAGCAGACATTTTTACTTACGCACGCTGTCCTCCAGCTGAGCCTTGGTGTCTGGCTGGTCCTTTATTTCCTGTTTAGTTTGACTGATCTCGAGCTCAAACGCCTCGTTGTGCTCGGCTGCAGCCGCAAAATCTCGTTCGTCTGCCCGTTCCTCTGTGGCCCTTAGCTGCTGCAGCACGGCCTGGGCGATGGGCAGCATCATGGCTGTGGTGGCCGTGTTGCTGATCCACATGGACAGCAAGGAGGAGACGATCATGAAGCCCATCATTAACCTGTGTGAGAGGGCAGTGAAAGGGGGGAAATATGAGGACAGTGATCGTCAGTAAAACAGTAGTGGTGGGGATCAGATCTGTTGTATTTTCTGTTTTTGCAGAACAAACTGTTTGTTTTTGCAAATGTTTTTTCTCACTTATTGTTTCTAAATTCCGCCCTTCTTGTCGAATAGACAAAGCTATAGTCTTTGTTTGCTTTTGTTTTGTCTATATGCATGAGTTAAAGTTTCAGTGCATTGATTAATTTGTTGAGACGTATGTTTTTTGCAGTTGATGCTCCTGGTTGTTGTGGAGGAATTACTCAAAAGTGGCCAACGCTGTAAATCCACCACAATCGTACTGAAGAGACCTAATCATAAGAGGTGCTGAAGGAAGGTTTTCTGTTATCAATGTACCCTTCACTAAATTCCGCCCCAGTCATAGTGTTGCATCGGCTCCGACCAGGGTCCAACAACTACAGGGCTGAATTCCACTGACTCATGAAATCATATCAGATTTTCTGCATTTACAGGCTGGTATTGTGGATTTCGAGCTAGTCACGTTCTGCCTGAGACACATGTAATAATGATACTAGTAACCTGGAGAGGTTGGAAGGAGATATACGTTTCTTCCTTATTCCCAAAACATAATCAAACCCTGAAAAGTGTAGAGTTAGGTAGCTAGCTCTCAAAGGTATACGGCATGTATACACATGCTGCTTTTGTCTTTTAATGATTGTAACAGAGAATAAAAACTACCCTGCTTTACAGGATTGATTTTCAACCAGCTCTGTGTCATTGTAGTGTGTGCAGATGAACGGTGTTTGACTTCCCCAGGAGCTCCCTGCCCATCTGCCAGTGGAGGTCCAGGTGGTGGTGGCACGAGGGGAGCCAAACACCACTCATCTGCACCATTGATGTATAATAATAACTAGACACTGGATGCCAAAATGGCACCTATTTGATCCATATGCCAAAAATAATTTGGCTCATACACTTTACATTGTGATGACGTCACAGATTTTTAAAATCGTCTCATAAATATAAAATCTCCATGGATCAAAAATGAGAAAGAAAACTGACCTTGTTTGCAGTTCAAAGTGTCCTGAAAAATTGGAAGCAAGGCTGAGCTTCTCTCTGGGGGACCTGATCTGCACACACTGCGATGACACAGAGCTGGTTGAAAATCACCAGGTGTGGTTTCACTTTTACACTGTGATCTGTACGTTGGGCTTTAACTTCTATCTTTATCTTTTTAACCAGTTTTCACTGCTGAGTGACATTATGCATGTCTCCTACAGATGTGTATTATCTGTCTGCTTCTCTCTCTCTCTTTTAAATTTTTCTGCAACATTTGATCATTTTTCTTCAGGGATTGCGGTTTGACAGTGCGGGCTCCATGCTAGCTACATCTCGACAGACCACACGCAAAGAGACAGGGCTTAGCAAAGGGTCAATTGAACATTTCTGACACGTTGTATCATTTAAATAAATGTAATGTGGATGTTGTCTTAAAATGTGAACAAGTCCAGACTATAACTATCCTCGTAAACACTGCTGACCCTGTAGTCACATCTTTCTTTTTGCTGCCTACTGTTGTGTGCACAAGTGAGCCGTATCACAAGGCTTTCTTACAGGGCCGGACGAACGCCAACTAGCAGCAGAACTCGGAGAGCGATGCGCTTATGAAGGCTCCAGTGCTCCACTGCAATGGCCACCAACAGGCCACCGATGAACAGCATGTTTGAGTCTTTCAGATACTCAATACTGACCTGAAATAAATCAGACAATAACTTCAGCAGAAGAATAAAAAATCACGTAGAAAAACAAACAGCAAGTGTATCAACTATCAACTAACCAAAAGACATGCTGACTCATACATAAAGTATAATCCATTTTGTTTTATGAGCAGTAAGTAAAACACAGGGAACAGCAGATATTTAAGGTTCTGTTCTTCTGGTGTCCTTCAGCTGCCCTACAGCTGATCCTGACCTCAGATCTATCACAAGCTAAGCAAAGACAAATATGAGGTTGTATTTAAGGCAACTGGAACTGCTGTAAAATCCCAAACATTTTTAGTTTAATCTGTTAATCAGTGACGGGGGAAAAGTTTGAGGGTCTACACAATAAGTAAGTTGTGATTAACTGAAGCTGGAACCATTTTTTCTCTTCTCTTATAGCTTGCTCACATGAAATAAAATGCTGTCCTACAACAAAACTTTGCTCCAGATACTGTCAAAGACTATTTGTGAAAAGCCAAAACAAAACCTCACAAGTACTAGACATCTTTCTACCAAAATGTCTGAGAACCTTCTGGTCATATAGTTGCAGCAGTATTTCTCCACAGGTATCAGTACGGGTACATAAAGGCTGGCACCATAGAAAGAGAATCAGAGTAGAACGGACATTCCCATTCAAATCAATGTGGCAGGATGGTCCATGGGGATGGTAAGAGCCATTTTTGTACCGTTGCCATTGCAAGAAAGAAACTTGGATCGGTGTACAATTGTATTTTTCTGCCTGATAAGGCAAATAGATGTAAGAATAGGCCAAAATGAAGTTCTCAAACTACTGAGTGACACTTTACTGCCCCAATGACACTTGTCACTACAACAACTAACAACAATCGCCATTTTCTTTTTTACGAGTGAAACGTCCATGACAAACA
The DNA here is from genome assembly GCF_006386435.1 of Epinephelus moara. Taxonomy (NCBI): domain Eukaryota; kingdom Metazoa; phylum Chordata; class Actinopteri; order Perciformes; family Serranidae; genus Epinephelus; species Epinephelus moara. Next base: position 11,837,308 of record NC_065508.1, on the reverse strand, counting down.
GTTCAATGTCCTTTCTACTGTAATTTTATTTCTATGGCTGCCACATGGACTGTAGAAACTAAATTGTCCTTCAGGGATAAATAAAGTTTCCTGAACTGAACTGAACATAACGGAGCACAAAAATGTAGCCTAAATAAGGACTGACATCTCCAGCCTTCATGATGCCCATCATAGGGAAGAGGACGACTGGCAGTAGGGCAGTCACAGCCAGAGGCATACACTCTGTACACCAGTACAGAGCCATGAGGATGATAGCATAACCACATCTGGCTTCCTGCAAACACACACACACATACACTCGGGTTAGAAGAAAGTGGCAGCGAAGTAGGCCAATTTCTCGAAAATGAGAAGTGACAAAAATCACAGCATTAGTGCAGCATTTTGTCATTTTACATGTGAAAGGTGCTGAGATATGCAAAGACACAGACACAGATGCTGGGTACAGACAAAGACACACACCTAACAGTAAAGTTAATACGGCATTTTCAGCCTTCAAGTGCTTTGTCTTATCTCCGGCCTCTCTTTAAAAGGCAATAAGACTTTACACATGCAGATAACGCTAACCCTTGACCATAAAACAAACAGTTTGTTGTGCTCTTGTCTCACAAGATAATTTTTATGGGTCCTCAGTAAAATCACAAAGACCGTTTTAACTACCCGACATTTAACTTTCCACAGGAACGAGACCTCGCTCAGCTCTGCACTTTGAGGCAAAGTGTCTGCTTTTGCACTTTTAAAACATTAAGACCCAGTAAGATAAAGGAATACCAACATGTGATGTTTCCATGACGTATGACATGTACATGTGTATTTACTGTAGCATTCATATGTCATTTATTAAATTACAGCACAATACAACAGCTTTGTAGACCTAATTTGCTTTCACTACCATTAACTTACTGTACTATAATATATTTTACCACTATTACTATAACCTACAACTACTTTTCAGTTTTAGTATTGTATAATATTTTGATTAAATACGTGTTTTGATTTAGGTTACATTCATACTCTCTTTTCTCTGTCTTTCTTAGTTGTTGTTTTTTTCAGTTATAAGTAAGTAAGCCTTATCTGACAAAATAGTTTGTCATTTTGGGAAAAAAAAATTTTACTTTCTTGCTGATAGTTAGAAGAGAAGATCAATATTACCCTTGTGTCTGTGCACTAAATATAAAGATGGAGCAAATTGTTAGCTGAGTTTCGCATCAACACTCGAAACACCTAGCCTGGCTCAGTTGTAACAAATCTGCCTACCAGCACCGTTAAAACTCACAAATTAAGAGGTTGTGTCTGGTTTGTTTATTCCATACAAAAAAAAAGTAAAAACAGGTGTTATGTGATGGACTAGTCCTTAGCTAGAGGCAGTTGCCAGGCAACTACCAGTTACCTGCAATGGCAAGACTCTAAGGAAACTATAAAATAGTAATGATGTAGTTTTCCAGTAAGACTGCAGGAAGTCACTGCTCACAGATCACATCATAAACCCCTCGTTACACCACAGCTTGTCGTTTTCACACATAGGTGTAGGTGCAAATTAAACAAATAAGATATAATGTGTTAGTTGTAATTTCATATCTAACTCTAAAAAAAAAAAAAAAAAGCACATAAAAGCACATTTTCCAAAATGTTGAACTGTAGAGTGGTGCAGAACTGAGTCCTAAAACCCAGACATGAGTTAGCATTTTAGCACTCCCGGTTCCCTCATCTCGAAGTTTTTTTTTAAGGTGCTTTTGGTAAGATGCCTGAAATAAGGTCTGTGGTTAACACAAGCTTAAGTGACTTTAACGTTTTGTTCTATGACATAAAATACATCAGTAAATACCCCACCCATGAATTCTGAAGCCTTTACATGGCTTACAAAAATGTGGTTGCCACCAAAAGGCTAAATGAGACCTTTACAGCATTGTTGTTGTGGCGCAGGCTATTCTCATGCACGGTTCGTACGTTTTCCTGTGAAAAGTAACACACTAAAATTCTTACATATCCCCTATAACAATGAGCCAGTAATTCGTGCATATTTTGTTTGGGAGGCTATGATCATGTGACCAATGTGAGTAAAGAAGGAAGTGGCCTCGAGGGATCTAGTCAGGAGGAGGTTGAGGCTGTGGATGGGTGACAAAACACAGGACTTCCCCCAGGAGACTGGTGTTCATAACTGTTTGAACTTTGGATGAAAAGTGATTCATTCTAAGGTGCGTCCTCACCATGTTTCTTTTCCTAAACCTAACTACTTTACCTTAACGTTAACGTTAAGGATGTGAATCATTTGTGGGCCACTAATTTGTAGGGTTGTTGTGTGTGCACTTTTGTAAGATACAAACCATTGTATAAGGATGGGTTGCTCGTGATGCTGAAGTCATGTGACCATGGTGTATTCATTTACATTCTAATGTTAGTTTTTTACTCCTGGAAATTGCATTTTTGCTTCAAAAATCATACGACTGGAGTTTGTTTGTGGAGATTATCTTGCTGGACAAAATGTGTCCACTGTGAATCATATACGTTTGTTTGCCACAGAGCTTATTTCTGCATTGATCCAAAATCCAATGGAAACATCCAATAGGCTTTTTCTTGAGGGAACCAGGGCGATACTAACTTCCACGCTGTCCTACAAATAAATGCACTTTATTTCTTATTACTCATTTATAGGCTAACTATTATTATACTTATTACTATTAGTAATAGTAGTATTTGATTATTATTGTTATTATCAATCATTTATTATCAGTCCACCAAACTAAGTGCATGCATATGTTGCAGCATCTTCCCATAGTTTAAATTGTTCTGGAGTGAAAAGTAACCAGAGATAAAATAACTCACTGCACTAACTTGGCATGGAGAGTGCTGCTGAAATGGAGATGGAGGCAACAGTGTTCTTTATGTCTTTATTGGCACCGAAAGTCTCTGTGTTGTCAAATGTGGTTTAAGATTAACTGTGCATTGTGCATTACAATGTCACCTTTGTCTCTCAGCCATCATAAAAGCAACAGACTCTTCTTACAGTAAATACAACAAGTCCATAAATGAGGACAAGGAAATAAACAAGCTGATGAAAAAGGTGTCTGGTTGCAGCATTTAAACACAGAAGAGGTTACATGGGTCGGCGGGTTTAAGGTGATTGCATGTGTTTCCACTGATTACGTTAGGAATTTGACCCTGAAGATTTTATCTTATGAGTGGTTTTCTTTGGAAACCTGAGGAGTGATAAGTGACGGTTAATGGCCAAATACAAATTACAAAACAAATAGCCTGTATGCACGTTAAATAACTTTGACAGATTTATGTTTTATATAATATCAGTTTGAAGGTTAATGTTATTGTTTAACCTATATGGCTCATACTCAATATAATTCTACGTTTATGAAAGTGGGAATTGAAGTAAAGAACTGTCTTACTTCCTTCTTATGTTGTTGTATAAACTGTTATTGGTTGGATCTAAAGTCATCATGTTTTAATTATGCGATTGTAGCATCAATAATGGTGATGGCTTGTGAAGTTTTTGTTCATAAAAACACTTGCCAACTGAGCTACTGACATATGTAATGCAATTTCTTGAAATTTTAGACACAGATAATTTGTTACAACTCTAAAAACCCCTCAAATTGTCAGAAATAAGATTGTTTATTAATTTGCACCAATATGAAATAACAGTTTGAAAGGCAAGTTGGCAAATTAATTGAACAGGTTGAACTCAAAAGGACAAATATTTGATGTGCACATACAACCGCATGTGCACTTCTTTTGCAATCACCTCTCCATGTGTTAATAAACAGGGCAACATTTGTTTCCATGATGTATGACATGTACAGTGCAATAAACAAGTAGAAAAAAAGGGCACAGACAGTAAGGAACAAACATCTTTAGTCACAGTCAAACCCATCACAACTTTTACCTGTTTTACACTGGGAAACACTTGTGATGTTCTTCCAGTCAAGACAAACAGATTAAAACCACCCAGTTAATTAAAGGTAAGTTACCTCCATGCACACACACAATCACACTCACCGATGTAGGGATGACGAGTGGCAGGGGAAGGAGTACAAGCGGAGTGACGACGATGATGATGAAGTTTCTGTGGTTCCACAGCCACTTCAGCCAACTATCCATGATTGTGCTGGCAAAACTGACAAAAAGCAGCAGAGCGGAGAAAAACTATCCGGAGAGTAACTCACGGCTGATCAAAATTTACAAAGAGTAAATTAACCTACACAGAGTTCAGGTGAGCTGACAGAAAAGCTAAGTGATAGAAAAGCTAAGCGGTAAAGTGGAGCTGAGGAAACACAGATGTGCCTCACAGACGCCCACTGAGGTAATGAGACTGATGTAACTGCAAAAAGACCCTTTTATATCTCTAGTGGCATATCAAACATTAACCAAACACCAACGAGATCACAACCCTATACAGAGGGGCAGATGAAGCTATTGGTTAAGAGAGAAAGCAATAGAAAAGGTAGAGAGAGATGGAGAGGCTTAGAGATGAGGAGAAAGATAGCGAAACGATGCAGGTTTATTACCTAAAGGAGAGCAGCTCCGTCGGGTCTAACCAAAGGTCAGGGCCTGTGTATGTGCCAGCTGAGCTGAAGGAAAAGAATAGGTACAGCAGCCACTTACAGTCTGCTACAAAGTCAACAAACATGAAACTTTAGTTATAACTTTGACATAAAAATCCCCGAAAGGGATGCTTTTTTTTATCAGAGTTAAAGGACAAGTGATTATAACTCTGTATTATAGGCCTACAAGTACACAGAGGTGTAGAAGGTCTAACATGTTTTAGCCTAAGTTAGTGTCAGACTAATTCAACATTCCTCCTCAAACGAGAAGTTGAGTTTCAATCAATAAACATCCTTTTTCTATTTACCACAGCCAAGGTTTTTGCCGCTGCAGCTGTAGGGGAGACTGGGGATGGTTGGCAACACTTTTAATTTCTACAACAACAAATGAACTACAAATCACCTGATTCACTCTGCACATACTTAGTTCAGAGCCTCAGAATGAGTCGCAAAAACAGAAAATGTTTGAGTGTAACATGACTTATGTAGACTTCAGATAGTTCCCGGGGGTTACTGACGGACCATTTGAATACATTATACTGAGAGACAGAATTTTTGGGGAGTAGCAGTCAATAATGCATGTTAATTTAGTTAAGATGTGTTGTCTTACCCTTTAAAAGTGCATCTGCTGTAACTCCACTGCATTGGAGCATGTGCTGCTTACTTTCGGAAACTATTGAGAGGCTCCACGATCCACCATTGCTGTAAAAAAAAAGGGTCCATTGGAGTGAACGGAGATGACACAACTCTCTGTTCAAGGGCTCTGGCTTAGTTTAGTCCTTATTCTTCATGTGAGGAATTAGCACCCAGTGGCAGACACAGCCAAGAAAAAAATAACTTCAACAATTTTTTTTTTTTTACTTCATTTATTTTTGTGATAGCATTGCCTGCTTTGTAGTTACAGTCATCAAACTTATGTTTAATATATGAAGGTGACTTTTATGCAAGTTAGTGCTCATGTTTTAGCTGAGAGCTGAAATGTTAGCTAGTTGGTGGCCACAGGAGTCTGGGTTAGTTGTAACAACATGAGAAAAAATGTAGAAACCTACCCCTAGCAAAATTTTAATATACTTGGCTCACACACAAGCACAAACACACACTCACAGGCAGGACCAGCACAGACAAGCAAAAACACACATAGTCAGCCAAGTAAGAGTGCAAAAGGACACACACACACACACACACAGGATTGCAAGACAAGTGCAAACACACATAAATAAACATAGACACAGACACGCACATCATCACATCAAACACACACACACATGCGTCATCTTGGCATCCAGTATCTAGATATTATTATAAGTCTATGAGTTCACTCCAGGCTATGTAACAACTAACCCGGACCATAAGGGTTAATTGTCACATTCCTCTCCTTGTGTTTGAGACCAAACCATGTATTAAAGAGATAACAAGTACAAATGCACACGTTCCAAATATTTAGGGGGACGTGTTCCCTGTGTCAACTCCCCACCCAAATAATATTCCACACAGCTTTTGTCATTATAGAAAGTCTTACTTTAAAGGAATAATCTGATACAGCCAGACGCTGAGGACAGCTCACCTGGGTCAGTAAACAATAACAAAATACACCTCACATGACCTTTAAAGTTCACTAGTTAACAATTTATATCCTGTTTGTTTAAACCATACATAAAAGCATCGTGTAAAAACATTTTATGGTGGGTTGTAAACAAGTAAAATAGAAAACACCATTCATGAATTGCACAACTGTCTTGTTTTATCATGTTTGCTAACAAACTAGTCCAATATCCTAAGGTAACCTGGGTTTTCTATTAAAGTTGTTAAAGTTTGACAATGAAATAATTCAAATAAAAAAGATATTTGCTCTTTATTTCTGTCTCTCCTTGCCTTAAATAGAAGGCGAAGTCAAACCCAAAACAAGACAATATGACTGGAAGGAGGACACACCGCTTGGTTCTGATGGCTGATACGACAGGTGCTCCTTGGTAAGGCAGACGAAAGTAGGACAAATAGGAATCAGGAAGTCTTACAGGATATAAAGTTGTGCAAAAAACATAAAAAACAACAAGGCGCTATGTCTTCAGGTGAAATAATGTAATATAGAAATAGTGTGATCACTGGTGGTAGACTTGAAAGGATGCAAGTGTCGCATACTCCGGCTCCATTTACATTTCTCTTTTATTCAGACAATGTTTCGGCCCACAGGTCTTCTTCAGGATCAACAAAGGTTATCAAACATGAAGATCACATGAGGCCTTCTTTAAGATCAACTGAGGCCTTTCTAAAGATTAACAAAGATGTTGACCTTGAGGAAGGCTTGAGAGCTGACACGTCAAATGAAAAAAGAGAAATTCATGGAGCCAGAGTGGGAGACACTTGTTTCCTACTTCCAGGTGACATCATAGGAAGATTATGAGACAATGGGCCCTTGAGCACAGATATACAAAGGGCCCCATAGCAGCAAGGTCTATAGACGGTTTGGCACAACGTCTGCAGTGATGCCAGGTAAGGAGCTCGGACATCCGGAGGGAGTCTGGAGTAGAGCTGCAGCTCCTTCGCATCAAAAAGGGGCCTTTTGAGGTGGTGTGGGCATCTGATCATAATGTCTCCTGGGCGCCTCCCGTGTTCCGGGCATGTCAAACTGGTAGGAGGCCCCGGGGCAGACCCAGAACACGCTGGAGGGATAATATATCATGTCTGGCCTCAGAAAGCCTCAGGATCCCCCAGGAGGAGCTGGAAAGCGTTACTGGGGAGAGAGGAGTCTGGAGTACTTTGCTCAGCCTGCTGCGACACTGGCCTCGGATAAGCGGTTAAAAATGGAATGTAAAAAAGTTTATTCTTCAAGCATATGTAACAGACCAGTGCAAATCGAGTCTCTGATAAAAATCTAGAGTCTAGCAAGACTTCCTGGTCCCTGTTTTTAATGACAATATGACTGTTTTTGAGTCAGTTTCGCACAGCTATAGTTTTTAGGGTTGTTTGTCTTGAATGGAGATAAGGGTTTCTTTTAGAAATCACTGGTTGACTCAAATATCAGCACCCTAAAACTTTAACCTAAAAACAACCTGGATTTTGGCTTTAAGGGCAGGATAATGGCCTAAGACAAGAGCATAGATGTTACAAGAAGTCTGTAAACCAATAACGAGCAACACCAGGACATGACTATCAAGATCATTACAGTATCACTGTAGTATTTTATGATCTTACACAACACACGGAAATCACTGACAACTCTCTGTTGTTTTATAACTTCAACTTCAACTTCATATGTGAGATAAGGCCAAGAATTTAACTCATAAAACACACTGTCAACCATATTAAATCAAAACTAGGCCTTATGTTGTGTCACAGAAAGCACAAACATGGACATTACAGCTTTGTTTGAAAAAGAATCTGCTCAATATCAGTATTATATTTTCATAGACATAATATTTAGGCCCAAAAATGATTTGTCAAAAATGGGAGCTTTACTGATGCTCTATTTTTTCTGCAAATAGGATGTTATTTCTCTAGCTTATGGAATATTCTTTATTACACTGAAATTTGTCCACAGTTTTTATCCACTTAAGTCCAGATCATATTTAACTAACATAGATTCCAATTGTTTATTCTATTTCTTTTTTTTCCAGAGTCACAACTTCAAAGATTAGAGAATTCCACATGGAAGTAGAAGGAGAGTCGTCCCTGACCTACTTCACCATAATGGCTTTCCTCAGCAGCATTATGAGCAATTGAGAGTCAGGGACATTTCCCTGCAGACATGAAGTGGATTTGCTGACACCTGTTGACCTGCTGCTCTACAGATGTTTGCGCATATTGCATATAAATTTGTCCAAGTTTGAAGATAATATTTCAGAATGAAATTTAGATATGAAGTGCTTTTGCCCTTTGTGGTCCAGACAAAAAGTCTTTAGCAGGTGAGAGTCATTTGAAAATTCCACCTGGTAAATAACTGTAATAACTGGTATAATAATAGCATTAATCTTCTGTAAGTCTGGTGGTAGTTTTTAGGGCTTTTGCGTTTATTATAGAACAGCTGGAGAGTGACAGGAAACGGGAAAGACACGCAGCAAGGGCCGCAGGTTGGAATCAAACCCCATCTGCAGCTGAGGCCTCAGCCTATATGGGGTGCACGGTCTACCCGGTGAGCCAGATGGCGTCCCCTAGAGGAAGTTTTCTAAAGTCTGAGGAAATAACCCTGATGATGTTATCGGGGTCATATCAGTTTGGGCTTTAGGTGTAACATTTTTTGAAAGAAATCCTGCATTACATACTGGAGACATGGGGTTTAAAAGAAGTGGCTATTTAGCAGTCAGGGAGGGTGTAATGAAAGACACTATTGAGAGCTGTATCAAAGAAATGCAGGTTGTTTGTTTGTTTCTGGAGCTTGACCATTACTAAGGGATGCATTTCAGGATATTTGGGTTTTGCTGTTTGTGTTTTAACCATTCTTTTTTTGTTGTTTGTTTTATCTCTTTAAGGCCCCCTAGCGTTATGGAAGTATAATACCATACTGCTGGCATACCCCTTTGGGTGGGTGGTACTGACCGACGCTAGCTCATTTAAATCATGATTTATCCAAAAAAAGTCTGTTGCCGGGAAGTTGGTCTGTGCAACATGTAACTCTGGAGAAGGAGAGTTGATGGTTGAGTCTCATTCGCAGGTGATCAAATACAGCAGCCCAGTCGGCAGAAGAAACTGTTGGCATGATAAGTTAAAGACCAATGATCAGTGAGTCATTGCTGTGTTTAGGCATTTAGGCTCCCAATGTGGGTGTTTTATAGCAACCCATCACTGTGTTTCCATTGGCTTTTTAAGCTCCAATAACATGGGTGTTTTGTAGCGACCCATTGGCGGGGATAGTGCCACGAAAAGTGATTGTTTTTGCTGGACGTCGCTGCTTTTCCTGCCGCGATTGTGCCCCTAAACTGGATATTGTAAGCCGAAACACGATCTTCTCTTAACCATAACCAAGTGGTTTTTGTGCCTAAACATAACCACATCTTAACCAGTGTTGGTGAAACATTAAGATTTAACAACAAATTTATCATACCCGTGGTTTGCAGAAACACATGCAACATTTTTTCTGGTGATTGTGTCATGATCCTGGGTTTGTTTATATCCTGTTATCCTACGGGCTTCGTTTTGGAGTTTCATCTTTGTGTCCCTTGTTTCATGTTATTCATTCATGTTTAATCTGCTTCCTGATATATTTTGTAGATTCTCTCCTCATGTGTCGTGTCTGGTTTTACCTCCTGTCTTTGTGTGTTTTCCCACCTGTTTTCTGTCACACCTGTCTCATTAGTCCTTCCCTGTTCCCGGAGTCTTCCCTTCACACCTGGTCTATATTGGACTTGTCTGCTCCACCAATCTCCATTTCCTTCCTTTTGCCCATGTCTTCCTAATCCAGCTGTGTCTTGTTCTTGTGATTAATTTTCTGTGTATATATACCTGTGTATTTCCCTTTGTCTGTTTGTCTGTGTTGATTCTGTGTTCGACAACCTGGATACTCAGAAACATGGCCGTAGCCAGCTATGAGGTTTACCAAGGTCCGGACCTCGGTAAAAATTTTAAAGGGAAAAAAATAAAAGAAGCCCCAAACAGCATGGTAAACATATTAACACACCGGACAGCTTTTATTTTGAAACAGCACCTCCTTTTCAAATTCTGGACCTCGCAAATTTCTAAACCCTGGTTATGGCCCTGCTCAGAAATCAACTTTCTTTCTTCAAAGTTACATACAGCACCTTTAAATATCGTTTTCTCATTTTAATTTCCAGTATGATGTAACACTAATTTATCTTAATCTTAGTTTAACTTAATCCTTGTTGATGCATCTCATCCTAAACTGAAATCTTACTCAGTATAAACTCCAGGCGGCTGTTTTCTGTCCTGGAGTACAAACTATCTTTACTACACCAGAGGAACTTTGTGGATTACACAACACTCATCAGACTTTTCCATGGTTGCCAGTATGTGTTCCTTGAAGCGCTATTGTGAAATGTGACGTCTTATTAAATGATACTATTAAAGATATGGCAGCAACCCAATATTAATATCCTCATTAACTGATGCAAGCACAGCTGAGAAAGCAAAAGTGCACCTGCCTTTATATTCTGTCCTCACCAGTTTTCACTGCACTTAACAAAACTATTTTCACTGACTTCATTTTTTGGACTGGTTTATTATACACTGCTGGACTGGTGCTACAGGCCCAGAAATGCTTCAGTCTGAGTGTAGAGAAAAGCTACAACACCAGAGCTCTTTGACTGAGACATTTTATTTATAAAAAAAATCGTTCAATGTTTAACAGAGTGACGAGGAAGTAATAACATGTCTTTAATCTGTCCGCCTGATGGTGATGTGCCAGTCTCAGCCTTTATGTCTGAATCTGTCAGACAGTCTTCTGTTGGTCATAATCCAAAATAAATTAACAGGTGCTCCACAGATTTAGAAAATATCCTACATTTGTCTTGTTGTATTCCTTTTATGATGTGCCACTCTTATCAGGGCTTAATTTGGAGGAAGGCATTGTGTTTGCTTTGGGGTTATATTTTACACCAGAGATCAATAAGAGGAAAAAGACTGCCCTGGTTACACAATGTTTGAGCCTCATTCGACCTGACATTATACATACACTTTATATCTTCACACTCTTTTGTAGTTTCTAGTCCAGTTTGTGATCCTGCATTTCAACCAATTTCCTAATTGAGAGTCATTCAAGCTCAACGGTCCATTACTGCGAGATTTATTCTAATTATCTGCCTTAAAAAATTAAATAACCAAGAGGCAGATGTTGGATGTTAAATTAGCCAGATAACTGGAAATCAGTGGGTATATTTTGTGCCTTAATGTGACCATGTTCAGGATGTTTCTGGGACAAACAGGTCAGAGATCAGCCACCACAGTTTAATGATTATCACAGCCGAGTGTTGACCAATCAGGAAAGCGGATGCCTGGGGGTCAACAGCTCCTGAAAAATATCTATTGATCATCTGCACACAGTGCTGCACCCCAAAGTGGGACACTGAGCTCAGACTCATCCAACTATAGTTCACTGGTGTAAACAGGCAAACAGCTGTCTTCTCAATTCAGAATCCACATTTTTATTTTGTTGTTTAAGAGCAGGATATTTTCTGAGAGTTGTCATGAAGCCAGCAGTGGCTCTGCTGGGCCTCGTCCTCCTTCTGAACACAGCCTTTGCTGCAGAGGGTGAGTCTTCCAGATTGTGTTTTCTGATTTAACTCAGCTTAAAGGCAAAGGAAAGATTGCGGGAACACTGAATGCAGATACACTCAGTTAATATTAAAAGTAAAAGATGGACACAAGACTGTCAGAGTATATGTTTATGTATGTTGGCCTACATTACACAGGAGAGGGATTTTTGACATGTATGATGCATGATTATTATATTAGCTTGTAAACTGTATTACTTGGAAACTAATTAATCAAGTCACTAACACTAACACTGGCTGAAGGTAACACTGGTTGAAGGTAACGAAGTACATTTGTTAAAGTACAATTCTCAGATACTTTGCTTGAGTATTTCCATTTGATGTTACTTTATACTGCGACTCCGCTACATTTCAGAGGGAAGCACTGTACTTGTTATTTATTTGACAGCTGTAGTTTCTAGTCACCTTATTTGTTACATGAAGAATATGAAATACAAAACATTCCAGTGGTCCTTCAACTTTTTGTCTTGTGATCCCTGTTAAAAAGCAGCGTCTATTAGAAAAATCCAGTCGTTCACAAAAAAACCCCCAAAGATTTCAGAGAATTAAATCAAATTTGTGTGGCAGAACTTTGTTTGTCTTGTTTTCTTGCTCATCTCAGGACCCCTCATATTTATCATGTGACCCACTGGAGGGGCCTGACCCCAAGGTTTGGAGTCATTTGACAAAAATACCTACAAACAATAAGCAAAGTGGATAGCTCCATCTCCATCTGCTACTATCTGCTTTTCTCCGTAGAGGGAGCGCTTGTATTGGAGTATTTTGCATTACTCTTATGGCAGTAAATGATCTGAGTACGTCCTCCACCACCTGGTTACTAAATGGTAAAGTCTCTATCACTACATGTCATTTTAACATTGATACAAACAACCTGCATTTCCACAGAGACCTGCGTGGGTCGCTGTGGCTCCTTTGAATCGCAGAGGAAATGTCAGTGTGACTCCATGTGTGTGTACTATGGAAGCTGCTGTGGGGACTTCGACACCGTCTGCCCTAAAAAAAGTCAGTGCATTTGCAGAATCTTACCACTTCACTGAGTAAACTGTTTCTTATTGTAGTGCAATTCTTGGCTTTTGTAAGTTATTGAATATAACTGAGACACTTCTGTTTTGCCCTCAGTTGCTCGTGGTGATACCTTTGATGAAACAGTTGACGTATCAGAAGCAGTGACGACTTTTGCCCCGAGCACACCAACAATTTTCCTACCAACTTTAAACCCCACCCTTGCCCCTCCCCTACCCCACACAACACAGGGGCCCACACTGGCTGTAGACCCTGACGCAGCACCCTGCAGCGGTCGACCTTTCGATGCTTTTCTGCAGCTGAAGAACGGGTCGATCTATGCATTTAGAGGTAAACCTGGCCTTTCTGTGCAGGCTTGACATGTCATTTTTTAATTTTCAGTTAATACTTTGTGTATTATCCTGGTTAAATATATTGAATTCAGTCCCTCATATAATCCTGATCCAAATGCTCCTTTTCCTCCAAGGTGAATACTTCTTTGAGTTGGATGACAAGTCCATCCTTCCTGGTTATCCTAAACGCATTGAGGATGTGTGGGGGATCTCTGGACCCATCAGTGCTGCATTCACACGCATCAACTGTCAGGGAAAAACCTACATCTTCAAGGTAGAAACTTCTACTTCTCTACAGTCTGGAAACACTGAGTGTTTTATCAAGATTTACACGGCAATCTAAATCAGTAATCAATAATAGATTGTCGATATAGAGATTTTCATGCTCACAAACACTTGACGGTGAAGAAAACAAAGAATCCTGTACAGTTCATTAAGAATCTCAAATCATCAGGTAAAATACATGGTTCTTACAAACACTAACAGGGCTGAGCAGAATACTCGGATGAAATGAGTATGTGCTTACGAGTACGAGTATCATATGAGTAAAATGTGTCATTGTCTGTGCTTGTGATAAAGGAAATTTAGGTTTCATCTACTGTGATAAAAAATGATCTGAAGCTCAATTCTGAGGCTGTTCTGTAAATACTTTTCATAGATAATCAATGTTGCAACTCCTGAATAATCCATATAAATTTCAAAATGTCAACTTATGATTAGGCCCAGCCCACTTTCGATTTAAAACCCACCCACTTCTGGCACTCCGCCCATCCCGAGTACAGATCGAGATAATTTAGTTGGCTGAACAGATGCAGACACAGATACAGATAATGGTGAACTCAATCATCCCTAATTTTTTATGTATTATTTTAGCTCGGTGTCTGTTATAAAGCCTCACTGCTTTGAGCTGTATCTTTATTCTTTCTCAGGGAAACCAATACTGGAGGTTTGATGGTGATGTCTTGGATGAAGACTATCCGCGAGACATTTCAGTCGGCTTTGACGGCATACCAGATTCCGTTGATGCCGCATTTGCCATACCAGCACCGAGTCACCGTGGCAAAGAGAAAGCCTACTTTTTCAAAGGTACTTTTTCTAGGGCTGTGTTATATTTTTTTTTGCAGGCCTCGGAAAATAAACCCATATCGTATTCATAATACAAAAGCAAAGATTTAAAAAAGATGTGTCAATAAAAACAAACTGGCATAATAAAGCTGGACAGCTGGGATAGGCTCCAGCCCTCCTGCAACCCTGAACAGGATGAGCAGTTACGGATAATAAATGAATGATGATTCTTTTGTTAATCATCTTGTGACTCCTCTTGGGGTTGTGACCCCCAGGTTGCAAACGTCCAGGTTTGGAAGTACTATACAAGTACAATTTTGAGGTAACTGTACTGTACTTAGGTAATTCCATTTTCTGCCACCTTACACTTCGACTCAAATATGATCAACAAATCCAGTATGATGTAAAAAGTGAAGCTACTCAGCTGTAAAGTAGTTTAAATTAGCCTCGTGTTTACTAGCTGCAGCATTAAAGTGATGCATCAATAGTTAGAATACAAAAATATAACATATATCATTCTGCACAAAGAGTACTTTTACTTTTAATACTTTTAGTATATTGTGATCATAACACAAAGTTTGCATGCAGGACTTTTATTTGTAACAGTGTATTTTTACACTGTGGTACTGCTTCTTTTACTTAAGTAAAAGATCTGAGTGCTTCTGGACATCTCTGCTCTAAAGTGACATTTCCTTGTCTCATCATTTTATGCTGAGGAGAGCTCAACTACTAAAGTTAAGTGTTCATTAATAAATAAATGGAATTCAGGCATCATCGGTTTCATTATTTAGGCCTACACTTGTGTTTTTCTGAGACTGTCCTCCCCCAAAATACAACCAGCTGTTTATATAAGCCCCCCAGGAAGTGTGCATATTTTCATAGTAATGCTCCACTGAGCTTTTTCATAGTAATAAGGCTGTCTCCAGGTTTCTTTATACATGCAGGGTTTGTACAAACAATTGCTATCCATATTTACGGTTATGGTTAGGCAGTAACCGCTAGTGACCGTAGCACTTACGACGGGAGCAAAGAATGAATTCAAGAGACATAGTATTAAGACCACGTACGGAAGACTTTGACCCAGGACACTGCTGTTCATATCCTGTGTCATCATGTACATGATACATCATATACGTCATGTAACATGAAGTACGTAAATTCACGTGACATATATCAGGAAATGCTCCTTTGGGTCATATTAGAGGGACCTCTGTGGTTGTGTGTGTTGGAGGACTTGCTGTGTTTTACTACTGTTACATATCAAAATGTCTCTTGTTTTTCTTTCTTTCTTTCTTTCTTTCTTCAGGGGACAAGTACTACCATTATGAGTTCAAGCACCAGCCTTCCCATGAAGAGTGTGTCCAAATGAGCAGGTCCTCCCCGTCTGTACTGTTCACACGATACACGGACCTCTTCTGTGATCAGACATGGGAGGATTTCTTCACAGAGCTCTTTGGCGGCTCAGGTACACCTCAGCTGTTTATGTGTGTTTTCATATGTATTTACATGTGTTTGTCTCTAATCATCCATCATTTCTCCTCCTCATTCAGTCAGCAGTCACCAAATGGGCGCTCGTTTCATCACTAGGGACTGGCAAGGCATCAGGCCCACTGTAGATGCTGCCATGGTGGGGCGAGTCTACCTCAGTCCCAATCCCACGCCATCTTCTCCTCCGTTGAGGAGGAGCAGCAGTCGGAAGAGGAAGCTCAGCAAGAAGCGTGCACAGCAAAGAAGGCAGAGTCGCCATGTGTTGTTTGATGATTTGTGGGGTTATGATGATTGGTTTGATTACAGCGACTTCAGCATCTTTGAAGAGAGCCCCACACCAGAGCCCAAAAGCACCCCTGTGCAAAATGTGTATTTTTTCAAGAAAGGTATGTAGCCAGGTAACAACAACACAAACAGATTATCCTTAAGCTGACTGCTTTAACCCCTTTTGGTTTGTGTGTTTCTTTTCTTTCTTTGATGGCAGATAAATACTACAGAGTGAATCTGCAGACAAAACGCGTGGACTCGGCAAAACCTCCTTACCCACGATCCATTGCGAAATACTGGCTGGGCTGCAAGCATGAAGACACACCTGATGCATCGAGGGCAGAGAAGAGATAGGCCAGCTGAGTCCATAGTTTGAGGAGAAAAAAAAAGAAAATCACTCTCACTATGAGCACCTCTTAATGTCACAAGTCTTAAAGTAATTACAATATGAACTTATAATAGCTTCTGTCCTTTTTGTTCTTTGCATTTTGTTTATGATAAATAGCCCCTCTGACGTCCCCTCTGTATTCACGTGTATAGGCTAAAATTCTGCATGATTTAATAAAGCTGAGATTTTAATTCTGTGAGTGCCTGAATATTCTTCTTGTCCAAATGGTACAGTCCACACACACACACACACACCTGATAAATTTTCTGGCTAGCTATCACTACATGCCTGACTTTAACACTGACCCTACCTGTTACCTGAATCAGCTTCTAAAAGTTAAATTCCTCTTACCATCAACAGCTTTGTTATATCCCCTTTTGAAAACGGGAGACAAAAGAAGACAACAACATGACAATCTAATAACTGAAGGAGTCAGAATAAATAAATGAAAGGTGATTTATTCACATGTGACACAAGGTTCTCCAAATGTGGGAGAGGAAGGGAGAAAGTGGTTGTGCCAAATAAAAGAAACCAATATAACCAAACCAGGCCTCAACTAACCTCTACTTAACCCTTCACCTAACAAATACAAGGGTGGCAATGACCAATAAACCCAGTGTTTCTGAACACAAAATAGCTACGTGAGGGAAATGTATAGGGTACCAAGTTACCTATGGTCCTCAATGTCCCGTCACTTTTAATTTCTAACAACTTTAATCAAACAGAGCAGCAGCAGCCCAGTCAGTCTCAGTGCAGAGGATCAAAAGGGAGAGGCCAGAACAAAAGGAGAGGCCAGAACTTTTCAGAGCTTTGTGCTTCTTCAGAGCTAAACTAGTTTTCCAAATTGACGTTTGTACGATTAAACAAAATCCTCAGTGACACTGAACAAAATCCTTGTAAACGACTGCAGGGTTAGCAAGTTAGCTTGCTAACAAGGGAGGCTATGCTAACAAGTAAACTGTTCACTAACAAAGAGTAAGGGTAATAGTATTTTTCAGTTGCAAATTCCCACAATTGACACATTTTCCCTCCTTATATCCACGTTGATCCTGGATAGATTTTGTTAGGTTTATCCAGGACCATCATCATCATCACGCTAACTCTGGATAATTTGTTTTTGTCGACATCAACATAGCAGTAATGGTCCTGGATCAACATCAGCGATTCTATTCAGGATTAACATGGCAATGATGTCCCTGGATCAAATAAATTATGTAGGATAAAGATGATGATGATGGTCCTGAATTGAAAAAGAAGGGAGCTCTAGGAGCTCTTTTAAGGTCTAAGATGCTTTGTGAACAAGGACCTAGTCTTAACTATAAGGGGAAATTCTAATAAAACGTCACAGTTGTAAGATTTTTCTTAGGATTTCATCACTAGGAGCAACTCTTAGCACTAGGTAGCTTTGTGAATACGGCCCCAGATTGTTAGCACCTGGAGAGAAAACAGGATACAGGGAGAGAGAGAGAGAGAGAGAAACAGAGAGGAAGAAAACACAGCACAAAAATGCATTTTCCCCTACCTGGCAACAAATTCAATTTTCAATTTAATTTTATTTATATAGCACAATATCACAAACCTCAGAGGGCTTTACACCATACCAAACCATCTGTCCTTAAAGCCTCACTGCAGATAGGGAAGTTGCTCTCTTGAAAGAGGTGCACCATCTGCTGGACATCTCACACACACGCACACTCACAATAAATTAATACACATTAAAGCTAATTTATATATGTATATCCCTTTACATATGTCCTTATATGTAATGCACACAACACATTTTCTAACAGTTTGTATTAGGCTTCTGTTTCTGTTTGCATTCATGCAACTTTTTTCTTGCCATAAATACAAGCAACACCACAGCCTACTTTGTGTCGAAGAACGCGCTCGTGGCTGCAATCATAACTGAAGACCACCGTTCACAAAACTGCCTGTGAGTAGCATGGCGACCACTTCCACCGTGTTTATCGTGTTAAAGACCATATACTGTTTTACTGTTACCGAGTAACATCCTAATACTGATTTAAATTTGATCGAAAAATCTCTGGGGAAATCACTTCCGGTTTCCAGTGTAAAACATGTTTCTTGTATGTTACTGTGTGAGTACAGTTACTATGGCTTAAATATAGCCTAGAGTTTTCTTGAACATATCCATGTCGTCTGTGAGCCATCTTGCAGACACTCTTCAGTAAACCAGTACATAGACAAAAAGGCACCGCTGGGATTCGAACCCAGGATCTCCTGTTTACTAGACAGGCGCTTTAACCAACTAAGCCACGGCGCCACGTGACGGGGAAGACGGAAGTGGCTGTTATGAATGAAAACCAGACATAATAGTTGCATAAAATATTTGCTTTATTTGTGAAGCTAGCGTAATACTCTACAATATGTTAATAAATCTAAATAGCTCTATACATTTATTGCACGTGAGAAAGTCCTTTGTACAGGACGGTATAGCTTAATATACAATTTGGTCTTAAATATAGCTACTTTTCTTTCAAACCTTCTTTTATTGTTCAACCCAAAATATAATCAATCATTGCCGCAGAAATGTCCAAATCCGACACACTGAAGTCGCCCAGGTCCTGAAAGAACAGCTCGGACAGGTCGTCCAGGTCGGAGATGTTCCTGTGGTCCGGCTGACTCTGGACCCTCTCCATGGGCTCAGGATGTCCGACTGTAGCGCAGCGGCTACCCTCAGGCTGGGATCTATGTGCATCTCCGAGGAAAGCCTCAAAGTCCTCTGTGAAATCCCATTCACTGAGCTCGCTGTGTGGGAACACACCGTGGCAATAGTCAGTAAAGTCCGCAGTTTGGCTGTAGTGATGTTGGGGAACTCCTGTGGGATTAGGTTCATGCAGGGAGCAAGATGTAGCTTGGTCAGCGGCGACAGGGGACGTAGGTGTGGGCAGGGACATGGTCTGACTTCCCATGATGGTTGAGAGCCTGGTGGACTGAGGTAGACTTGGAGCAGGGTACCCTGGTGGGGACGGTATGCTCGGGGTGTGGAAAGAGTGCGCCAACTGGGGGAATGGTGGACTGGGAGCTGGAGTGTAGGAGAACTCATGATGGAAGTAGTCTGCGGAGGGTTTGGGGGTCTCTCTGGTTGGTTTCTTGCTCTTGAAATAGCGCGCGCGTCGATTTTGAAACCAGACCTGTTGAAAAGAAAGAAGTATGGTTATTTTCATGGCACACTGGCGCATTGGGGAAATTACGCACGGGAAATCTGTGACGCATGTGTCATACCTGGATCTTGGACTCCGGCAGCCCAGTTATAGACGCAAGAGACTCCTTGATTTTGATATCCGGATACTGTGTGACAGAGAAGGCCCTCTCCAGCTCGCTCAGCTGCGCCTTGCTGAAAGTTGTGCGCTTCCGGCGACGCTGGGTGTCCGAGCGCATCTTGTGGGGAGCATCATGGCTTACTACAAGGAGAGGACAAAATGTTAGTTATTTGATACTTCTCTGACCTCTAAACTGGAATTAAACACACTGCAAGCAGGGAATCAAATTTAGATGTGTGCACGCAGAGGGACATCCAAAGAAATGCTGTATACCTAACTATTTAACTGTTAAATTCACCGATCTTTAAGCAACTAAAGTAAAAGAGATCATGCAGCATTGTGTCTTAGTCTATATGAAACGCGTTCCCTTGGTCAGTTTTTAAAAGTGTAACAAACTAAAGACATTCAGCCTCTTACCTCTGATGGAGTCCTGTGCGTAATCGTCGTTGTTGTTCATATCCAGGCATGTAGCAGGCCAATAATGTCCCGAGTAAAACGTGTTCATCTCAGAGACATTACCTCCAGTAAAATCCAATCCGAATGCCATTTTTCAGTAGAGCTCAAACACAAAGCAACCAGGAGTATGTTTCTTCAAGTCTCCCCTCGACACTGGTGAACACGCAGGACACCAGAGGGTTTTATACTTCTCTTGACAGACAGAAAACGACCCCCCTGCACCCCACCCTCTTGCACATCTCAGTGGATATTGTCAAGCCTTACAAACGCGTGCCTTTGATGTGCTACACACCTATTAACAGCTGTCCGGGCTAATAGGTGATGACCCATTAATGTGCCCATTTAGCCTAGACGGAGCTTGTCCTGTCCTGCAGGAGTGTTAGGTCACACAACACTGAGATCCTCTGGCAAATCTCTGCATGTAAAGACCATTGTTAGAGTAAAAACATTTAAGTTTGAGGGGGAAATGGAAGAGTAGGCTTTAATATTTGTGTATTTTCTAAATCTTTATTTAGGCCTAGACGCACTTGATGAAACACCTATTTGATTTCCAGACTTCCAAAGCCATTTATTCAACAGATAGTGCTCTCCATAAAAATAAAAACACTAAAATAATTTTGACTTGGTTACACAGTGCTGAAAACATGGCAGGTGAGGCAACACTCACACTTTTCTGGCACTTCAGTCTGAGGCACATCCTCTCCTCCACAGCTCGCTGCCTCCTGGTGCGCAACAGAAGAAAACAGTGTGGATAGTGGAAGTGTATTGAAGAAGCTGCCGGAGTGTGAGGCTTCAGTCAGCTATAATGTGTCGAGGTGACAAATCGGGCTACTTTTTCCCCTTCCTGGTCGGTTGGGTTTCCACCGATCGAGACATCAAAACACCGGATAACGCACAGTCCAATGCACAACCAGTTCCCAGGCTAGTGTCAGACTCAACGTGTATGGGCCATTCAGATTTAAATTTCCAAAAAATACTCAGAGGGCTAACAGCTAAGACAGGCATGAAACATTTTTTAAAAATGAATTGCGTCTGTTTTTTTGCTGATCTAGCTGATTATCTCTTGTCAGGTACTCTGGTGGTCGTGGAGAGCACGTGATGTCAGAATTATTTTGGAGCCATAACGGACTGAAGATGAGACATTAACACCGATGACTGGCTCACATTAGCAGTTAAGTATTCCACACTGACTCCATACTCCCCCAACAACGGACCATTAAGATCATAACTCAAACTGCTGACCGTCACATGACACACATTAAGACAACACTGTATCGAAACCAAAAGCAGATGGGCCGTCGAAACAGGGTCACGCGCTGCCAGGGCCTCTGTGACCCCTGACACTGAACATGTTATTCTGCCAAACAGAAACATGGAGTAAAGGTTCTATAGTTTATAAGCCTCAAATCAGAGCTAGTAATCACATCTGTATCAGTTGACATTTGTAAAGATTCATGGTTTATTTGTAATATATTCAAATATATGTCATATATTTATTTTAGTTGGGCTAGTTTATTCTAAAGGCATGTATAAAGTCGATCCAGTATCCAGAATGTGTTGCTTTGGATTCACAAAGATAGTAGAGGTGTAAATAAGCCACTAGGTGGCAGCATTAGACCAGTTAATAAATGTAATTCTATCTATCTATCTATCTATCTATCTATCTATCTTAGTAAAAGTCTTAAAGCATCTGTTATTTTCTGCCCTCAAGTATCAAAAGTAATTTTATGATATTAAATGCACTTAAGTATTGACAGTAAATGCTGCTAATACAAAAGCAAGCAGTTACAATTCTAAGTTTATTTTTTGTATCAAGCACACCAAAAAAAATGGAGCATACACGAAAAATTAAAAGAATAAAATCTGGTTTGTCCTTCTCTCCCTTTCCTTAATTTGCCCTTCCATCCCTTCATGTTTTGGAGTAAAAGTATACATTTTATTAAGGATATGTAGTGGAGTTGAAGTGAAAGTTGACAGAAATATAAAACCTCAGCTAAAGTACAGATACTCTACCGCAGTGGTTTTCAAACTTTTTGTGCCCAAAGCATACCAAAGGGCAAGCCAAAATCTCAAAGCACACCTGTAGTCATATCTGTGCACAAAAGCCTCTATAACGTGTGCTTTCACCGTTATCATGACATAAATGTTAGTTTTTATTTACTAATATCAAATAACAATTGACAACCAGCTATTACTCGTGAAATATTTATAGCCAAATTGATTCATAAATTCATTTTAAACCTTTCAAAATTACATTGAAGTCCCAATAACACATCAATTTGATGTAAGATAATGTTAGATAATGTGATGTGCCACACACTTGTAATTCTCTTGCACTAACGGTGACAAATAGGTTCCCAGGGAAGGTTTTGTTGTTTTGGTTTTTTTTTTCATTTTTTAGGTAGAGTTTTCCTCTTAATTAGGAAATGGGTGCACACAATATACTTTTACAGTCAATCAGAAATCAATTAATATCTTTTTATACAGGCCCAGTTGAATAATAATAATAACAATGTGTGGTTATCACAAAATCCCACGGCACACCTGGCTCTGAATATGGACACCATGTTTTTCCATGCTAGCCTTCCTTTTACACAAACATTCAGTCACTAAATATAAATCATACAGACAAATAAATATTTAAGGCTCAATGAAGCCTCCCGCAACATAATTCCTCTGCAATGTAACAGGCTTAGTTCAGACCACAAACATTAACAATGGTATATGGCTCACAAGCCAGACAGACAGACAGACAGACAGACAGACAGTAAACCTGAGTATACATACAGGGGACAAATGAAAGGAAAAACTCAAACTGACTGATGGAAAAATATAGCTAATACAGATGCTTTGCACACAGAACATGTGCTGAAACACCAAAAGAGGGAATACAGTTTGGATTAATCCCTCCATTAGAGCTCAGACACTTTCGTGTTTGGGGCTCTTGTTGACCTAACACTTCAAGAAGCTTTATGTTGTCTTTTCCTTGTAGTTTATCACCCATCTATTTGAGGGAAAAATGATAATGGTGACTAAACAAACCATCACTAACATGCGTTTCTTGCCAAATTAGTCCCATTATTTTGTATTTCAACGTATTCTACGTTAATTATAACTAATATTATTCTAAAAACAACCCCCACAATACACAAACTGTACTTGTCTCTGTGTCTGAATGCTTCAGTTTATACCTCACAAGCTCAGGTGTGCACACAGAGAAACGCTGCTCTTCTGTGTCCACACTCCTCTCTAAGAAATCAGGATTGACACTCATGTGTGAATGACGCTGTGCCGTCCTCTCCCTCACCTACATCCTCGCTCCTTCCCTCACAATACACAAACACCATTCCTCAGCCTGCTGTTTGATGTGGAAACTCCGTCCACATTTCCTGTCAACCTGAGAGATTTTTGGGCCTAATCCCATGTGCCGCATGACTGAGGTGAGGGGGTTACTCTTCGCAGCGTGTCCCGTGCTGTAAAAGCCTTTTTGGATCTGAGAAATAGAAGCTGAGTGTGATTCCAGCTTGGCTGTGGATAAAAGAACGTCAGACTCAGTAGGGAAGGCAGGGAAAGCAGGAGGCATGATTTAGTGCAGCTATAGTTACAAAATAAAAAGATATTACGGCTCAGGAGGAATGCTGAGGACAAGAAACTGACATATTCTGTCAGCAGGGTTTACAGCGTTGATATCTAGCAGGTCAGTGTGACTTCAGCTGTGGATGAAAGTTCAGGAAGCAGAGAAGAAAGTCCATGGAGGAAATTGTGGTTTTAGGTTGGGTCATTTGTTGTTCAGTCAGATGAATTCATCACACAGACAAAATGCCTTCTAAATGGAGAGGTTTTGGCTGAAACACCTGGGTGACACTTTAGATACTTACAGCCATCTAAAAAGTTGTCATTGTCAGCTTTCTGTGCATTAAAATATAATGCTGTCTCAATGAAAACCATGACAACTAAATCAATTACAGTGATGGCCAGTGTTTGGACACAAATGTCATGGTGGAGACATGAACTTGACATGTCATGACATAAATATTTTGCAGGTATTATTTAAAGAAACATTGTAGATCTCAAAGAGATCTTACACAGATCAACTTGTTTCTGACTCTTTCTCAAGATAGGTATACTGTTTGTATTTGGTGTTGTGTTTATACTGTCCTGCTGACATGCTGCAAACTATCACACACTATATATGCAGTGGTTTACAGCATCAGCTGACTTGTCCTTATAACAATGAACATGAAAACAAATAAAGAAACCCCTTGACTTTGATTTTATTTTGGATTTTAGATTTGCATCTCGGGGACTTGGACCACATTGGAGATATGACGGCATTTCACCCCGAACAAGAATATAATTTAGGATTTCCAGGAAAATCAGACTGGATCATCATGTCAGAGAGTATCACATGGTGCCGATATTTAAAGGTGAGGTGTGACTGCTGGCATTTGATAAAAGAGGGATATATTCGCAGTGGAGAGTTGAATAAACACTGTATACATTTTTTTTAATATTTCGAACAGTGTTTGCATGCACAAAGAGTTGAAATAATGTAGTACCAAATAATAACTCTTAAATTTGGTGTGAGAACTATTTTTGTCACTGTCAAGCCTTATTTACAAATTCTCAGAAATTTTTTTTGTCACAAATTGTTTAGGACACAGAACTTTTAATTCTTGAAGATCTTTGCTTTTGATGGCTGACCAGGCTGCTCTGTGCAGGTGTAGCTACGTAATGCCTAATCTTAACAAGCTAAGTGCCCACAATGCCAATGCAAATATTAGTATCAGGATCACCTTTATTGGCCTAGTATGTGTACACAAATGAAGACTTTGACTCTGTTTGCATTGCTCTCATGTAGGCTACACAGAAATTAACATAGCAGCTAGGAACAAGGATGACAAAGCTGGAAAAATGAAGGTAAATAACAGACGGGACAATTATGTACACAAGTATGTGTATTTATTATATATAAATATATGTTAAAAGCACCAATGACTAACAGTAAAAATAAAACATCTATATACGAGTCAAGTATTTTGTGAGATGTAGACTAAACTATAACTTATAAATAGGGCAAATAAATAACCATTCAATGGATACACGGCCTACTACAGTATACAGGTCTGTATTATAGGCTACGACATGAAGGGTTGAGGTTAGTGTATCTCTGAAATAGATTTATATGTTTATTAGGTACAGCCTAATGTTTACCATGTTTAATCTCACCATCTTAGTTTAGTTTAGCATGCTAACATTTGTGTGGCACTAAACAAACTATTTAGCTGCCAGGGGTGTCTTAGTGGGTAAAAAGTGGAACTGTTTATCCAGGGCCCCAAAATGTGACGTATCAAGAATGAAGTGTATTTTTATTTACAAAATTAAGTACAGTAAAATTCCAGCACAGAGCTTTCATTATGAAGTGCCATCTTCTGCTATAGAGGGAGTGACTAAAGCGGAATTCATACTTCTGCGTCAAATCGACGCTGTACCTACGCCGAAGGCTCTGCAGCGATGTAGAGCCTATGCAATACACTATGCCATAGCCTGACGTGCACCTCCCCAGAAATGTAACTACGCGTCGCAGTAATGCAGACCTCCTATTTTTGTAAGCTGAAACCATTTCCCTTAGTCAAAACGAAGCTTTTATTTACTTTGATTTCACAGCAAAGAAACAATAAATTGTGAAGACAATAAACCCTAAAAAAAAATAGCATTTTAAGTCTTGTGTGTGATTTATCCTGGCTTCATATGAGCAGAGGAAATCTCGGCTCGCCGCTAGGCTAATTTATACAATGTAAAATGCCATAGGCCTGTGCTAATAACGTTAGCATGTTATATTTGTTTGGAAAAGGTGTTTCGTATAAGACAGTTGTTTTGTCAGTGAACCTTGTGAGTTGTAATAGAGCTGAATTTTGTAAAGTTTCCTTTGTTAAATGTTGCTGTTGTCCCAGGCTTTTTATTAGAAGGGGAAAAGATCACTAGCCGCTAGGCTAATTTATACAATTTAAAATGCCATAGGCCTGTGCTAATAACGTTAGCATGTTATATTTGTTTGGAAAAGGTGTTTCGTATAAGACAGTTGTTTTGTCAGTGAACCTTGTGAGTTGTAATAGAGCTGAATTTTGTAAAGTTTCCTTTGTTAAATGTTGCTGTTGTCCCTGGCTTTTTATTAGAAGGGGAAAAGATCACTAGCTGCTAGGCTAATTTATACAATGTAAAATGCCATAGGCTTGTGCTAAAAACATTAGCATGTGTGTTTGTGGGGAAGATTTATCCAGCAAAAGACAAATGCTTTGTCCGTGAATGCTGCGAGTATTAGTGAAGCTGATTTGTGAACTTGTTTTAAATTTGATAGTGTTATAGAGGTGTAACTGCAGAGTGACGCAGACACACCACCACACAAGTATAAATGCTCACAACGCCACAGAGACTAAGCTTAGGGCCCAGAATTTTGTGCTACGCCCCTGGCCATAGACATATATACATATATATGTATATACATATATATGTCTATGCCCCTGACTGCTGCTGCTGCTGCTGCTGCTGATGGGAGTTCTAATTGGTGTTAAATCAGACAGAGCTATGCCAACAAGCTAAAAGTAAAATATGCTAATCTCATGGTGGTGGCGCTGAAAGAGAAGGTAAGATTTAATCATATATATATGTGCAAAAATTCGTGGCAATTCATTAAGTAAAAGTTGAGATATCTAAGCTAAGTCTGGACAAAGCAGGGAAACTGTAGGACAACTGCCATCCTTAGAGCATTGATGCTAACGTGGCTAACAGCTAAAGGCTAGCTGCAGCGGCAGTTTGGTCCTCCCCCTGTAGGGGTGTGACCTAACGGGGAAGGAGAGCTGTGTTTCTCTGCTGCTGACGCTCTTCAGCTCCTCTGCTGCTGCTGGTTATCTCACCATCGAGACCGAGAGGCATCTCAAGACATTCACCGTAACTCTAATTAATCAGGTAGGAATAAAAGCTAAACGCATTGTGTCGTGTTATGTCGCCATTGTTAAAGACGATCTAACGGCTGTCAGACAGCGATCGGCGGAGCTGTTCAAAGTTCGCTAAACGAACCGATAAACACTGGTATTTGTAACGACAAATAGCCCTGCAAGCTATAAGAATACCACTCAGGAAGATATCAAACTTTATAACATTATAACTGTGTAATAGTTAAGGTTTAGCTTCAAAGTTATAATGTTTATCTAAATGATGTATGATCTACGCGGATGCCGTCATTACGGTTCATTGTGTTAAACTGTCAGTGTGTGGTTTCTCAGTCCTGCACCTTTAGCTCTGACCCAGTGGCTGTAATTCTGTAAAATGGAGGTTTCCTGTTACAATCCTATTATACTCAACTCAACTCAACTCAAACTTTATTTATAAAGCACATTTAAAACAACCAAGGTTGACCAAAGTGCTGAACAGGTCAATAGAAATAAACAAGCAAATACAATGAGGTACCTAATAGTACACCACAATAATAACCATAAGATACATAAAATACAATACAATAAAATAAAATACAAGAGTTATAAAATAAGATCAAAATAAGCTAAAATGTTTGGGTGTCCAGCTCAACCTGAGTTAAAAGCCTGAGAGAAGAAGTGGGTTTTAAGAAAAGACTTAAAAACCTCTAGGGTCTGGGCAGACCTAATGTGCAGGGGCAGGCTATTCCAGAGCCTAGGGGCAGCCGCCCCAAAGGCTCTGTCGCCTCTGGTCTTCAGCCTAGTCCTAGGAGTAGCCAGTAATAGCTGACTGGCTGATCTCAAGGCTTCTCCGTTTTCACATTCTCCGTTTTCTATAAACAAAGAGCAGCTGGCTGCCGTTTGGCAGCAGGGTCATTTAAACTGCATCACTGAAGGGAGGCTATTGGGTGAACTGTCAAACAGCGTCCAGTGGTTTAACTGCTTTTATTACACATTAATGTACTTTTACAGCAGTGGATTAAGTGTTTATAGCTTATACTGAAGTAAAAGTATCACTATCACTGTGTAAAAAAGACTAATACAAGTAAAAGTGCTAAATTTTACTGCATCAAGTAGAAAAGTATGCAAAATGTACTCAAACTATAAGTATTTAGGGGCTGATTGATTTCAGATTAGAGCTGCAACAATTAGTTGACGAGACAAAAAACTGATTTGATAGTAGATTGACTGTTTTGAGTCCTTTTTAAGAATCAAAAAAATCTAAAATTGTCTTATTACAGCTTCTCACATATGAATTTTCAGGTATCACAGTCATAGGAAACTGAGGTATATTTAGGTTTTAGACTGCGGGTTGGACAAAAAGCAATTTAAAAAGTCAGCTTGTACTCTAGGAAACTGTGATGGGCATTTTTTTTTTTTTTACATTTTTTGATCAATCAAACAGAGGAAATAATTGATGCATTAACTGATAATGTAATTACACAGCAAACTATAACAAGTAATGACTTATGAATTGTTGCAAAATTAAAGCATGCATCGGTGTGTAAAGTAGCAGCTCCACCCTGACCAGTTGCAAAATTGAGATGAGGCATACATAATACATCGGTAATAAGCCAAAACTAATGATTAATTCCTTTATTGATTAATGTATCAGTTATTTTCTACACTGTGTGGCTGGTAGCCAGTCACATGACATGTTTCAACAGTTGAAATGTCCATGGACTAGAAAACAGTCCAAAAAATGTGGCAACTTTGCCTGGCTAACTTTCACCAAATATTTTACTTAACCAAGTCTTGTGTCAGAGCAGCAGACTAAAACTATCTGTTGTTTTTCTTCCCCAGGATGTCCCGGGAGCAGCAGGCGGTGGCTCGTGCCAGGAAAGCCTTTGAAACAGGCAGGTCCAAATGTTTAGAGCACCGAATCCGCCAGCTTAAGAACCTGCAGCGGTTATTCATTGAGAAGCAGAGCGTGATCTCAGATGCCGTAAAGAAAGACCTCAATAAGGTGAGCAGTGAGTGGCTCTTCCTCTGCATCCAAAATACGCAATGCCTGGTGTCCAACAAGCCTCAGAGTCTGGGTTTGAGAATAAAACTAATCAGAATCAGTTTTGAGTTTGTTGGTTCAGACTTTTGTGTTTCTTAGTCTGTTTAAATAAGCTACAGGCTATTAGCTTAGAGTGTTTTCAATTCTACATACTGTACAGAGTGTGTATTACAGGTTTTTATGGTTTCATCTACAAAACACAAGGATCAGACTTTGTTATGCACAGAAGAACAATAAAATACTGGACTTACTTTTATTGCTGATCCTGGTGTTTACACAGTTCACAAACATTTATCAAGACAGGCATTCAGTGTCTAACATTAAACATAGATTAGAAAATAAGAACTGAAGAGCTAGAAAACTGATCAAATCTTTTCAGACAGTCAGAAGTATGAAGACACCCCCAAAAATAAATGACATCTCCACAAAATCTCCACAAAGGAGGGGGTTCAAGTAGTTACAGAACTTTCTTGGTTTTGCAAACAGGCTTAAAAATGCATTATGTAGTGAAAAAAGACCAAAACACATCAGCTTCGAGCAATGCCAACATGATTGTCTTCATCCCCAGAGCGAGGTGGGAACCCAGCTGTACGAGACTCTGGGTCTGGAGGGTGAAATAAACCTGGCCATCAAAAAGCTGAAGGAGTGGGCTGCCCCTCGACCCGTGGAGAAGAACCTGCTGACCATCTCAGATACCGTCTACATCCAGCCCGAGCCGCTGGGAGTGGTGCTCATTATCGGGGCATGGAACTACCCCTGGGCTGTCACCATCCAGCCGCTCATTGGAGCCATCGCCGCTGGTACTGTTGCATGCTGTTTGTGCGTGTGAGGGGTGTGGTGGGTGAAAGGGCAGCGTGCGTGTGTCTGCATGTGTGTGATGTAACAAGGTCAGCGTTCACATTCTTCTGTCTGATTTCATTTGTCACTTCCCTATTTGATGAACTTTGACAAGGGATCTATCTAATCTTAGACTCTATCGGTTGAGTTTTGAAACACTGATTTGTGTCCTTAGTCCACTCAAGCAATCTCAAAATTACGTAAAATGGCATTAGGGGTCAAAATGTAGAATTTGTAGAGGCACCTCAAAGCTCATGTAACTGTCAATCAATTAACAAACATGCAGAAACGACAGCAGCTCATTTTTTGGAGGCAGTGTGTAATTTCAGTTCTCTCTCTTTGTCTTGTGATCATAACCACTCCAGTTCCTGTTTAATCCAAAAATTGCCCAACATTCTTCGCTCATTCTTCTTATTAAATCTGTTTGTGATTAAAGGGTCAAAAGCCACAGTGTACTATGAGAGAGCCAGAGATTAGCAATAGAGTCAGAATAAAACTGTCAACTTAGTTTATTTGACACATATGCAGGTGATCATGTGAGCATGATGGTGGGTCTGCACACCTGAACGTACATGTCTCAACTTTATCAGTGATAGCTCAGAGGACAAGGTTAAATCCTGAGTTAATCACTCAGCTCCAAGATAATCAGTGACTCATGAATAATTCATTTCTGCCTCAGAAGCTTCTAACGGCCACCCCATCCTGAGTGTTTTGGCTCGGCTCTGATCACTTTGTGATGCAAACCTCAGTGTGGAGTGTTTGCTTGTGACTTTTTAGCATGACACTGCAGTATTCATTTGTCTCATTCTTTGTTTGCTTGAATCTTTTGTTTGTTACTTGTCCCCATGGCGATATGTATACATATTAGTGCTACAGGGCTGCTGCAGGTTGAATGCTCATGTCTGTTTCGTCTGGATAAAGCCTGTTTAGAATAAAAACATTGATGCCTGGAGGACTTAAATTAACTGAGTCCTGTTGGGCTGCAGCCCATGGAGTAAGTGTTTGCACTGCGTGGACTTTATCCTTTGCTCCAGCATTATCAGATTTTACTGTGACAGTAAGTGCCGAGCAGGTCACAAGTCAGATAATCAAAATAAATGATTGGGTCAAAGGCAGCCGACAACACCAGCACCACACAAAATGATTTAGATTCAACACAGTTAAATTTTAATAACCTTTAAAGGTCCAGTCTGTAGGATTCAGGGGTAGCTATTAGCAGAAACGCTACCTAATATTCATAACTATGTTGTCATTAGTTTATAATCACCTCATATAAATAAGAATTGTGTTTCCATTATCTTAAAGTTAGCTGCATAATAATAATGACAAGAAGTTTCATTTCTATGGCGCTTTTCTAAACTCGAGTTACAAGGTTCTTCACAATACAATACCTTTCAATACTACACAATGTGAGAAAAATAGAAATTTAAAAGAATATCATACACAGATAAGTTAATAAAACAAAGAAAATCAAATAAAAAAGACATAAAATTAAGTGTAAAAGTGTCAGCATTAAAAAACAAAAACCTGATATCTACATGCGGAGCAGGTCGTCTTCCACGGAGTCTGCCATGTTGTTACAGTAGTCCAAAACGTACAAACCAAACATTTGGGCTTTCAAGTTGTCTTGTCAGCCACCGCAGTTGTCCCACATGCTTAGCACATGGGAGAAGTGTCAATTCCGCAACTTACAGCTAGATGCCGCTAAGTCCTACACACAGGATCTTTAACACATAAATACAGTCACAGGTCCAGAAAATGTGTGTGTGTTGTAAAAGTGACAACCTCTGGGGCGAAGAAATGAACCCATGGCAAAAACTGCAGTTCCTTAAATGGCCACTTGAGGCTGGCTCCAAAAGCAAGTCAATCCCCATTGACACCTATGTTAAACTGCCTTTACAGCAGAAATAAACATGTACAAAAAATGATTTTGGCATCTATAGATAATTTCAACATAACTCACCGGTTTAAAATTTATTAAGGTTTAAATTTATGCATAATGAAGGGTGTGGCTGCTTTGAGTGATAGGCTGCTTGCTAGTTGTCACTTAACGTTAGCAGTCAGATCCACCCCTCGCTCCTTCCTAGCTCCACCCCCTTGTCGCTTCTGACTGTAAAAAAAACAATATAATGACGGCCAAAATGCTAAACTTGAAGAATCCATGGTGTCATATCACGTCGTCATATCAGTGGTGCATAACACATACGCTGTGAAATCTAGTCTACACCTGCCAAAAAGGCTTAATATCTGGTGTGCCATAAAGAACATGGGGATGTTTGAGTCACCTCACTGAGACGTCTGTAGTCAGTCTTGAGTCTGAATATATTTTATACGAAAAATAAAGATCTGGGTGAGAATTACAATCCTGCATACATACCCCTTAACTGAAAGAAAGTTGTAACAGGGACACCATGCTAAATATGTTGTGTAAAACTGAGTTACATATTAAACTTGGTGGACTGAGGTTGTCAGGCAGAGGGCCATGTTAGTGTCAGGCTGCAGTCTTGACCTGTATGTGCTTTTTGGTTACGTTAAGAAGGAAACTCCACTTTCACAAAGACAAGTTGTTGCAAAAGGCAAAATAAGTCAGATTAATGTTAATCTATATTTTCAGAAATATTTTACAGCCCCCCCTGCAGTAACTCTGAGGACTGTCTAGAGGTTGCAGACCCCTTGTTGATGACTCAGGTTCTAAGGTATATTGGCAACCGTCCCTTTGAGTGTACTGAGAAAGTTGTGTCAGGCCAAGCAAACCCAAGGAGGCTAAAAATAGCTTATCCAAAGAGCAACTGAGAGGACGCCACCACTTTATTTCTAGCGCCATCTGCTGTAACCCTCCAACATCAGAGCTCCAGTTACATTGTACATGTGTTGTATTTCTTAGCTTGCATTGGATCAGAAAGCATTTTCAAGCCCCAAAGAAGTACACAAACCAAGTGACGTCATGGTGGCTATCCATCATTTTATACTGTCTATGGTGCTGTGTCATCATGCACCACCTGCTGACAGCAGTGAAGGAAAAACCAAGGTATATTGGGCATTGCATTAATAAAATGCAGCTTCTCCAGTAGTGAGAAGTACATTTTGTAGAGATGACAAGGAGAAACAGGGGAGAAGGAAACTGAATATAACTTCTAATGAAGTTGACCAATTGTAGCTTTTGTTTTATAACAACAGACAACAGGACAAAGAGGCAGCCTAAAGTAGCACTGTATGGAAATCTTCTGAGGTGTAGTCACAATGTATATCCAAGGAAAAAATGCTCTTATGTCAGCTAAAGTAAAGAAGCAAGTCTAAGCAACAAATGGCAAACAGACACAGTAGCTGGTGAACATAGTGTAGCGTTAAGCACCTACACAAACAGGTGTTTCCCTCAAGAGTCGGTACAGACTAAAAACACAGTAAATATTTACTCCAGATTACTGATAATGTTGCTCTGTAACTGCTGCTTGTGTAAATGAGCAGCTGTTCGCTAAGATCGCTATATCAACTTATGAGATGATGATTTCAGTGTTGCGCTCACAACTTGTGTCTGCTGCCAAGTGGCCAAAAAACTCAAGCTATTGGTGGTTTAAATGAAACTACGGTGGTAGAAAACAAGACTATGGCGAAAAGCAGAGAAACAATTTGGAATTTTAGAGGAAAGGAGAAATAAATGAAACTTCTATCTAGTAATGTCTGTTGCTTTTGTCATTTACCTGTTCAGGTAATGCAGCTGTGATCAAGCCCTCTGAGGTCTGTGTTCACACCGCAAAGGTCATGGAGGAACTGCTGCCGATTTACATCGACAAAGTAAGAATGGGTCGCATAACAGCAATATAACAAGTTTATGAGAATTTGTGAAAGTTAAATAAGTGTAGTTATTGATCATGTAATGTAAGAATATTGTTGTTTGTTAAGCAGACCATACATTACTGACACTGAACAGACAATTGTAATAGAATATAAATGATTTAGATAAATATATATAAACCACAGGCGTGAGTTAAAGAAATATGTACTTTTTCAAACAGGAGTATTTCAGGCAAACACTGTTCACCTTTACTGTAGTATATAAACTTTACATGGGCAACCATGCATACAAAGGCTAGTAAGTGTTTGCTTGCCTCTTTGAGTGTGCAAATAACTTGTAACTTGTTTTATTTTAATCTCTATTATGTCTACAAAATATCTACAATGACAAAAAAAAGACTTATCACAAGACTTAGTTAAACCGAGTGTTACAAAGACATATAACACGCCACTTGAAAAACTACATGCTGCATTGTGATATCTGCATGTGTGTTTGTTCTTTGTGTGTCAGGAGCTTTACCCCGTAGTGACTGGAGGAGTGTCAGAGACCCAGGAGCTGCTGCGTCAAAAGTTTGATCACATCTTCTACACCGGCAACAGCATGGTGGGCAAAGTGATCATGGAGGCTGCTGCCAAACACCTGACGCCTGTCACCCTGGAGCTGGGTGGCAAGAGCCCCTGCTACATCGACAAGAACTGTGACATAAGCATAGCCTGCAGGTCAGATTAAATGTGGTTTGGCTTAAAGCTTATTTTCTTTCTAACAATTTTAGCCATCCAGTCCCTCTTACACTGTAGCTTGTAGCTGAAACCTCCCTATTATCACTTACGCTACTGTGCAGGCGTGTCACATGGGGAAAGTATACTAACTGTGGTCAGACCTGCATCGCCCCAGACTACATCCTGTGTGAGCCCAGCATCCAGGACCGGGTCATCGAAGAGGTCAAGAAGTCCATAAAGGTACTGACGACCTGAAAACACAAAAATAAATATTTAAAATATTCTTTATCAAAGGCCTCAGAATGATTAATAGCTTTAATCTGTAATGTCAGATACTCATGTTGTTGTAGAGGAAAACTAAATGAGTTTTAAAACCTAAGTGCACAGAAACAATCATTGGTTTAGGAGGTTATTTCTTCAGTTAATTAGTGTAATAATGAGATTGTTTTCATCGGCAGGAGTTCTACACAGACAACCCAAAGACCTGTCCTGACTATGGACGCGTCATCAACCAGCGCCACTTCAAGAGGGTAATGAACATGTTGGAAGACAGCACCATCGCTGTAGGAGGAGACAATGATGAGTCAGACTGCTACATAGGTAATCCTTCTGACAGCCACTAACTCTTCACGTGCAAATCGATCAGAAGGAGGCTGTTATTGAGATTTTAATTCAGGCAGTTACACAAATTGAAGTGATGGATACCTGACAATGAAAACGTGCATTTGATAAATACTTTGTCTTTGTCGTGTTTAGCCCCCACAGTTCTTCGGGATGTGAAGCCAGAGGCGAAGGTGATGCAGGAGGAGATATTTGGACCTCTGCTCCCCATCCTGTCGGTGAGCGGCCTGGATGAAGCGATCAAGTTTATTAATAAGGGAGAGAAACCTCTGGCCCTCTACGTCTTCTCGTCAGATGACAAGGTAATTTACCACAGACACTGCACACAAGCAGGGTAGTTAACAGGTGCAGACTTCTACATGTACGGTATGTTGATTCAGATTCACAAGCATAACATGAATCCTCTCTATGAAGGTGATAAAGAGAATGAAGGAGGAGACCTCCAGTGGAGGACTGCTGGCAAACGACTGTCTTGTGCACTACTCTGTCAGCTCTCTGCCTTTCGGAGGAGTGGGTGAGTACATGCAGTGACAACTCTTTGCAGAAATGATACTAAAAACAAGAATTCATTTACACTCCGTTGTGCTATGTCACTCATTGGTCAATCTTGGAACTGGTCAGCTATCGTCTGATGATGATGAAGCCTTTAGGGTCAGCAGATATCCAGGCCAAGACTTCCTCTTTCGTGTTGTTTACAGTTTGATAAGCAACTTGAGACTGTTTTAGAACATTTTGGCTAATCTCTATTTACATATATCTGCACATAAATACAGATAAGTT
Organism: Epinephelus moara; assembly: GCF_006386435.1. Classification (NCBI taxonomy): domain Eukaryota; kingdom Metazoa; phylum Chordata; class Actinopteri; order Perciformes; family Serranidae; genus Epinephelus; species Epinephelus moara. The sequence continues at coordinate 11,801,509 of NC_065508.1, read as the reverse complement.
CAAGAAAAGCTAATAAAATGCTAAATTGTCATCGGACAAGAGCTGCTCTAGAAATTGCATTTGTGGCCAACCCGTTTCACCTCTTTTGCTCTCCACGTGGACTGTTTACTTGCAGGCAACCAAAGCCTGCTCAGAAGGTGAATACCACTTGGAAACCTGAACGTAACCTATCGCCTACAGATTCTGCATTCATACGCAGATATCTGTTCATAGGTGAACTCACCTGCTCACTCAGATGTAGCACGTGTAGGCTGTACAGAGAGCGCCCTCTAGTGTGAATTTTTGGCAAAATAGCGCAGGTGTCCCATCAGGGCACAAACATACCAGGTTTAATACAAGTTTAGAAACTAGGGCACTTTCCTATGCACATACATGCTATGATTAAAAGACTAGACAATTGGATTTACTGTTACAAAGCCTGAAAAATACAAACAATGTATACAGTGCATCACTGATTACTTTTTAGATATGATTTCGTACCTTTCGCACCTTCAGCTGGTTTTCATTCATTTCAGTTTGGTGTGAATATCTTGTAAAGACTTGAGACTTGCTGCAGATAATTAATCCATCACAATGAACATACAGTATGTTTGTTTGGTCCAGAATCAGAATTAGGTTTTCATAAACAAGGAATTTACCTTGGTGGTGTGGTTCACAATGGTCAAAATAAATAAAGTAAGATAAAAGAAAACAAGTACTGTAAGTCATAGATATAAAATAGAAATGTATAATTGAAATATGTAAACTATATATATGCTAAAATAAAGAGCTGTGCACATTTTAAAATGAAGAAGATGGGTAGTGCAACATATTGACTAAACAATGTGCACAGTACTAAGAAAACAGAAGAAAAAGAAAAAAAAATATGTGCAATGTTATTTTTTTGTCAGTTTTCAGTTGTCAGTGTGTTCATGAAAACCCAGACATCAGATAATTTCTCTGCTATCAACTGTGTTCAGCTGTGTTGTGTTGTGGCTCCTGAGTGATATTGTGCCCATTGTTATTGGCTGATTGTGTTGATTTAAAACCAGAGGCCAGTATGTCAAACCTTCGCTGTTTTCGTGTACAGGGAACAGTGGTATGGGCTGCTACCATGGCAAGTTCAGCTTTGACCAGCTCAGCCACCTGCGTGGTTGTCTCATTAAGCAGCTGAAGATGGAAGGGGTGAACAGTATGCGGTACCCACCTCACACAGCCAAGAAACTGGGCTGGGCGCGCTTCTTCATCCTGCAGAATGTAGACCTGGGCTGGATTGGGCGGATGGCGCTCTTAGCCGTCCTGGCTGTGGTGGCTGCTGTTGCGCTGCAGGTGAGTCACAGCGAAAGAGAGAACCACAGCGAAGTGCTGAACAGATAAAAACATGTTTACGGTGTGTGTCATGAGGAAGGAAAGAGGGAGAAAAAAGCGGTGATCACACTCATAGCTCAACCATCTCCAAGCACCACCTTTAAGATGTTTGTTCTTGTGTTCTTTATTTTTTAAAGTTGCAAATGACTGGGAAGATTTAAATGCTAGCTGTGAGCTACATGTCAACTCTGCTGATGTCAAGTGCTCAAGGTTTAATTTAGTAATCAGGACAAACATGGAAATTACAGCCCTCGCATGCTAATCAGTTAACGTTGATTATAAAACTAAGAAAACTGTTGTTTATCAAAGGTGAACAAGAAAGACGAGCGCCATCCGGCAGATGGTTACTGCAGAAAATTTAATTATGATCTATTTTTTGCTGGCAGTGAGTGTATTGCATCTAAACAAAAATGCATATATCCTTGAAGGTAGAATGTATTTCTTGCTTCTCAAAGGTCTGTGTCCACATAGTGCTGTTTTTTTTCCTGAACATCAGCATCTGGGCTGCCGCCTGGAGAAAAAACACTGTGCCCTTTTCTCAGAGCGCTCTGGCTTTTTTGTGTGGCCGCTCTCAGCACACCTAGTTGACAATCTGTAACCGTTTGAGAAAGTCCTCGGTGTCATTACTGTCACTCTTTACTGTGTTTCGAGAGCTGTATGATTTGTTGGTCAGAAAATATTACAACAAAGATGTTAATGTCAAAATGTTATTGTCATAGAAGCAAAAACCCCGTGTAGCACATCATTAAAATGGTGTTTGGAGTGCCTTTTTTACCAAGTGTTGGGTTGAACTGCTTTCCAGCACCCTACCATCGCTTTTCTGCCAAAGAAAAATGCTACCTGGACACACGCCCTAATACATTTACAAAACTTTTTTAAATGTTTGGGAACTTTCTGAAACTTTAAAAGTACACTTGTCATTGTTGTTAACACCGACTTGTCTTGTTCTTTTTCTCCTCTATTACTGGTGCGTTGTTACATTTTATGGCACATTTCTGCCACCAGCTGTCACTGTGCATCACTTCCTTTGAAGCTTCACCAACAGGAGCAAAAACATCACAGTTTGCCAGTGAGATAATTGTCAGTCTTTTTGCAAGCAGTGTGAACACAGAGGAAGAAAATGAAAAGTAGAGTTGTTCAGATATCAAAGTATCAGTATCAGTAATTTCTCTAATACTGCCTAAAATGCTAGATCGGCAAGGACACAAGTCTGTGCACCACCCTGATACCACCTAATTTGTTAAGAAAAAGAGAGTTTTTACAGAAGTCAGTTCTTCACCACTCTAAAACTGAAGCCTATACAGCAAGTTGTGCTGTGCAGCCACCCACAGTTACGGTTTGAGAGCAGCCAAGAAGAAATTATTTCCGGTAAAAAGTGTAACGTTAGCCATTAGCAAAATGTCAAACTAGATCATAAAAGAATTTTTTTTTTTTTTCATGTTGTACAAAGGGTTTAACCCAAGCCATGCCATACAACAATGAAAGGAATTATTTCAAATGCATACAGGGTTAAGTGGTTTGTTTGCACGATGTGACAGAATTCCATATTTAACGGATCCGATGTAACATGATGCGGCACGATAGTCTGTATTCCAGTTAGCGCATGGTGTTGGTAGCATACAGCTGTTAATTTCTTTTTTTTTGTTTTAATGCAATGGTATCAGATCGATTCTTGGTACAGAACAATACACAAGTCAAGGAATTAGAATTGGTTTAAGGAAGGAAGAAATGGTAGGATGTCTAAAAAAAGGTAATTAACTGATGAGGAAAATAATTTTCTTTTTTCAGAATTATCTCCTTTGAAGACACCCCGCTGCTTCCCAGACAACAAGTGTCTTGTTTCCACGGCCTTTAGTACCAGAGAGAAGAGAAGAGCGGTGTGAATTTCATACCATTCCATCACTGAGTTCCTGTATCAATCAGATGAGCATCTGCAGACGACGCTGTAATACAGGGAGTGTTCAGGGTGTTCAGGCCTTAATCCATTTTACATTTCATTAATGGTGTCAGAAGTTAATCACAGTGCAGTGTAGCAAGCATCTTATTTTCATGAAGGTAATTATTTATTCTCATGTATGGCTCTTACATTTGTTATATTTTAACCTGTTAGATCAGGTCTGCATACTTAAAGAATATGTACACAACATAACATACAGTATAATGCTGTGATTCTGCTATGAATGATTTTAAAAGAAGTAAGAAAATGTATAACACTACTGTATAACTCTTCACTGTGATACGAGCAAGACGTGCAGCATTTACTAACAAATGAAAAAATGAAGTTAGTTGCAATTCCTGCATAATGAACTGTTTATATTTTTATGAAACGTTATTGTTTTTATTTAGTAGGAGACAGTTCACTTTGTGTCCATTCCATTTCAATGATAGATCAGCCATTAACTCCACATTCAGCCTGAAGGCACTTGATGATTTCTGTCCTGCGTAGGTTTGTCATTTTTGTCAATGTGAAAGCAGAGACGAAGACAACATGTCCAGTCTGTCTCTGAGACTTCAGTGTTTGGTCACAGACCTCTCAGTCTTCCTTTAGTTCACTACAGCCTGTAAGAATCAAACAGGATCATGTGAATCATGTGTTTTTATGTCATTTTACTAAAAACACCAAATGCCTGTAACAAATTTAAGCAACATATCAAATTGTTTGGTGATTTTTAAACAACAGTAGTTGCTTAATGTTTTGTTTTTTATCACACCATTTAAATTTGAAGGGATTTGTAATTAATAGTTGAATAAATATACATGTATTTCTATATTGGATTAATATTCAAATAAATATATTTCTACATGTATCACTTTGTGACTTAACTTTAATTTTATATTTTAATATGTGGTTATAATTATGTGTAACAACATAATGTATATACAAACAATTCCAGTGAGCTAACATGATCAATACTAGCCTGCTTATCAGAAGAAGTAGGCAGCAGACATTCTGACTTAAAGTAGTAGGAAAAACAAAGATGAGGAGCTTGTAGTCTTCAGCCCCAACTGATGCTGAGTCAAGTGACATTATCTGAGGCTCCCTCTGGAGCTCACATCTGTCAGAAAGATCCAAACCATGATTTTTCCCTCACCTCAACCAAGAAGTCCCTTTCTGGCAAAAAGCACTCCAGGCCAGAGGTAGTTCACCTGCAGCTCTGGAGCTGCATGTGGCCCTTTAGCCCCTCTCCAGTGGCTTTGACAAAAATTATATTGAAATTAATAATGGTTATTTTTAACATTTTAATTTTTGTTTATCATTGTTGTAGGCCTAAATGATTCTTACATTCTCCACCTGTAAAAATGTGTGACCCATACATTGAATAAAACATTTCAAAGGTCCAGTGTGCAGGATTTAGGGGGATATACTGGCAGAAATTGAATATAATATTCATAACTATGCTGGATATGTTGCACCACAAATGACTCTCCATCTTTTGGACAGAGCCTTGGGAAAATATCAGTCACAGGCAACAGAAAACCCCCAGGTCAATAGAAGCTATCTAGCTGTAGCTACATTTACCTGCGATTATTCTGACATTCACACAAAGACACACATCTGAATGTTGGGGAGATTCGCAATTACCAGTTTTATTGGGTGTAACGGAAAAATAATATACTGTAATGAATTACTGTTGACTTGGCAGGGGGTAATAAGTAAAGTAGTAGTATTACTTTTGAAAAGAGTAACAAGTATGAGTAATATATTCCATTTTTAGAGTAACAAGCCCAGCACTGCTTGTTACAATGCAGCGTTCTGATGGAGATGCTTCCCACAGATGCTCAATCTTGGGATCTGGGTAATTTGGAGGCCAGGTGGACATCTTAAGTTCTTTGTAACATTCCTTGGGCCACTCCTGAACAGTTTTTGTGGTGTGGCATGGTGCATTGTCCTGCTGGGGGGGGGGGGGNACTGTAATGAATTACTGTTGACTTGGCAGGGGGTAATACCATCAGGGAGTGTCGTTGCCATGAAGTGGGGGGTACTTCATCTGCACCAGTGTTTGGGTGGGTGGAGCGTATCAGGCATCCACATGAGTGCAGTATCAAAAGTTTCACAACAGAACATTGCATTGTAATAAGATGATCCGTTTTATTCACTTCACCCTCCAGTGGTTTTAATGTTCTGGCTGATGAGCATATATTTACACAAGGGGCAGGTCCTCTTTCACAGAGTCCGCCATGTTGTTTGTACAGTAGCCCAGTATGCTTGGCATACAGAAGACATTTCAGTTGGCTGCAATGTTGCAACCTCACCACTAGATGCCCCCAAATCCTACACCCAAGACCTTACACATTTTACACAACTAAAAAGTGCATCATATGTTTATGGCCTGGTGCCTTTTCCTCTGAAGTGTTTTTATTTACCTGATGAAGGAGGCAAATCTAAATTTAACACACAGAAAACTACATAAAAATAACAGCACATTATTTGATTTTGCCACCAGGTGTCTGTCTTTCCTCGTTCACACACCTGACAACTTTCTCAGAGTGGCTTTTTCTCTCTCTTTGTTTCACACGCGCGCACACACACACACACACACACACACACACACACACACACACACACACCTTTTGTCATACTCATGACCGTCTCCCTCCCACCCTCAAATGTAGCTCAGAGTCAGTATGTGAAGGCAGCTGAAATTAGTCTTTCAGGCTCTCCTCTAGTCTCTGTGCTGATCATGGATTTTTCTGTCTACCTCCCGACTCTGCTGTCTGTCCTTTCTCAGTGCACAGGTAGGAAACAAACACACACACACACATAGGACAATTAAAACTGCATAAAAAGCTGTGCTTGGATTTAGTTTTTGGGCCTAGTTTACATCTTGGCCACACATTCCTTTAAATTTGGGAGTTTTAAACTTTTGAATCATTATTTTATCCCTTATTAAAAGTATTTTGTTGCTGCAGTTGCAGGTAGTTAAAATATGCTGAAGAGACTGATGCAGCATTTCATGAAGATGCTTTGCAAATGTGACTTCTAACAGAAAAGAAAAACTTTTACAGCTACAGAACTTAATTAAAGGCAGTGATTCTCCCCCTGCGCTAAGAAAGAGCTCACAAGATAACTGACTGTTGAAAAGCAGAAACTACATTTCTGAAACACAAAGATATGCATATATTCCACTGGAGCTTCTTTTTTCATGTACATTAGTGGCTAACTTTATTTCTTCAGGGCACTTCAAATAAAAAAAGGGAGAAAAGTAGATTTTGAACTGGTCACAGCTGGTGGACATACTGCAGATTATTTCCTTAAATCACTGATTAACATTTGGTCCATAAAATATATTTTAAAACAAGAAAAAAAAACCTGTGGAAAAAAAGAGCTCAAGGTGCGACATCAAATACCTTGTCTAGTTTTGTCCGAGCAACAGCCCCAAACATTAGAATATAAGACCAAAAATAGCAGCAAACTCTCCCTTTTGAGAAGCTGGAACTGAAGCATTTTACTTGAAAAAAATACTTAATAATCAATAATCAGAATAGCTGCTGCTTTATGTTGATGAACTAATTAATTAATGGACTAATCTTTGCAGCTCTAGTTTCAAGAGGAAGTTGCTTTGTTTTAAAGGAGCTGTATGTGACATTTTAACCTGTTCTCACTCTGAAGTCATCACATGTAGGTGGCTGAGCCAGCAGCTAACAGTGCTAACAGTGCTGACAAAGCTAATACTGTTAACAGGAACGATGTTCTGCCAGTGTTGGGCAGGATGGTGTTATCTAACCGCTGTATCAGAACAAAGCAGAGCTGTGGCCGTTAGCTAGCCAGTAGGCTATGGCCCCCAAGGCTGAAAAATGGTGCCAGCGTGGAAGTGCCAAAAGCTGCAGTTCCTTAAACGGCCTATTGAGGCTGGCTCCAGAAGCCAGTCAGTCCTCATAGACCCCCATGTTAAAATGCCTAACTTAATAGCAGAAATAATAAGCCTGGTAAAAAAAAATGCCTTTGGTCTCTATAGTTAATTTCACTGTTCAGGGGTGAATTTTTATATAACTCACCTGTATACATTTTATTAAGGCTTGAAGTTATGCACAATTAAGAGCAGGCTTCTTTGAGTGGCAGGCTGTCTGGCGATAGTGTCTTCAGCTTCTCAGTCAGATCCACCCCTCACTCCTCCACAGCGCCAGCATCTCGACCAAATATGGTCACTTCTGGCTCCAAAAACCAAGATGCCAACGGCCGAAGTGCTGAACTTGAGGCTTTAAAACTGGAGTCCACTAACCAGAGGATAACAGCACGGTAGCTACGTCCGTTATTTTTAGTCTATGCAAAAAACAAAGAAGCTTGTATTACAACCAGAGATGTATAGTAATAGCTAGATATTGGACCTCAAGATGGCCCCTATTCAGTTCAATGGAGTTGCTCACCTAATGCATATGCCAAATAAAGTTCCCAGCTTCCAGGTTTACTTCTGGGGAATGCGGCCCACTGAATATGCACAGTAGTGTTTCTTCTGCTGACTCAGCCTGCAAGTTCTTTCTCAGCTCATAGACTTTACACTGTGATGACGTCATGGATTTTTAAATCGCTTTTATCGGCTCGAGGAAATTTTTACAAATATAAAACTACCATGGATCAAAGTTTCTTGTTAGTCATAACTATAATTGACCTTGTTTTCAGTGTGTCCTGTCAGCAGTTTTACAGACGGTGGTCTATGAGGAAAATGCTTTTTTGGCCAAGTTTCAAGTTTATTTGTCACATACACAATTATATTCCTATTCATATATTCTATTCTGAACATATTCTAAAAAATAAAGAGGCAGCTGAGTGGACCACCCTCCTAAGAGACAAATAGTCCCGCTTGGTGCTGCCTCCCATCCAGGTGGTGAGGCCGCAAGGGATTTTTTTGCTGCAATATCGCAAATGGCCACTGGGAAAAACTGGTAGCAAGGCTGAGCGGCTCTCCTGGGGGTCTGTTCAGGACACTATTACTCCACTATTTTTTGACATTTCATATAGTTGTTTTGTGCTTCAGTACATTAATGCTTTCAATATCCCATACAGCTCCTTTAAAGTGGGACGATGTATCTTTTGTTGAAAAGCAACGACTAATATGAGCTAAGATTAGCCACCACACCCTAACGCTCATACCAGACCAAGGAAGGTTTAGACCTTCGAACTGAGCTTAACTGTTCTCTATTACTTGTGAGTTAAATTTGTCATTTGTAAGAGGAAGAGTGTGTTATTTCTTTTTTTTTTTCAAACCTCACACTGTGTAAGTTTAAAGGCTAAAAAAAGATGTGAACCACTGATGTAATCAATGCATTTCTTTAGATGCTAGTTCATCAGCATCATGTGGACTAAGTGTAAAGAAAGGAAAAGAAAAGAAAACAGTGGATTGTCTCATGTTTGGCTTCTCTGTGCTGCTCACTTTGGCACAGGTGTATGAGCCAGGTGGAGCAAAGCCAGCCTCCACCTGTGCATTGTTCTCAGTTGGTGAGAACTGTTGTCCCCTTTCAGAGAATGGCATTGTGGGAGACAGCGGGGTTAATCTGTGTTCCTATATTAGCTAAATGGTTCTCTATAGCGCCTTTCATTCCCATTGCAGAGTCAGACACTGGAGTTCACATCAGCCACACAATACACAACCACAGCATCAGACTAATCGGCCTCACCAGCACCTCTTTGATGGACACGTTTAATGCGGGGCCGCAGTTAAGGAGTTGGATAAAGGGCCAGCGGTCCAATAAGTGAAATCACCACTTCTGATTAAAGATCAGTCTGTATCTCTTTATCTCTAACTCACTGTGTTTAGACGTAACGAAATCAATAAAGGATTCATTTTGATATGCCAAGTCCATAATGGCAATTTAGCTTCCACTGTGATTATTGATTTCACATTATGACCTCAGCTTCAACATTTGTAAATCTAATGCAGGAATGTCAATGTGTCTTTTTTAATTTTAACAGTATAAATCAGACTGTGGTCAATATATTCAACTCTGATTGGCTAATGGCACTGGCTCTTTTAATGCTAACAGTGACCAGCAAGTACAGTACAAGTACCAAGAGGTACATATTAAAAAATGTATTGTTAGCAGTTTTTCTCCAATGCTCTGGTGCACTCCTGCCAACTTCAGCAGCATTTCTGAGTTCACATTGCACCCATAAATGATCATTCGTATATCAGTTACTCACCTCGTGTCACCTTGAATTCATGAATAAAACTTTGTCTTTCTGGCATGCCTCCACAATGAATGAAGAATCCAAAAACAGCTAACATTCTTGATAAATTGAAGTAAAGGTGGACTGCATTTAAAAACAGAAAACTATATCGAAACTCACACAATTCATGCAGGATAATACAAATCTCATTTATCCAGTCATATGCACAATTCCCTTCCTATTCAAAACATTTCCGCATAAACAGTCTCACGCAGGGACGAGTAGCACACATGGGCAAGCATGTGTGTTTTTCTCTGTTCGAGCAGAGCTCAAACATATGCACTTGCCCAGTTGCGTTACTTGTATGTAGAAGTGTTTTAAATAGTACAGTTTTAGTAAAAGTGCATGTGTTTAGGAGGTACTGAGGATACAACTTGATAAATAAGACCTGGATTATACTATACGAGTTGTTTGAGGGTTTGTTCATGGATTTTTTTATATAATTTTGCTGTTGTTAAACACAAACTCCTTTACTTTAATTCACCAAGAATGTTGGCTGTTTTTGGATTTCTCATTCACCATGGAGACATGCCAGAGAGACAAAGCTGTCTTCACAAATTCAAGGTAACACAAGATGAGTAACTGATATGATGATGATGATGATCCTTTAAAGTCTTCTGCTCACAATATTCTCAGTGTTATTCCCAGTAAAAAAAAAAGTATTTCTGTTGTTTTAATGCACTGACTGTTTGAAGCAAAGGTAAAACAATACTTTGACTCTATAGGAATCACATGTAAATGAAAAAACAGAGGGTAAAGAAACTAGGAAATGCAGCTGTAGTGTTGGGATTGTAAGATGAGAAATTCTATGTAGGGACATTATTAAAATTTGCAGCAGTAATATCACTCTGGCACCTTGTCCATCCCTTCAGCTGCTTCCCTCAGTGTTCATGCACACCATTGCCATTCTTCATCCAACAGATGCCCTCTGAATTTCCCTCACCCTCACGTCCAACTGAACTTCCCCACCGACCCACTCACCTGTTTCCCATTTCTCCTAATCAGCCCAGCACATTTATCTGTTCATTTTCACCAGTTCTCTGTCAGCTTGTCAAAGTTGCAGTGTTGTTTACTCGATTCACGTTATTGCTTTTAAGCTGTAACCAAACAAATCTGATAAAATGAATGGTCTCAACTGAGTGCATTATTTTAAAGAACTGGTAATTCGACAAACACAAATCTCACGTCCAGGTCACACTGCAAAGCCAGTGATGACATCACTGTAGTCATACCGAGGTTGGATTTGCCGCATAAAACATTTGTATCTCAGGTGTGTGAGCAGGTGTGTGATATTGCTGACTGTGTGAACAATTTTGAGAACACAGTTTTGAGCATGCGTTTGCTGTTTTTCATATAAAAAGACAGTTGTGAGTTGTTCTCATTGTCTGTTCTCAAAACTGGGCATTTTTTGGTTTGTGCGTCAAACCATTGGAGAAAAACTTAGCTTTGCATTTATATAATTTAATGAATTCCCCACCAAATAATATATCATATATATATATATATATATATATATATATATATTTCATGTATCAAATATTGTTGTGTATTTAGCCTCTTGTCACCACAGCAGTTTTCTACCTAGCCGGCTGGACACTCATTAAATTAAAGCCATCATTGTGGTTTCTTTTTAACCCTGTGTGTTCAAGTTCAAAGTGATCACCTGTATTTTCAGTGTTTGTGTAACCTCCAGTTAAATAGCAGTGAGCTTTGCTCCCAACAAACTGGTGAGGAAATCACTGAGTGTGTCACGTGTTGGTCATGCATCATTAATTTGTCATTGCTGACACATTTGTCATGTTATGCTCATATTAGGGCTGTGAGAGAATTTATATTTCACTGATGAGCACAAAGAGGCGTCTGAAGGACAGGATTAGTAATGTGAGAATTAATAATTATCTTGGCTTGTGTGTGTGCATGTGTATGTGTGTGTGTGTGTGTGTGTGTGTGTGTGTGTGCGCGCAGAGCACGAACACATTAGCAGGTCAGTGAGTAAGACTGCTGACTGAGAACATAAACACAGTGGTTAATGGAGCGTGAAAATGAGAGGAATTAATGCTCAGTTATTAACCAGAGAGAGAGAGAGAGCCACATTGTTTGACACAAGAGAGAAGTGTCCTGAACAATAATATTCTGTGTGTCTGCGTCTAAACTGAGCTCTGTACTTTCTTTCCAGCTCAGTGGTGTTACCAGAGCCAGTACTCCTGTGACGACACATGCAGAGGTAAGACTCAAATGGAAACCCTATAATGAAAGAACGCACTTGACATGTCCTTCACAAGCCTGTGATCTGTAAAGTAAGTAAAACCTCTGTACAATACCTGCTCAGCATCAAACAGCAGACACATTGAATGATTGGCTGGTGAACATGGTGCAGCATTTAGCAGCTAAGGAGCCAGATAATACCCTCAGGAGTTGGTAGAGACCAAAAGCGGAGCTAAAAGGAGGGTGGATATTGGTCTTCAATTTTAATGTTGTTTTAGATCTGCTGGATGGAACATATCAGTAATGTGTTCAGAGCTAGATTTTTGCTGCACCCCAACTGCACAAAAAAAAATATCAGTTGTTCAGATGTACACTCTTCCATACACTTGGATAAAGTTGGATAATTCTCAAGAGACAGATTTAGAAGAATGGTCAAAATCAAAGCAGCCTAGATTGAGACATCCTGGCTTTTTGACTGCTGTAGTAATGTCCATAATGCAATGCTCAGAGGCGTCTCTCCTTAGATCCTCTTGTCTCTTAAATGCTCACTTCTTTCAAACATCACACCTACAGTTTTGTGACCAGCCTAGTCACCACAATAAATGGCATTGTACATTTCTGCAAACCACACATATGTTACACTTACACGTTTTTTACGTATCATATCAACATTTCTAAAGCGACATAGTTCAGAGGACATGTATATGAGCTGAGTTTCTCATTAGGAGGAGAGGATGGTGGAAGGGCATGATATGTTCATCCTCAGTGGGATTAGTAGTGCTAGCAATGTTTTCACAATAGTGCAGGTGAATGGTATTGTGCATTACAGAGCTTTAAAGATACTATGTGTAACAAGAACTTAATATATGCAGCCCTGACTCACCTGGTCTTCTCAGTAACATGGGGAAATAAAGACCAGTGTCACAGTGAAGCCTAACATCTGATGATGTTGCTGCTGCTGTTTGTGTCGTTCAGATCCTATCCGCTGGGCAGCTCAGTTTCCCAGCTGTGGAGGATTACGCCAATCACCCATTAACATTGTCACCAGCAAAGTGCACGTCAACAGCGCCCTGCCACCCTTCAACCTCATCGGCCACACCAACACAAACAACATCACAGTGGAAAACAAAGGACACTCTGGTAATGACAAGCCCATGTTACTTTCCTCCCTGTCAGCCCAGTTGTTTTTACCAGATGCTGAACACCTCTGGTTTGTTGATAAACTCTAAGTCTTACACTTGTATTCTCTTCACTGTAGCTCACTTTGCTCTGCCGCAGTCGGTCCGACTGACAGGAGGAGCTCTGCCCGGTCACTACAGAGCCGCCCAGTTTCACTTCCACTGGGGAGGTGAAGGGACGCCAGGATCAGAGCACACCATTGACGGAGAGAGGTTCCCCATGGAGGTTTGTCACACAGCAGCCAACATATCATTTGTTGCCTTGGTAATAAAAGTGTTGTGCTGGAAAACATCTTTTAGTCAACACAGGACTCAGTTAGGTTCAAGCGTAGGACAGTTTTTGCTGCATTTTCCATTAGACACCAGCATTTTTCTTTTTAACAAGGTGGAAGTAGGACTTACAGTGTCACAGTAGCTGTGATTGCATGTTTCTCTTCATGTAGGGGCAGTATAACAGTGTATATGGTCATATTTACTGGGATTTTCATGAGCATTATATCTAAATTGACATCTATAGTATCAGCCAAACCAGCCAATCAGAGGAGAAATTAAAACCAGCAATAAGCAGAGGGCAACTTTTTTTTAATGTTTTGGGGGTTTTTTTTGGAAAATGTGTTAAACATGGTTATACTGTGGGCCAGTATAAAATGCCATCCATAGAGTGACCCAGTTTGTTGTGTTTTGTGTTTCCAGCTGCATATAGTCCACATCAAGGAGCCGTACGGCTCTCTGGCAGAGGCAGAACATGATATGGCCGGTATAGCTCTGCTTGCCTTCCTGTTTGAGGTAACATGTTAAAAGGAAAGTTCACCCCCAAATGAAAAATACATATATTTCCTCTCACCTGTAGTGCTATTCACCAGTCTAGATTGTTTTGGTGTGAGTTGCAGGAGATATCCACCATAGAGGTGTCTGACTTCTCTCAAATATAATGGAAACACATTTCAAAAACTCACCATCAGCAATGTCTCTTTCCAGAAATCATGACCCGGTCACTCAAGATATTCCACAGACCTCATTGTGAGCAGTTTCATGTAGGAAACAACATCCGCCAACTGAATCAGTGCACAGAAGGAAATGTGTATATACTCATAGACGAGAGGCTCGTGATTGTGAGAGTGTGAGATGTGTCCTCCTCGGCTGAGCTGTAAGGTCAGCTAGCTCAGTGGTGCTAGGTGAGCTAGCAGTAGATGCACGCTTCCTTCTGCACAGTGATACACTTGGTGGGTGTAGTTCAGCAGAAAGAAAATAGTTCCTACATGAAACTGCTCACAACAAGGTCTGTGGATTATCTTGAGTAACCAGGTCATGATTAAAGAGACATTGCTTTGGATTTTTTCAAATGTATTTTTGGGGGCTTTAAGCACCAAAAGCCAAGTGCCATCTAGTTCCATTACATTGGAGAGAAGGCAGACATCTCTACAGCTGATATCTTCAACACACACCAAAACAATCTAGATTAATAAGTAGCACTACACATAAGAGGTAAATACGTATTTTTTTTATTTTGGGGTGAACTGTCCCTTTAAGCTTTGTCTTCATGACTCTGCACCTTAATAAAGATAAATTATCAAGACTTGCATCATAACATCGATGGTGTCTTCCTCACAGGAAACAACCGATGATCATCCTCATCTGGACCCAGTAATAGCTGCTTTGGGCCGGGTACAAAACAATGGTATGACTTTGGTAACTTAAATTAACTTTTTGTTAGTGTAAGGTCCTTCTTGTAAAATCAATTTTCAGTCTATTGTACAATTAAATCAAACCTAACTTTTCCTCCAAACACCTCTCCTCCCTTCTTTCTGTGTTAAGGCAGCAGCACAGTGATCCAAAACTTTCGACTCAGTGACATTATCCCGTCTGCAAAGGAGCTCCACAGTTACTACCGCTATGTGGGCTCCATGACAACTCCAGGATGTGAACAGGCTGTTGCCTGGACGGTGTTTCACAAGACTCTGCCCATCAGCAGTCGACAGGTGAGCAAGTATAGACTAAAAGCTTGGAGTCAGCACAGTGGTGACAAACTAGTCTTCCTGATTGTGTTTCTCTAACAAATCTGTGAATTTTTGACATAAATAGAGATACAGTGAAGTCCTTTACATCATTCATTATGAAATTTAATTGAAGAAATGTTATATCCCAGTGCAGAACTTAACTTTTGAGAGAAGATTTTTGGGAATTCAAATAAGAAGTGTCTATAATAACATTGGAAAAGTGGAAAGTAAATGTAGAAAGTCTGAAGGATCAGTGCCTGATAAAAGAGGTTGATCCTCTTTCCTCCCCGCTCCAGCTGGATGCAATAGTTCGGCAGTGTCGATTCTGGACGGGACAGCCCATGACAGACATCTTCAGACCTACGCAGCCTCTGGACGGCAGAGTTGTGTACCGGTCCAAGGCGAGTGCAGCTCTGACGAGTGTGATCCACCTGTGGTTCGGTGTGTTCTCAGCCGTAATCGGGACAACGTGTCTGATACACTGACTCAAGACATAAAAACACCTGATTTTAGTGGCAGAAGCTCGTGTATGTATCAAGGCAACTTTAACCTGTGTGATAGTTAAACAACAAACTGTTTATTATGTTTAAGGTTATTCATTAAACAAAATGTCACCTGCATTTGCACACAAACTATGGAACACTAAATCCATCATGATTGTTGTGACAGTGAGAGAATTTATTTTGTAAGGTGAAAGTAACTCACCTCTTAGCACTTAGTCTGTGTGTGAGTATTACGTAGGATCTTTACCTCAGCAGGCCTTTATGTTTCCTTTATTATGTTGTCATTAGGGGTCCATATATTCCTATATATATTCCTTAATGTGTTTTTTCAGTGAGATAGAAGTGTGATGATTAAAAAAACATCTAGAATTAGGGGTTCACAGTAACCTTTCTTTTTTTTTCTTTCTGACACTTACAAGCTGACTGACTTCCCTTTTTCATGAAGTGCTATCTCTTCTGTACTTCTGCATATTGTTTTCTTCGCTGTCTGTCAGAGTTTAATGTAGAAGACCAGACAATCAAGGCATTTCCTACGTGTACTGTACATGTGTTAATTTGTGGGAAAACCAAACAAGTTGTAAAATGTACATAAATACCTTTGATTCTCTGCCATAATCATGAGTTCTTCTTTATTACTGCTTATGGCTCTCTTTAAGTGGTTAGTGCTGAGTGCATTGCTTTGTCTATAATCAACATTTATCAAATTAAAACCAGGGAGAAATATGCTGCCAGATTTACTATGAAAAAACCCCCCAACTAGAATTATTACCTTGCATTTGTATGCATCCGCAAACCATTGAAGTTGCAGTGACACTTTACATTCATGTCAGTGCAGAGTCATGTGTGGCTGTAAGAGTTGACAATGCTTCAAATGTTTCACATTGTCACAGTGAAGATGACCTTTGACCTTTTGAATATAAAATCCCATCACTTCATCATTTTATCCTGTTAGACATTTATGTGAAACTTTGCCATAATTCGTGTATAACTGCTTAAATAATGGACAAAAATATGTTTTGTGAGGTCACAGTGACCTTGACCTTTGACCACCAAAATCTAAGTGGTTTATCCTCAAGTCCAGGTGGGTGTTTGTGCCAAATTTGAGAAAAGTCCCTTAATGCCAACGTGAGATGTCATGCTCACAAGAATGAGACAGACGTGAGGTCACAGTGACCTTGACCTTTGCCCACCAAAATCCAATCAGTTCATTTTTAACTCGAAGTGGATGTTTGTGCCTAAATTTGAAAATGTTCTTGAGATAACACCTCCAGCTACAGCTATCACCGGCGCAGAGGCATAACAAATTGACAGTATAAACCAGTAAATTTATTTGAACCCTTGTAATATTATCAATAGGACTTTAATAATTTTACATTAGGACTGCTCCAATTGGAGTTTTTAGGGACAGTGTTGATTTTATGTCAAAAAAATCTGAAACAGATCACTGACTGTTACTGTTTCTTAAGCATTTTACATAAAGTTTCTGCATAAACCCTCTTAAAAACATTTTTGCAATGTTGCCTTAATCTTGTGTAAACATTAGAAATAAATCTCCCTTGCCTTGTGCTTTAATACACTCTGTGGAGCTCTACGACAGGTGAGTTTTATGACTGTAAACTGGGAGTGGTAATTTATCATTGTGTCTTTGGTGTACCACTCTACAGTGACTACATGTTGTTTTAAGTTGATCCCAGCTGCAGCAATTTTTTCCTTGGCAACTATAAAGCAGATCTTATCTTATATATGTTACCATTAAATTAGCATACTTTATTTGAGCTGTATCTTTGGGCAGACAGGAAATGCTAACCCATTTTCATGACTTAAAATTATGTCTGTTTTTGCCTCTGCTGTAAAACTCACAACGTGTTCTGTGGCATTAAACAGCACCATCTTGAGTCTGTGTGGGTGTAGACAGGCAGATAAATTGCCTCAGATGCCTGAGCGGTGGAAGTCAGTTAGCCTCAAAAGATCAGCCTGTAAAACACTGCTTGAATAACATTTATTTACTGTCAGGTCCCTTGTAACACGTATGATCATGCATGATCAATAATCAGACGAAACCACTGATATATGGAGGTAAAAAAAGGAGAGAAGAATGTTTGAAAGGCAACATGGTTTCCAAGTCATTAGTAAGCCCTTTTGACCTCAGTCTGACATTTCATACTAGTGTAAATTGTGGCAGTAAACCTGATTCAACATTTTAAGGTGACATTAGGAAGATGTCACTGTGTGTGTTTCTTCAGCCAGGTCCTCAGGTGTTCCACCTGTGCAGCAACGCTACTCTGGGCTGTGCCTCCAGGGGCGCTATACTGCTCCACACTGCTCCTGTAGTCCCACACTGCGGATACGTTGCTTCCGAACAGAGGGCTGAAATGATAGAATAGATGCAGAGCAGAGAAAGAGAGGGGAAATCAAAATGGCATCAAAAATGCTGGTGGGGTATGTGTGTAAATGAGAAGAAGACAGTCACCTAACAGCACTCAGGTCTTCGAGAGTGAGTTGATTCAAGGCGATATTTTTGGATTCAGCTGCGAATACAGCTTTGCCAGAGATACCATGAGCCTCTCTGAAGGGCACCTGCAACACAAAATGACACAGACTCTGTTACTGGTGCTCTTGATGCATTCATGGTACAGCATCTTAAGAATATTCATGTTGCATTATTTGATTAAACATGGACTTTTATGTTCTTTTGAATCACATCTCTTTCCACTGACTTCTTAAAAATATTCTTACATTTGCATTTGGATGGAAATATCTGAAACACCACTCACCCCCTTTCTCACAAGGTAGTACGCCAAGTCAGTGGCCAGCATGTCTGGACTGAGGGCGGCTTCCATCACACTCTGATTAATCTGAAACACAGGACAAACATCCAAGGAAACAAAATCTTTTTCATTTTGTCTTTTGAAAGGCTTTGTCCTCTTTTGAAGTTTGTTAAAATGGAACTATGGTATTTTTCAACCTAAATCCTATTTTCTCATTTTTTGTGTGTCTAATTGACTCATGTGAACAAGTTTTGAAATTGGTCCAGTATTGAGAGACCGCTGCAGCCGGCAGTAGCAAAACAGGTTGCAATGTTACCACTCAGTGCATGTGCCCCTCGTCAATTTATGTCCATTAAAAGTGCTTGTTTTTGCCACTAAAATTATTATTAAAGTTATTATTACATTATTACAAAAAGGACCCTACAGAAAATTGAAATATTTTTCCCTATATTTGCTTGCTCAGACTCTTTAAGTCTTGCTAACAAGAAGTCTCGTTCTGGAATCTCATGAGTGGTGACTTGTTGCAAGACGATTATGGTGGAAATGATAGTGAGATAGTGAATATTTAGCCCACTTCGACAATGTGGTAAAGTCTGTGAGATTTCAGAACGAGACTTCTCGTTAGTGTGACTTGGACACAAAACAGAACAGAACAAGTGAAAGGTTCAGGAAAATGTTTCATTTCTCTGTAGGGTCATTTCCATAATGTTGTGAGACACTCTAGTAACTATCTGAGCCTGTTAGTGGCAAAAACAAGCACTTTTAATAGACATAAATGGACAGGGCACACCTGTACCGACTGCAGCACTCTCGCTCAAAACTGGACCAATTTCAAAATTGTTGTTCCCACAAGTCACTTGGACAAAAAACATGAGAAAATAAGGTCGAAAAATACTGGAGTTCCCTTTCAAAAAACAGTCCATGCTGCTTCGCACAGGAGAAACATAATAACAACTGTACGCCTTTTTAATAGCAAGTTCAGAAAATTCTGCACAATGCTGTGAAATTGGTGTGTCTGGGAATCGTGCAGACACTGGACATATTGTCTTTCTTTTTTCTAACACATGTGCAAGACTTCTGGAAATGAAATGGATGTAGCGAAATGAAAGAGGTCAAGGATTTTATACAAAATAATACCAAGAAGTCACAAATCTGATCTGCAGCCATGAGACCATTAAGTGTATTTTTTTTCTTTCAAAATAAGTAACTGTGTCTTAAGTCACTGACCTTGAGAGTTGACATGACTCCAGTTGTCACCTGCAGCACAGCATGCAGAGTATCATAGCAGTCAAACATGGCCTCCTTATCCTCCTGAGGAAGAAGGATGACAAAGACACCATGACCATGAAGTTAGACAGAATATATCCAGAAGTAACTGCACACAAACATACGCATTCATACCTGCAGGTCTTTGTTGTAGGTGCTGGGCAGGCCCTTCAGGGTCATCATAAAACCTGCACACTGAAATACCCAAAGTCAAAATGTGAGTTTGACAAGAAAACTACAACAAGTCACACAAATGTTCAAAAGAAAGCCAAAAAAGACCCCCTTCAAAAACAAGATGGTTCATCTCAAAGGGGATTATCCTAATAAAATAGACAAAGCAGTACAGTGCATCAAAGCACAGCGAGTCTGAATGTGCTGCTCTGACTAGTAAAACCTGACTTTTACACTGTGGTTTACTACGTTTGATTCTGCAGAAAAACTAATGATAGCTTTATGGCACATGAGGGCGCTGGTGTTCCAGAGAAGCTCCAAGCAGACAGAGGCAGGAGTGAAAAGTCTGCTGTACATACATGATCCTCCTCTAATCAGTAAAAGGGAAAACTTCTGAGCAAAGAAGCAACATCTCTGCAACAAAAAGCAACAGCGCTTATGGAGGTCTTACTCTGCCAAAGACACGACCTGCTTTACTCCTGATCAGCTCCAGACTGTCAGCATTCTTCTTCTGGGGCATCAGACTGCTGCCTGTGCTACATACAACAAGTGCAATTGAGAAGAAAGAAGGCAAATATAGAGTGGTGAAATAGGATGTAACACGTGCTCCAACAACACAATAATGACAGGACTCATGAAGAGTACAGCAGTTCACAGCAGTTGTAGTCTTTCAATAAAAAACGTTACATTTAAGGCCTTTGAGGGGCGAATGGGGAGAACTTGTTCGGACGCATGTTCGAGGCCACAACAATAAACCAATGTCCAATTCGTCAGGTTTCCAATTAACGGTTTCAGAGTCCGTCAAAGGTAAGTTTCCATTCATCAATTTCAGTTTCAACACGCTACAAACTCCTCATGCTGCCACACCTAACAGGTCTGTCACACACCTGCTCATCACTTGCACCTTACCTATATTACCTGCGTTTTCCTGTTCTAGTGCGCCACCCTGTGTACAAACATCAAAACTGCATCCATTTACATGAATCAAGACAAACACAAAGAATGTTATTGTGGCTCCAACAGACTCAACCTGATCTCACAGAAATACGTGAAATGACCACGACCTCTTAACACCGCATTCCGTGGTGGCAGCACGTAATGGGTTGAAATTACGTGCTGCCACCACGGAAACAATGCCAATGTAAAGTCAATTAGGGTCCTCTCCCGTGGTGGACACACGGATTCCCTGATTC
>NC_065508.1:11627578-11778107 GCF_006386435.1 Epinephelus moara | reverse complement strand
TTGTTTTCGTGGTGGCAGCACGTAATTTCAACCCATTACGTGCTGCCACCACGGAATGCGGTGTTAAGAGGTCGTGGTCATTTCACGTATTTCTGTGAGATCAGGTCAAAAAAAACATCTTTAGGAGCGTGCAATAATTACTTTATGTCACTCCAGTTACTCGTGCACTCTCTGATTTTCTCTCAGTTTTCATATTGCATTAGAGTATGGGCTCAAGCATCATCATCTACAATCAGACATCTAACATCTTTACTGAATCAGGCACTTAAAATAATGGACAAAAAGCCTGTCCGGTGGCATCACTGTCGCATACTAGAGCGATACAATCTTTTCAGCTTTGACAGCTTTATAAGCTTTTGTTTCCCGAGATTAGTTTTCAAAAGTATGAACAGTCTAGCTCCAGAGCCTTTTTCCAGATTTATTCAAAGACAAGACAGTAATAGAACAACAAAGAGCAGCGTGAATGGCAACTGTAAAATACCATATCGTAAATCTTAATTTGGACAATCAGCTTTTTCCATAAAGGGCTGTCAGCTCTGGAATACATTACCAACTGAGATCAAACTGCTTACAGATTTAGGGGCTATCAGTGTAAGTGTACTGTAATATACGTATTGTTGAATAAGTTGCGATGTTTGTATTCTTAACTACAGTAACTATTATAATACACCCAGTCATTTCATTTACTAATACTAACTATACTAATTATATGAATGAATTGCTGTAACACTGAGCTTTCTACAAACTAAAGCTAAATGATTTACTCCATAGTTGAGCAAACTGTAATTTCAGATCACGTAATGAAACACACACTGACCTGTAGGCGTCAGAGAGTGAGATGAAGGAGAACTCTTTTGTGCTGTACAGCATCAGGTCCTCGGCCATCTTACTGAGGTGGGTCGAACACAACGAAGCCCAGAACAGGAACTCCGCTGAAGAAACACACATGCAAACATGAGGAAAATTAGAGAAGACAAAAAAAGGCTAACTAGATTTTAACATGTTCTTTATTGACAGCTGACTGACAACCGGTTTCCATATCTATTACAGCACGAATACGATCATACCTGATTATTATTTGTTTGTTCTGATTTGTCCCGTTTTGTCTGTATCCCCACCTCCATCTACCCCAATGTATGCATTGTACACAAAAAAAATTAAGGGAACACTTAATGGTCACAGTATAGCACCAAGTCACTTAAACTCAGGGATATCAATCTGTCCATTTAGGAAGCACAAGTGATTGTGATTCAGTTTCACCTGCTTTGGTGCAAATGGAAGTGACAACAGGTGCAATGGAGAGGCAAAAGCAAGACAACCCCAAAAAAAGGGAATGGTTTTACATGTGGTGTCCACAGACAGTTGCTCTCTCCTTCTCTTTCCTGTCAGACTCTTCCCTAGTTTTGTGATCTGCTAGTGTCCCTGTCACTACTGGCAGCATGAGGCGGTACCTGCAGCCCAATCAGGTTGCACAGCTCCATTAGGGAGGGTGCAAGAAGGGTTTGCTGTGTCTCCCAGCACAGTCTCAAGAGCATGGAGGAGATACCAGGAGACCCGGAGAGCTGGACAGGGCCGTAGAACGGCATCAACCCAGCAGCAGGAACGGTATCTGCTCCTTTGTGCGAGGAGGAACGGGAGGAGCACTGCCAGAGCCCTACAAAATGACCTCCAGCAGGCTACTGGTGTGCATGTTTCTGACCACACTGTCAGAGACAGGCTCCATGAGGGTGGCAGGTCCTCCACTGGTGCCCCGTTCTCTTCACAGATGAGCGCAAGTTCACACTGAGCACATGTTACACTGCTTGTAACATCATCCAGCATGACTGGTTTGGAGGTGGGGCAGTGATGATATGGGGAGGCATATCCTTGGAGGGTCACACAGACCTCCATGTCATAGCCAACAGTACCCTGACTGCTGTTAGGTACCGGGATGAAATCCTCAGAGCGACTGTCAGACCTTGCGCTGGTGCAGTGGGCCCTGGGTTCCTCCTGGTGCAGGACAATGCCCAGCCTCATGTGGCCAGAGTGTGTAGGCAGTTCCTGGATGATGAAGGCATTGATGCCTTTGACAGGCCCTCTTGTTTCCCTAAATCCAACTGAACACCTTTGGGCTTATGTATCAGTGCATCGGATGCCACCAACAGCAACACGAAGGTAACACCACAGGCTGTCCAGGAGCTCACTGATGCCCTGATCCAGGTCTAGGAGGAGATCCCCCAGGACAACATCCGCCAACTCATCAGGAGAATGCCCAGACGTTGTCGGGAGTGCATACAGGCATGCAGGGGCCATACACACTGCTGAGTCACATTATGAGTTGCCGTGATAAAATTCACGTAAGCTGGATCAGCCTGTGATTTCAATTTTTTACTTTGATTTTTGGTGTGATTTTAAATCCAGCCCTCAGTGGTTTGGTTTCCACTGACTATTGTTACGTCATTTTGTTCTCAACAAATTACACCATGTACATCAATCTGAATAATTCATTAACCAAGATCTGATGAGTGATTTTAGCGCTCCCTTAATTATTTTGAGCATTGTATGTCACTACCTTAACTTTTTTGGACTACCCTTTGCACCATAAAAAAGAAAACAAATAAAAAACTTAAACAGCAGACAGACACGTATGGCTTACGCACCAACAAAGTCCCTTTGGCCAGTGGCATCCATGCTGTTCAAACTGATGCCATCAAACTGCAACTCTACAGAAGAGGAAAACTGATATAGTTCAGTTGTTATAAATACATTTTTCCTAAATAACCAAGACACAGGACAGTAATAGTCTGCTAATTTTTAACCTGACCTTTCTGCAGCAGCTCCCTGTCAATGTCAAATGGTGTTCCAGCGATGGCCCCACTGAAAACAAGAAGAAAAATTTGGGTTAATCTATCACATCTGGGGGTGTAAATCCATATCAGACAGCGAGTGTGTTCGCAGTGTACCTGCCGAGTGGTAAAACATTAACTCTTTTCTTAATCTCCTGAAGCCGGTCCACATCTCTGCTCAGAGCAACAGCATGGCTGAGGGTTGGTTCAGCCAGCGAGTTGGGAAACAGAAACACAAGATTGACATGAACAAAACACCATCTAATATAAAAGCTGGGACACGTGCAACGATTGTTCGCTTTTTAAAGAACACCTTAGAATCCAGTGGCTCCATCTGATTGGCTGAGCCCTCTGCATGTGGGTGTAACCAGGAAACAGGACGTCAATTTCTCTGAGGTTCAGAAAAGTGACAGAAGACATCGCGGGGCAACTTTTAAAAAAAAAAAATCACAATCACAAATGTGTGTTTGTGTGTATCGGTGTGTTTCTGTCTTACGCTGCTGCCCGCTCCACCATGGTAGACATCAACTGTAGGGCATTGTCCGTCAGGGTTGAGATGGCATCTCGCAGCCACAGCCTCATGTCAGTCACAACCTGGTCGACCCAAACGCACACAGCACAGTCTCATGATATCAGATAGTCCCTGCAATGATGTGATACATGGGCCGCAACTCCAAACAGCAGTATAATATTAATATTGTAAAGACAAACCTGATCGTTTCTGCTCCTGCCAGTGTGCAGCTTCCCTGCAGGAGCACCAATCAGCTCCTGAATAAACAGACAGTAAAAGAACTAAAACGTTCTCACTCATGACAGCCATCAGCCAACACTAAAATGGTCCATAGGTTCTCAACTGATCATTCTCCTACATGCTCCGTGGGATGTTGACACTTGAAAAGAACAAAAGCAAGTGAGTGAATGGAGCTCTACCTCACCTTTAGTCTGCGCTCATTGGCAGTGTGAATGTCTTCATCTCCAGGTTTGATCACAAAAACACCTTTGGACCACTCTTCAGACACCTGGAGGAAAAAAACACTGTATCACCAAGCAGGTTAAAAACACACAGCTACCTTTAAACAGTAGTACATAGCACACATACAGTATATGGACGCACTGACTTCAAGGCTGCACTATCCACTTGTGTTAGCGTATAAATCAAATTATCAACATAATGTATATAGGAAGCTTAGTTTGCTTTGCCAAAGCTAAACATGAGTGTAGAGAAGGCACCCGGAAACCTGACCTGGCTGTGTGGGTGAAAGACTTGGCAGCTGACATCTGTCACATGATGATAGCATTGTTCACCACAAACTCAGCATAATACAGAGAGGAATTCTGCGCCATGGCACATTTTCAGCTGTCACCCATTAACTTACATCTGTGGCAAACATACCCATAATGCAACAGGAGTGTATTTCCTTACATGTCTGTGGGAGAGAACTCACAAAGACCATAATCATAGTGCTGCAAATTGTCAGCTTGGATTTATGACGTTAACTTCCTTTTTTACCCTAAAGCTGAGTGTAGCTTTGTGTGTGTGTGTGTGTGTGTGTGTGTGTGTGTGTGTTTTACCTGATCCAGCCCATTTAAAATTTGCTGCATCTCATCTGTGGTGACCAGCTTTGCCTTCTCCAGAGCTTTCACATAAGCCTTGCTCCCTCGGATGTCAGCATCCCACATCCTCTGGTCATACGCGATGGATGCGTTGAACTTCTCCATGATGGAATCAGTGTCTCCCACGAAACGTCCTCCCCAAAGTTTACTTCCCTAATCAGCAGCAGAGACAGGGGCCAAATAATGTGTGTGCACCGCTACATTTACATTAGCTAGAGCATCTGGCAGACAACTAATGTGTCTGCTACGTGATAAAAGAGAATGACAAAGGAGAAGAGGGATTCCAGTTTGACAGCTGGCTTAAACGCCCAGCTGGGTGCTAAAACAACAACAACACATGAATGCCAGTGTTGGAGTTTTCCAAAGCTAAATGTTAAACTTACCTCTGTGTTGGCCATGTTTGTCACCAATGGGTATCCGTAGCGGTTTGGTCCGGTTTTGGCTTTAAGGGACGTTGAATCAAAGCTTGTGTTAAGTCCCAACGAACAGATCTCGATGGCAGACACTGTCGCGTGCAGCGCCAGCAGAGCAGATTCTGCTAAAGCTGTGTGTATCACTTTAAATGACGTCACCAGAGTTGTTCGCCGTCATATTACGTCATACATAACTGGTATGGGAAGAAGTAAAACTTTTTTTATTTAAAATTATTCATTTGCACCAAACGGCACATTAGTTGAGAAAGATAAGATAAAATAGAATAAAATAAGATAATATAAGATCAAATTAAATTAAATTAAATTAAATTAAATTAAATTAAATTAAATTAAATTAAATTAAATTAAATTAAATAGTCCGCAATCGTCCATGGTTACTTTAGGAGTCCTCAGATATTTTCAGTTCAACATCACCTCTGATGGGAGACTTAGCTTGTTTTCCTTTCATTAGTCCTAAAGTACTGAGGTGATGGTCCAGAATGTCTCTTCTGAATACAGTTTGTGTTTGTGTTGTGTTTCTTTATATGTTATGTTTAGTTATTTTATGTTATTGTTTGATTTCCTTCATATCATATGTGGTTTACTTCTCTTCAGCCTAAGACAGATGTTACCTGAGCTATAGGACTTGAAAGTGTCCCTTGTTTGTTTGTATTAAGCTCAATTAAGCATTATTGGGGGAGAAGGAAGTTCACTGTCCACACTACAAGCTGTCACCATGACAGTAGTATCTTTTTTATTATTATTCTTTATTAAACAAACATAATATATTAACATTATATACACAGAGACTTATCTTTACCCGGGGTTGCCTACATATAACTGAGAAAAAAACAAAAAGAAAAGAAAAAAAAAGAAAAACATTGAAAAAGTAGTATAAATCCAGAGTACTGTGCTGTGCATATGTAATTTATCAAACACACAGATTGTTTTTTATTGCCTTTTCATTATCAAGGCCTCTTATTTGGGGGCCACAATGTTGTAGATTTTGATAGAAAAGCTTAAAATTCGGTTTGGAGTCGCCCACTTCCTGTAAATGTGGGATTTGCTCAATAAGAAAAATTAATGGTACAAAAAAAACATCTCATTGCTTTGATTTTTTTATTTATTTTTTCCAAATGTAGTAATTAATTAATGAATAAAATATGTTTGTGGGTAATTTTCCAGGCCATACTAGCTTGTTATAGAAATGTGTTAACTTTACAGGTAACTTATAAATGTTGTAATCACATTTTTAGCAGACAGTTAACTTCATCTATTAAACATGAAAGCAGAGCAAAGCCCTTTTCCACACATCGTTTAAGCGCTGTGTCAGATTTGAACCAATCACAATCGTCTTGGGCGGTGCCGTAACAACGGTGCCCCTGCCAAACAGTGTCGGGGGGGAACTTGTTTTGGTGGAACACTTGCACCTTAGCATTAAACTGTGTAAATCCCCGCAAAAGAAAGCGACGCTTAAAACATGAAAAGACGTTTTAGCGTGTAGGTTGCTAAGTTGGATATTGTTGCTCTTGTTTCACGCTCGCTCAGTGTTAAAGTGAAGTGTGGAGATAGGTCTGGTAAGTTCCATGTAGCGAGGGGGGTTTAAAAACGGTGACACACTGACAGAGGAGGAGAGATTGGACAAACTTTCATTAACATATTGGATTCGGTTAAGAGGATGTGGGGATGAAAACATCAAAAGTGTCATAAATGAATGCTGGGAATATAACTGTTTTAAGGGAAATGGTTTTGGATGGAAGATAAAAGATAAAATAGAAAAATATGGCATTAAAGAAATTTGTTTTAATTCCCCTTTGCCAATAAGTAATGTTCCTCCATGGCTTTTTCCTAAGGTTAAAATAGATTTTAGTATTATGAACCTAAAGAAGGATTGGGTGGAAAGGGAAATAGGGCATTGTGCAAATCAATATATAAAGAATCATTATTACAGTTATTTACAAATATTCACTGATGGCTCAAAAGATCAAAATGATCGCGTTGGTACAGGAGTTTACATCCCACTTTTTCAAATTCAACTGAGCAATAGGATAACAGATAAATTATCAGTTTATTCAGCAGAGATGATGGCAGTCATTTTTGGACTTCAGTGGGTGGAGGAGGTGAGACCAGACAGGGTGGTGCTGTGTGTTGACTCTGCAGCAGTGTTACTGAGCTTACAGAATATGAAGTCACTCAGGGAAGATTTAATGTATGAAATTCTTCAGTGTCTGTTCAGAGTTCAGAAAGTGGGGATCGAGGTAGAATTTTGCTGGGTACCTGCCCATGTGGGATTAAGAGGTAATGAATTTGCAGATAGGGTGGCAAAAAGAGCACTTAGTATGAGACATGTAACGGATATTCCATTTGGAAAAGGTGAAGGAAAAGCACTAATCAAAAAGAAAATATCAGAATTTTGGCAGAAGAAGTGGGATGAGGACAGTAAGGGCAGAAATTATTACAGAATACAAAACACAGTCAGAGCACAGAATATTAAGGGAAGAAGTAGAAGAGAGGAGGTAGTTCTATCAAGATTAAGGTTTCATCACACTGGTTTAAATAAGACATTATTTTTATTGGGAAAAGTAAACTCACAAGTCTGCACATATTGTAATATTATAGAAAATGTAGAACATGTAATTATGTACTGTAGTAAATATAACGAAGAAAGGGTAAGGTTGCAACAAAGGGTGAGAGAGGCAGGACGGGACTGGAATTTGGCAGGGATACTGGGAACTAAGGGAGATAAGGTGTGGGAGATACAGAGAGGGGTAATAGATTACCTATATAACACTGGTTTGTTTTATAGAATATAGTGGTTGGTTGGCGGTTTTATTTATTTATTTATTTTTATTTTTTTTGTTTGTTTGTTGTGTTATGTCTCTCCATGACATAATGTAATATAAAACTAGATCCTGTCCTACATACTCTGGTTCAGTAGGTGGCGGTATGCACCTTTAAAGTTGGTATTGCAATCCGCCAGAAAACACAAAGAAGAAGAAGAAGCAGCGGAGGAGGGGATAACGGAAGCAGTTGGTCTCACAGGCGGAGTGTCCCAAAGGCGGGGAATTTGTCAAACATGGTTCCCTGGTGTTTGTTTAACATTTTTGATGAAGCTGTGACTACTGAAGCTGTGTACAGGTATGGTTCTCATGAGTACTGGTAACGGTGTTCTTAAATAAGCTAAATTAGCTACGTAAAATAACTTGTTATATGATGTAGAAGGCGACGGTGTTTTGTTGATTCATGCTGCCTTGTCGAGGATGCTCATTCAGCTTAGCGCAAATCGATAGCAAAGTCTCGCTAACCTATCACAAAATGATTGCAAACAGGACTAAGTGTTCTGTCAGAATATGGGGAACATATTTTGATACTCATTATCAACATCTTAATTTGCGACGTCAGAGGTAGCGTGTCTGGACAGACCTCCTGACCCAGTGTGTAACGTTAACGGTACTGTGAGCAGGCGCAGAACCGTTATGTAGCACATCTGGGTAGGTAACGTTAGCAAGTAACGACAGATCACTGGCATTTGACATCGCGTTATAAAGCGAGAATATTGAAAAAAGAAAGAATAGAAATACAGAAATAAAACTAGTGACGTTAGGTGTCTACTGTTAGCATACACAAGTCAGAGTGGATTGTGTATTATATACACTGTCATTCATTTGGCTGTATGTTGCACCGTTCTTGTGTTATTTTATGAAAATGGGCATTTGCAAAGCCTATATGTAATTGCTTAAATTAGGCTTCATTTTGTGTCATTAGATTGAGGGGGATATTTGTCCCCCCCAACAACAAAAAACATGCACAAACATGTTGGATAATGAGATGGCATCATGCCACATCCTAGTATGCATGAATAGGGTGAGGACCACCTTACATTTGTTTTGTGAGTGTGTGTGTTTGTTTTAGTAAAGTGAATCTCAATAAATGTCGTGTTAATATGAATACACTAAGTAAAGATTTCACATGTACTGGAAGTCATTTGAAATTAACCATATTTCTTTGCCTTTTCCTCAGGGTAGTATCCCACATCATCATCTTCCTCATCTTCTGCATCCTTAAAATTCAGCCGGAAACAGCAAATTAAAAATGGGACCAAAGTCGAGGCCCACAAGTAATGGCCCAATGGACAGGTTTCTCAAGGTAGCAATTTTCTCCTGTATAATGAAATGTCCACTCAAATCTTGTCAGTTTCATGTAAGCAGTATCACATTAATTATATGTTTTTACGTTAATGCTCATCATTTGCTGTTAATAACTTTTCTGTCTGATATCTCAAGAAAAGCACATCCAACCAGAATGGGAAAAGCTGTCAGCTGCCTAATTTGCAACATGCTGCAAAGGTTGGTCATTTTTATCCTGTATATGTGTTGGCAAATAAGAATATTTGATACTGTAATCTAGCTTATTTTTTCTTCATTTTTATTTGACTTTGGGGCTCAACTTCTTGCTTTTTGTTAGTTTCTTTAAGTTTAAGGTTTAAGTGTTGTCTGTCTCTGTGTGTCAGCCCTGTGATAAACTGGCGACCCCTGCAGGGAGTACCTCACCTCTCACCCAAAGTCCGCAGGCATCGGCTCCAGTCCCTCGCAAGCCTCTGGATAAACAGGTATAGCTAACGGATGGATGGTTTGAGAGTGGTATGGTTTTAACAGGAAATAAAATGTTTTGCTTTGATTCAATGAAGTGAGACTTAATTTTGTTTCATTTCTAGGAAGAGGAGTCAGATGAAAGCTATTCTCTCCACTGGTGCTGGGGTGACAAGAATTTCAAAGAGCGCGGTAAAGGAGGAACTGTCGAGGACTTGCTGAAGAGAAATTCAGAGTTTAGAAGAATTGCAGAAAAGAACAAAAACAAAGAGCTTATTATAGTAAGAGATGGAAAAGCTATCAGTTCACACTTTCCCTGTAGCTTGATTAAAAATGATCCACTGACTATCAAGTTTATCAAAGCTGTAGACCATCCAAAGCAATCGGTTGGTGGTTCTGTTCGTCCTCAAAGAAAGAGGCCATCTGGCGAGCTTGTGATGTTTCATGTACGGACAAAGGGAGGTAAAAAAGTAGTGAATATCATGAGAAACCCGACACTAAAAACAGACTTCAGTGAAATGACTGTTTATGCATACAAAGGCGAAAAAGTGAGGAAAGCTCTGAGAAGAGATGGTCGTTTAAAGGATCTTGTATTTAAGAAGAACTGTGTGCTCTCTCACACGAGCACTGACGCAAACACTGGGATGTCCAGCCTTGTTGATGATCTTGATGGTGAGACTTTCAAGATCATATTGCTCAATGACTCTTGTCCACCAGAAAGTCAGCCCGACAGTCAGGATGATGCTTACATGATGCAAAATGAAGCTGAGATATCTGACCGTAATGGAAACCCAGATCCTTCAAAGCAGCCAACCACCACATCTAAATCAGTGAACGACAACATACCAAAAAAGAAACCAAAGCTAGATGGTAACATGGCATCAGAAATCATATTGCATGAAATTCCCAATTCAAAAATAATGCAGTGCCACCTGTCTTCTCAGTTTCAAGATGTAGTGACAGGAAAGAAAACGCTGCAAGGATCTAAGCTCTCTCGTATCCAGAATCTCTTCCGTGTAGAGTTTGGAAAGAACGCTCAAACATGCAGGGAAGTGAAAACAATGAAGACACTGATGGATCTCAGTAACTCTGTTTGCCAGGTCAGAATAAATAACAGACCAGAAGGAAGTGGTTTTCTCCTATTTGGCAAGTTTGTCCTCACAAATGCTCATGTAGTTAAAGGCATTTATAATGAGTACACAGGGCAACTTAATGAGAGAGTCACTGTCCATTTCTCTTATGAAAGTCTAAACCCCATGGAGTCAGGAGCAGCAGTGGAAGAGGTTGTTGGATTTGAATACGGTCCTGTTGTGTCAAGCTACGAGTGTGACTGGGCTTTGTTGAGGGTCTATGCTGATCAGACATTACCTGATGCTCTGTTAAAGCGCTTTGGATTTCTTCCCCAAAGTGGTGGGATCTGCATTATTGGGCATCCTGATGGTGGTGTGAAAAAGATAGATCCATGCTTGATTATTCCGACTGAAATCCGAAACCAGGTAGTAGAGAGGCATCACAGTGAAAATCCGGAGGGCGTTCTGCCGGAAAACCGTCACTACAGTGAGAACCAGCAGCCCATTCAGATGATTACTCAGCAGTTCTTTGAGGATGTGACAGAAGATGTGCAACATATCAGACAGGCTCTGACTTACGAGTCTTGCTTTTATTTTGGCTCATCTGGCTCTCCAGTCTTTGACGAGCACTGCAATGTGGTTGCAATGCATTCAGGCGGATATGCCTACCGCAATGCAAGAGGTGAAAGGCAGAGTGTCATAGAGTTTGCCCATCCTTTGTCCTTCGTTAACGAACGCATCGTTCTCCAAATGGTGGAAAGAGGAAGGTTCGATGTGTTAAGAGAGTACCTGGCTTGCAGTAATCCACGACACCAAAACACCATGACCAGTTTAAAGAAACTGGTTGAGAGCAGAAATCTCACAGCATTTAAAAATGCAGTCAACAATTCACTGGCCACAGGTGACAAGAGTCTGATGACATTCTTTAAATTCTTCTCTCAGAGAGAGGAACCTGTCCCAATGGACATTGATGAAGTGTACACAGTCTAAGTGCTGACAGAAGATACAGTGTGAGTTCCTCAGAAGTGTCACTTGGTGGTGGTTGTGACACGTCTTTATCAGCTGATATTAGGGAGGCGTGACCATCCTGTCACTTTTGACGGGACGATCACGTCACCTGCTGTCCGTCCGCCGCCTCTCCAGGACGCTGCTCCAGGTGTGGGAGAGCATGTATGCCCCCTCGTCCCGTCAAAACTGACAGGACGGTCACGCCTCCCTAACATCAGCTGATTGACAGATCAGCTGATAAAGACATGTCACAACCACCATCAAGTGACACTTCTGAGGAAGGCAGAAGTTTCTGCCAAAATGATATGAGATATGTAACATCCTAACACATGTCTGAGATAAAAGAACAACCAAAGTCATTATCAGAAACTAAAGACATAATGAACACCATTGAACCATAATCAATCAGTTTTAAGATAAAGGAAATTACGTCGTGAAAAAACCCCAGTTATAACTGCATCGCACTCTCCCGCTCTAACCCTCTAACTTTTCAAAACTACACAAATAATCCAGCCATTAAACTCTATTTTCAGATCCTGAACAATATCTCCAATCCCACACTTACTGCACTACTTCCAAGTCACAACACAAGACAGCAACGACTAGATCAGTCTCGCATGCACTTATTCCTGTACCACCTTACAATTACAATTACGGTCAGAGATCATTTTGTCACAATCACACTAAGTTTTGGAACTAGATCCCACACTACATCAGAGCAATACCGTCTTTTACACATTTCAAACACATTTAAACACTATCCGATGGAAGGATGGACCTGCAACCACTGATTTAAATCCCATATCCCATTTTACTCACTCCATTTCAGTCCGCTACTCTGCGATGTCTATGTAGCTGCCTGTGTTTTGTTGTTTTGCCTCTGCTGATTGTTTCTGTTTATACTTTGTATTGTAATGTGTTTTTGTTACAAAACAGGAACCTGCTGCAAACCAGTTTTTAACTGAGTCAGGCCAGTTTGAACTGTAACACACAATGGTACATTTAATTCATTTCCTGTATAAATAAAGAAATGAAACGAACAAATAAATAATGAGGATTTTACAGTATCCAATAAAGTGTTTTTTTTTTTATACTTGGATTTTGATTGTGTATTCTTTGCTCTTATCGACAGCATAAATGTATGAATGAGAGAATTTCTCACCTTGAACATCTCGACACTGATTTTGCTACCATTCATATTTTCATGTGGAATTATAGATTACATAAGATGCACAGTATATACATACTGCTCTGTTCACCAAGTAATGATATTTTCCCCCCATCAGCAGCTACTGAACCACCGGCCTCAGACAGCAGTGAAAGTTCAGCTAGTGAGTGTTTTACTAAACTGTCATATAACATGTTATAGCATTGTTATTACATGTTATGTAACCTCTCTATATCTCTTATTTACTACTGGTGTACATTTCCATCATTCATTCACACATTTTTTACTGTGGGGTTTCATAGATGAAGACTTATTTACAGAGTAAATCTTTTTTTTTTCTTTTTGTAGGTTTAAAACAGACATGAACACCAAGTTAAACATCCACCCAAAATATTCTGGTATTCATTTACAGTGAAAGAACAAATGGCACATTATTTCTTCTTCTAATTCACAGAAAGTACAAGAATATTCAGTATGAAGTCTAAATCTCTCCAATGTTTTTCTATGCTGGATATATAAGATGCAACATTGTACAGGAAATTTATTTAACTTTATTATTAAGACAGAATTTGTCTCCAGTCAGCCACACTTTGTGACAGTTATTTCATCATAAAGCGAGGCCCAAGAGAACCTTAATGGGGGCAGAGTTACAGCTTGTATGTGATTCCTGATGTATTTCTTGATAGATTTATTCTTGGTAACTTCAACTTCTCAGATGAATATACCTCTGCTAGATAGCCGATGACTGAATCCTCGATTGCTTAACCTTTCTTGGCAAAGCATCAATAACTACTGGCTGTGGGTGCAACTGGAGAGCTGAATTTGGAGATTAATTATTTGTCAGTACCTGCCCCCCAGTATTAACAGGTTGTCTAATCAACATAATAACACTGTCAACCCATTTCCCATAATATATTTCCTTTTATATTTAATATCTTTTTACCAAATGTAATTAATTGGTGAAAATGGTGTTTGTGTGTTATTTTCCAGGCCAGACGAGCTTGTTTATTGAAACGTGTTAACTTTACAGGTAACTTTAAAATATTGTAATCACATTTTAGCAGAAATTAAATACTACCCATTAAACATGAACACAGATGATGATTTTTTTTTTATAAATTTATGTAACACATAAGAAAGTTTACAGAATGCAAATCTTCAACATTATTACACACATATGTCAAATATAACATATGCCAGGGGGGATAAGAGTTTACAAGAAAATATTAAAATGATCACAAATATTAATGGTTTTGATTGCCTTCTGAGGGAAAATTTAATGGAATCGATGTACTGCTTGACCTCACTGTAGAAAGCAACAAAAGAAGGTTTTCTATGAGTAAACTTATATTTCTGAATGTGAAGCACAGCCGGACTTTGTTCCACACAGGTTTGAAGCGCTGTGTCAGATTTGAACCAATCACAATCGTCTTTGGCGGTTATGACGTAACAACGGTGCCCCGGCAAAACAGTGTCGAAGGGGAACTTGTTCTGATGGAACACTTGCACCCTGGCATTAAACTGCCTGAATCCCCTCAAAGGAAAGCGCCACATAAAACATAAAAAGATATTTTAGCGTGTAGGTTGCTAACTTTGATATTTTTGCCGTTGTTACACGCTCTGTGTTAAAACCAAGTCTCGAGATATAGTCTGGTAAAGTGAGACTAGTTCCACGTAGCGACGGGGATTTTTAAAACGGTGACACACGGAGGGGAGGATGACGAACGCAGTCGGTCTCGCGGGCGGGATATTCAAAAGGCGGGAGAATTGTTCGACACGACGCTCGTCCCTTCAAAGTGGGTGTTTGTTTACCACTTTTTGTGAAGCTGTGACAAATGACGAAGCGAATAGGTATGGTTCTTATGTGTCATAGTAACGGTGTCCTTAAATAAGCTAATTTAGCTAAATTATATAACGTGTTAAATGATGATGGCGACTTTGTTTTGCTGATTCATGCCGAGTTAAAATGCTCACTTAGCTTAGTGCGAACGGATAGCAGTACCCCAGCGAAAAGTGTACTGTAAGAACATTGGGGACATAATTAATTCTCAATTTTAACATTTTAATTTGAGATTTCAGAGGTAGCATGTCTCGAAAAAACTCAGTCCACGTTATAACGGTACTGTGAGCAGGCGCAGAACCGCTATGTAGCACATCTGGGAAGGAAATGTTAGCAAGTAACGACAGATCACTGCCTGGTAGTTGACGCGAGAATATAAAAAAAATGTAAAAACAAAAAGTTATAAAAGATACAGAATTAAAATTAGTATCGTCAGGTGTTTACTGAATAATGTGGCCTAAACAATGAATATATATTGTATGGAGTGTTTTTAGTTTGGTTGTATGCTATACCTTTCTTGTATTAATGTATGAAAATATGTATTTGCATAGCCTACATGTCATTTTGTAAGTTTAGTTTTGTGGTATCGGAGTGAGGACGATATGTGTCCTTTCCAACAACAACAAGACATGCACACACTTGTTGGATAATGAGATGGCATCATGCCACATCCTAGTATGCATGAATAGTGCTGACCACCGTACATTTGTTTTGTTTTAGTAAAGTGAATCGCAATAAATGTCATATTGGTGCGGATACATTAAGTGATGATTCAATGTGTACTGTAAAGCAGGGTTGGAAATAAGCACCAGAAACCACGAAAAAAACCACAACAGAAAAACAATGGTAATCTATTGAGTTGCTGGTAGGCTACATTTTTGAATCGACGAGCCCCTGACTGTAAGTCATTTGAAATTAACCATATTTCTTCGCCTTTTCCTCAGGGCAGTATCCCACACCATCATCATCTTCATCTTCTGCATCCTTAAATTCAGCCAGCAACGCATTAAAAATGGGACCAAAGTTGAGGCCCACAAGTAATGGCCCAATGGACAAATTTGTCCAGGTAGCAATTTTCTCCTGTATAATGATATGTACACTCAGAACATTAATTATATGTTTTAACAACAGCATTTTGATTTGCAAGACTGCTAATTTATATGGTGTTGCCAATTTAATCTAGCTCTGTGTTTTTATCAAGGAAATAAATTAAGAAATAACCTGTCAAAAGTCTTAAATGTTCATTTCATAATATACATTTCTATAAATAACTTTTCTGTCTGGTATCTCAAGAAAAGCACATCCAACCAGAATGGGGAAAGCTGTCAGCCTCCTAATTTGCAACCTGCTGCAAAGGTTTGTCATATTTATGCTGTATCTGTGTTGGCAAATAAAAAAACATTTGATACTGTAAACAAACTTATTTTTCTTGTCTTCATTTTTATTTAACTTTGTGGCTCAACTTCTAGCTTTTTGTTAATTTCTTTTGCATTAGCGGCACATTGTAAAAAATCTATTTAGTATGCGCTTTGATTTCACTTCAGCCATGTTTCTGAGATAATAACAGAAAGGTTTAAGTGTTGTCTGTCTCTGTGTGTCAGCCCTGTGATAAACTGGCGACCCCTGCAGGGAGTACCTCACCTCTCACCCAAAGTCCGCAGGCATCGGCTCCAGTCCCTCGCAAGCCTCTGGATAAACAGGTATAGCTAACGGATGGATGGTTTGAGAGTGGTATGGTTTTAACAGGAAATAAAATGTTTTGCTTTGATTCAATGAAGTGAGACTTAATTTTGTTTCATTTCTAGGAAGAGGAGTCAGATGAAAGCTATTCTCTCCACTGGTGCTGGGGTGACAAGAATTTCAAAGAGCGCGGTAAAGGAGGAACTGTCGAGGACTTGCTGAAGAGAAATTCAGAGTTTAGAAGAATTGCAGAAAAGAACAAAAACAAAGAGCTTATTATAGTAAGAGATGGAAAAGCTATCACTTCACACTTTCCCTGTAGCTTGACTGAAAAAGATCTACTGACTATCAAGTTTATCAAAGCTGTAGACCATCCAAAGCAATCGGTTGGTGGTTCTGTTCGTCCTCAAAGAAAGAGGCCATCTGGCGAGCTTGTGATGTTTCATGTACGGACAAAGGGAGGTAAAAAAGTAGTGAATATCATGAGAAACCCGACACTAAAAACAGACTTTAGTGAAATGACTGTTTATGCATACAAAGGCGAAAAAGTGAGGAAAGCTCTGAGAAGAGATGGTCGTTTAAACAATCTTGTATTTAAGAAGAACTGTGTGCTCTCTCACACGAGCACTGACGCAAACACTGGGATGTCCAGCCTTGTTGATGATCTTGATGGTGAAACTTTCAAGATCATATTGCTCAATGACTCTTGTCCACTAGAAAGTCCGCCTGGCAGTCTTGATGATGCTTACATGATGCAAAATGAAGCTGAGATATCTGACCATAATGGAAACCCAGATCCTTCAAAGCAGCCAACCACCACAGCTGAGTCAGTGAATGACAGCATACCAAAAAAGAAACCAAAGCTAGATGGTAACATGGCACCAGAAATCATATTGCATGAAATTCCAAATTCAAAAAAGACGCAGTGCCACCTGTCTTCTCAGTTTCAAGATGTAGTGAAAGGAAAGAAAACGCTGCAAGGATCTAAGCTCTCTCGTATCCAGAATCTCTTCCGCGTAGAGTTTGGAAAGAACGCTCAAACATGCAGGGAAGTGAAAACAATGAAGACACTGATGGATCTCAGTAACTCTGTTTGCCAGGTCAGAATAAATAACAGACCAGAAGGAAGTGGTTTTCTCCTATTTGGCAAGTTTGTCCTCACAAATGCTCATGTAGTTAAAGGCATTTATAATGAGTACACAGGGCAACTTAATGAGAGTGTCACTGTCCATTTCTCTTTCGAAAGTCTAAACCCCATGGAGTCAGGAGCAGCAGTGGAAGAGGTCGTTGGATTTGAATACGGTTCTGATGTGTCAAGCTACGAGTGTGACTGGGCGTTGCTGAGGGTCTGTGCTGATCAGACATTACCTGATGCTCTGTTAAAGCGCTTTGGATTTCTTCCCCAAAGTGGTGGGATCTGCATTATTGGGCATCCTGATGGTGGTGTGAAAAAGATAGATCCATGCTTGATTATTCCGACTGAAAACCGAAACCAGGTAGTAGAGAGGCATCACAGTGAAAATCCAGAGGGCGTTCTGCCGGAAAACCCTCACTACAGTGAGAACCAACAGCGCATTCAGATGATTACTCAGCAGTTCTTTGAGGGTGTGACAGAAGATGTGCAACATATCAGACAGCTTTTAACTTACGAGTCTTGCTTTTATTCTGGCTCATCTGGCTCTCCAGTCTTTGACGAGCACTGCAATGTGGTTGCAATGCATTCAGGCGGATATCCCTACCGCAATGCAAGAGGTGAAAGGCAGAGTGTCATAGAGTTTGCCCATCCTTTGTCCGTCATTAACGAACACATCATTCTCCAAATGGTGGAAAGAGGAAGGTTCGATGTGTTAAGAGAGTACCTGGCTTGCAGTAATCCACGACACCAAAACACCATGACCAGTTTAAAGAAACTGGTTGAGAGCAGAAATCTCACAGCATTTAAAAATGCAGTCAACAATTCACTGGCCACAGGTGACGAGAGTCTGAAGACTTTCTTTAAATTCTTCTCTCAGAAAGAGGAACCTGTCCCAATGGACATTGATGAAGTGTACACAGTCTAAGTGCTGACAGAAGATACAGTGTGAGCAGTTTCAGCAGTGAGCAACACAGCATGTCATGTCTGTTTTCATACTCAGGATATTGTTGTTGTTTAACACCTGAGGAGTGCAGTGACTGCATGAAAGATCTCAGGCAAAACCTTATATTATAATTGTTTTAAGTAACCATAATCAATCGGTTTTAAGATAAAGGTAACCAGTTTCTCCATAGTCATTTTTAGCCATGTTTGTATCTGTAAATGCTCCTTTTATTCAGTAAGACTGCAAAATCTTTGTTCAGTTACTGACAAATCACTGACAGTTGGTTCAGTGCATGTCTCAATGAGTCTCTGTGTGAGGAATGTTTGTTTTTAAGAAATTATATTATAAAAATGATATCATGAGATTTGTTTTAACTCAAATATTATCAGTGTCAAAGGTCTGTTTTATGTTTTTTGATATTCTGTCTTTAAACTGAAATGATATAAAAATGATATCATGAGATTTGTTTTAACTCAGATATTATCAGCCTCAAAGGCGTGTTTTATGCTTTTTGATATTCTGTCTTTATACAGTTTTTAAGAAAATCACACTTGAGATTTTGATTTCTTCCTCTCTTTTTTTTAGAAATACATTGCATTTAAAAACAATTGTACAATATTGGATATTGTGAAATCTGTCTTTGGCTGAATACCACTGTCTTGGAAATGTCTCGTTAAAATGAGAATTGGGATTTTGAAGGAATCTAGCCTGGTAAAATATGTTCTGGAAAAAAAATTATAATAAATAAATAATGATTGTTTTAATTATCCAATAAATTGATTTTCTGATTGGATTCTGATTGTGTATTCTTTGCTCTTATCCACAGCATAAATGTATGAATGAGAGAATTTGTCACCTTGAATATCTCTGACACTGATTTTAAGATAAATAGACAAGAGTGGCACCAACTGAACAAGTCTTAATTTTATGTGCAGTTTGATGCTTTATTCTTTATCTGGATCTCCATAAACTCACTCAATGTGGTCCTCATGTCTTCATTAGAGTTCACATCATGGAAAAGGTTTAAAAGTCATAAACTAGCCTTTATGAAACAAGGAGAAGGCAGCACAAACCAAACATAACAGCAGAGAGGTTGAATAATTCTGTTGAAGTAAGAAAAGGTGTCTAACACAAGCACGGACACATTTTTTATTCACTATTTTATTATTCTCTAATTAATAACACATAAAAACGCTGAATTTCCAACACTAAAGCCAGCTTGATGCAGGGCGGAACGTTTGACCCGGTTACATTTTCCACACGGGCACATTTGCAACGGACCAAAGCTAAGCGTCAGGCGAAATGGAAGTGTAAGAATTTTTTTTAAATTTATTTTAACCCTAGAATTTGACACAATGAGTTTGTTAACCGGCAGGTATTTATTGTTTATTAATGTAGCTAAACAGTATGGTTAAAGGTACAACGTGTTTGTCGCAGTTTCCGGTTAGTTTATTGACCGAGCTGTGGGAAGCAGACTGCTGAGACACACTGTCAGGTCTCTGGGACTGCAAAAGAAAAGCGCTAAATTGTTCTCTGTCTTTTTAAAATAATAATAAGACACTCTGAAGGTGAACAAGTCAGCTAAAACATTATTTTATTGGTTCAGGCAGCTGCCAATACAACTCTGAGCCTCTATGAGTGTTCATATTTGAGGCATTAAGTCATTGAGGGTAATGATTTACTGTTTTTCTTCTGTCTTTTGTGTCATTTCACTGATAATTGACGTTAAAGTTTAGTATGTTTGCGTTTTGTCGGCCTACTCTGAGTTGAATACCACTTTGTGCTTTTGTAATATTGTAATATACGTTTAAAAATATTTTCATACATTCTATAGACAAACAAAAAATAATTAAAGAAAATGTTTTAAACGAGAAAATGATATGAAAAAATGATTAGATAGATCCACTTTTTAATAAATAAATAAAGCCTTCTTTATTTGTTCCTGTGTGTCAATCTAAATCACAATTTCCTTATAATCATAAGCGATTTTCTTATTTTTATGTTATCAAACTAGTCGAATGTCCACCATGCATCTTTTAGGGGTGGGGAAAAAAATTTCATACAACATAGTATCACTGGCACTGTGTGGCAATATCATATCATCACACAGTGCCAAGTATCGACCTTATATTATTAATATTACAAATACAAATTACATTTTGGGTGGCCTGTGAGAATAATATAATCAATTGCATTTTTAGTGAAAACTTTGTCTTATTAGATCAAACAGATGTTGACAAAGCTGAAAAAAGGCCATAAATTGCAATATCAGGACTTATTTATAGTTGCAATAATATCATATCATGACTTAAGTGTTGTGATCATATCATATCGTGGATCCTCTGGTGATTCCCACCCCCACCATCTTTGGGAACTTTCAGTCACATTTTACAGTCTCCATTCAGTGACTGGAAGTGAAGACAGTGACATCTGGTTAAAAGCTCCACACGCCAGAAAGTTGGCCTTTTCATCTTAGATTATTTGTTTACATAAACAGTTTGTAAAGACAAAGAATGAGACTCTGTGTTTAAACTTTATTTTCTTCTTTTCAGGAAAAACGCTAACGCTGCTATGCTCAGTAACTATGAGGTAACGTGTTATGTCTCAGTGCTTTACATAAATCTTTTTGTAGTGTTCAGTAAAGAGATGAGAATAGTTTAGTGTTGCTTCAGACTTGTCTGTCTGTGTGTTTCTCAGGTGTTCAAACTCCTGACGGACCTGAAGGAACAGAGGAAGGACAGCGGGAGGAACAAACACAGCATCGGGCAGCAGAACCTCAACACCATCATGTATGAGGTCGGCACACATCCTCTCCCTCTCTTAGCTCACTTCAACCTGCTCTGTGTGCCTGTGTCATCACCTTTACGCTTTTGCAGCAGCATGCCCACGGTTTTCTCTGCCCTTTACACACAGACGCTGAAGTACCTGTCGAAGACGCCCTGCTGCAGGCAGAGTCCAGAGATCGTCAAAGAATTCCTCACCACCATGATGCCTCACAAACTCACAAAGTCAGTGAGATCTCATAAAAGTACAGATGTTATCATTCATATTATCATTTGGAAGTTAAAGATTACATAAGATGCACAGTATTTTTGTGCTGCTCCGTACACCAAGTGCTCATTGATATTTTTCCTCTATCAGGGCAGAAAAACTGCAGCTACTGAACCACCGGCCACAGACAGCAGTGGAAATTCAGCTAGTGAGTGTTTTACTAAACTGTTATAACATGTTACATTACCTCTCTTTATCTCTTCTTCACTACTGGTGTGCATTTCCCTGATCCTTTCACATATTTTTTACTGTAGGGTTTTATATCCTTTTGAGACCTGAACTTTTATTTGTAATGCATTTTTAATATCTCCTAGTTATATGGGCAACCGGTCTAAATTAAGCTCAGTGGAGTATCAGGTGCAGCAAACCCAAAATGTAATGTCCTTGAATGAGGACTATGGGTCTCAGGAGGATATAGGAAGACTCGTTTAAAGAAAAAGTCTGGTGATATTTTTTTCTTTTTGTCAACATATTCCACAAAAAGGCCAATGACAAAGTGATCCTTCTAAAATGTTCTGTCTGTATGAAACAATAGAAACGCATCAGTGAGCGTCACTGTTGCACCGGGTGACATTTTTACTTCATTACAGTGAACAGGAGCAGTTTTCTTTGAGTCAGTCACACATACACAACCTGCTGCTAAAAAATACACTCATTAGAGCACCAAATGTGTATTCATGTGCAGGTGAAAATAGTCCCCAACAAATGCACTTTTCATTCCTGTTTGAGTAATGTTTTTAAAAATTACAGCTGTCCAGTAAATTACATAAAAATGAAACTATATGTTTGTGACTTGTTTTAGAATGGGCTTAGGGCTGAGTGCCTCAGACAAGGAAGGGGACTAGTTCAAGTTCAAGTTCCACTGATTGTCACACACCTGAGTGTGTGAAATTTGTTCTCCGCATTTGACCCATCCCCTGAGGGAGCGGTGAGCAGCAGCGGTGCCGTGCTCGGGAATCATGTGGTGATCTAACCTCCCAATTCCAGCCCCTGATGCTGAGTGCCAAGCAGGGAGGCAATGGGTCCCATTTTTATAGTCTACTACTGAGAAATG
Source organism: Epinephelus moara (assembly GCF_006386435.1). NCBI lineage: Eukaryota > Metazoa > Chordata > Actinopteri > Perciformes > Serranidae > Epinephelus > Epinephelus moara. The sequence goes on along the minus strand of NC_065508.1, from coordinate 11,755,717 downwards.
GGCTGCTAGGTTTTTTTTTCATGGGATTTGTTGACAATCAGAATAGTATAATGCCAGCCTTGTCCTTTAAGACAGTGGTTCCCAACTGGTGGGTCACGGTCCAAAAGTGGGTCATGGTTCCATTCTGAATGGACCAAAACTCACAGACATGTCAAGTTTGTAAAAAAAAAAAAAAAAACACACTTTATTATTTAAGTGCATTGGATTTCTGGCACAGAGTTTTTATTTTGAAGTGCTGTTTCTTGCTGTAGAATGAGTCAATAATGGACAGCTACTTGACAGAGACTGAAAACAAGCTTGACAACACGGCCAAACGCTAGTATAACGCTGGGTGTATTGAACTGTGTAGACCTTGAACTAATGACTAAGGAGAAATCTGGACCCCGTGGCTGGACCAGCTGGGAACCACTGCTTTAAAACTCTGTAGTTACAATTCATAGGCCAAGTTTTATTTTTGACCAACTAAATGTGTGCCACTATTTCCAAACACAAGTGGTGTGGGGCCATTTCTGCACTGTGCATGTCTGTATTGATCCCATTATAGAGGGGAAATCACTGCCACAGTCACTCACTGGTGGGACATTTGAAATGTCAGAATCTGTGTCACTGATGCTCTCATGGAGGTGGACATCACTGCAGAAGATGTCATGCACAGCTTGCACACCCAGCTCATAAAGTATTTTCAAACATCCAGCTCAACCCCAGGAACATCAGTACACTGTAGTGGCACAGTCTGGACTCACTGAGATGGAAAGTATATTTACACAGCTAGATAGTGATCTCAGACTGGTTCAGCTGGTAGACACAAACATGCTCCGTCTTGTTTACTGACTTCAAATTACATGATTCCTGAGATTTAGTTCCTAATCTGTAGTTACCTCTTGCTGTCATTTGAGTCTGCCTGTATCCAGAGCTACAAAACCATGCACTCATGCAGGAATAAAAAGAAATGGCATAGAAGAATGTTTGAGTGGTAAATAATGTACGGATGAATTTAGGTTTGTTTATTTTTGATCTTGGAAACAAAGTTGGCACCTTGAGCTCCAGTTAGTGGCTGTTTTGGTGCTTTCTGTCGCATCAGGTGATCATCAGCAGACGGATTTCTCCAGTTGTCTTGGAATAGTAGATCTTCAAATATGCAGTTTTTGCAGTACTTTAAAGGGGCCAAATTATGCTTTTTGTGATTTGTGAGTATCATGTTGTCGGACCCACATGTTAGACAAAACAATGAACAGTCTGAGAGATGATGTGTTCTTAAACATCAAAGCATGTGAGCAATTTCTAGTAGACACCCAAAATAAAGATATGAACCCAGAGATGTGCGTAACATGTCCCCTTCAAGGACTTCTTATCCATTTTGGAAATTTAAACTTCTGCATTTCCATGCCACCTGGCAAACTCCTGCAATCTGCTGAAGAAAATATGTGTTGCAAATGGAGCTTGAGACGAGAATGTTTTGACAACTTCAGATAAACTGATTTAACAGAACGACATTTTAAAAAACACAATAATAAAGAGGAAAATAAAATCAGTGACCCATAATTTCCTGTTTGTGTTCAGATGGTGGAGGAGAGTGAGGAGCGGCTGTCAGAGGAGCAGATCGAGGAGCTCATTCAGACAATCGCAGACGTCCTACCTGGCGACCCTGAGCAGGAGAACACAGCTCCAGCAGATGCAGAGATGGATGAAGCTGCTGAGCAGTCATGACACAGTGACGGGCCACAAATGACCCACAGGTGGAGAACTGGCCTGGTTCCCTTTGCCTGTGATGCAAGATGGCTTTTCTGTGTGCCATTTTGCATCAGTTTGAACTGAACAACATGCTGACAGAGGGAAGCACAATGGCGTCCTGGCTCATTGCCATTAAAATGATTCATTAAATAATTCATATTAAGGTAGATCATTTAATGAATGGAGGAAGATTGTTTTTGTATTCACATGCACATGCTTTCATAAGAACCGGTTTTCAGACTGTGAGTCACTCATGTCTTGTTTTGCATCTGACTGGTCTAATTTGTATTTCACATCAGATAATGTTCATGCAGAGACAGTCTGCTCTTAACTTGGTATATTTTTGGTTTCTGACTCAATTTTAGTTGTCAGTTTCTACCGTGGTGTGTAGAAATAAGGGTTTTTACTGCTGTGTGATCTCCCAAGCTGTAATATAAGTCAGTCATGCATTTAAACTTTGGTATAGCACTAACATGAGGTTAGACAGTATCATTAGAGCAGCTATGTAATAACAAAGAGAGCAGACCGTGTGCACCAAGAGGTGATTGTTGTCTTTTATTCATTCAGTCTTTTTTAAAACACACTGATCTTTTCCTTCTGTGGCTGCATTAAACATAACAGCTGAAATGTGTCTGCTGCTTTTTGTCACTTTGAACGACGTGATCAGCGGACAGGGAGGGTTAATACCACAGCATTTGCATTCAGCACAACTGCAGGCTTTTTCTGAATGTCAATGTGCATACAAGGGCGTATGAAATAGGTGCAGGTACACGACAGACTGTGAAGAACTGGTGCTAAATTAAGACTATAATCTGAAACCCACTTCACAGTCAGGCGATGGTGGTGTCACCTTCAGTGTATCCTCTCTCTGCATTGACCTGTAGGTCTGTGAATGCAACGCAGAGGCAGAACAGGCGTTACGCATCCACTAGAGAAAAAAAACAGCTGTTTTTCTGAATTAATGAGATAATTTTGTTAATTCAGAGCAACAACAGATTTTTTTTAATATTTTTTTTTTCTCAAAAGTCAGAAATATTAATCTATTTTTCTTTTTCAGAGTGAGTGCAATATACGCTTCCTTACGTAGTCTTTAGATTTGCTGAACATATATTTATTTAGGAGACTGTCTTAGGTCTGCAGTGGCAGTCTCTAGTGGTACTAAATAGTAAATTATTCTCAAAATATATTGTAATCATTTCGCTCAGCACACATAATCTTTCACGTTGATAGGATGCTATAACAACACATTGATTGCACAGGATGTAAACCTAAGACTGATACATGAGCTCTTCGACTGCAGGCTCTAGATTATCTTGTGTGTTCTGTGCTGGGATGTTGTGATGTTACAGAGGAAGGATGTGATGGTTAGACTTATATATCTTTCTGTTTTGAGCTTCCTGTTAATATATCACAATTTCCTGTGCTCGCTTAACACCTTGCATGAGATTATAATCTGTTATGTTCTCAAGATCTGCTACCCACTTACCTATCCATCCACATATTTATACAGACACGTACTCTTGAACTACACACAGACCTCTTACGTGACCTCATTAGCATCCAGATACAGTCCTCAATCTTCGCATACTGATTGGATGACTGATTTTGAAACAGAAACAGAGAGTGCTGCTGTGAAATGACAGTGAAGTAGTAGTTTTGTAATTCATTTCACATCTTGTTTTTCAGCTCCAGGTCAGACTAACTGAGCAACTTTTAGGATGCCTCTTTATGCTGTGGTGACATGATAAGCATGTCATCAGTTCCTACTTTACACAAGCATGTCTTAACACACAAGTCATGATTTCTGAGAGAGACGTTGTTGAAGTATCTCAGGGTCTTGTTCACAAGTAAGGTTAGAATGGAGCGTAAGGTGGATCGGCGGTTTGGTGCAGCTTCTGCAGTGATGCAAGCGCTGCACCAGTCCGTCATGATGAAGAGGGAGCTGAGCCGTAAAGCGAAGGTTATGAGCTCTAGATAGTGACCGTAAGAATGAGATCGCAGATACAAGCAACCGAAATGAGTTTCCGCTGTGGGGTGGCTGGGCTCAGCCTTAGAGATAGGGTGAGGAGCTCAGACATCCGGAGGGAGCTCAGAGTAGAGCTGCTGCTCCTTTGTGTCGAAAGGGGTCAGTTGAGGTGGTTCGGGCATCTGATCAGGATGCTTCCTGGGCGCCTCCCGCTGGAAGTGTTCTGGGTACGTCCTACTGGTAGGAGGCCCCAGGGCAGACCCAGAACACACTGGAGGGACTACATGTCTCATCTGGCCTGGGAACACCTTGGGGTCCTCCAGGAGGAGCTGGAAAGCATTGCTGGGGAGAGGGATGCCTGGGGTGCTTTGCTCGGCCTGCTGCCCCCGCAACCTGGCCTTGGATAAGCGGATGAAAATTGATGGATGGAATGGTTGTTGACGTTTTAAAATGTATTTTTGGTGCTCTGAGCACCACAAGCTGAGTGCAATCTAGGTCCATTATATTTTAGAGAAGGTAGACATCTCTATGGTTAATATCTCCAGCACTCTTCGACTCACAGCTAAATAATCTATACTGATCAGTAGCTTCATGTGTTAAAAAAACTGTGAACTGTCCTTTTAAGGTGATTTGTACTATTTAAAGTGAGGTGAGGGAGTCTAAATGTGTTTTCCTTTACAGGAAAGCTGGGGCCAGGTACTAGTGTAGCATGGACAAACTGTACATGTTGCACAGAGTGGGATGAACACGGGTTAATAGGGGCCAATCAGCTCATCCTTGTCCTCTCAGATGCCAAGAAGGTTAATCTGGCCATGATTTTTCCTTTTTTTTAATCACGGTGTGTCCTTCATGCAGCAACAGGGATGTGCTATCTACTTAGTGTTGACTTGGCATTGTCCATCCATTTTTAATAGCAAAGACAACTTGACGTAAATCAAGCTAAGAGGGTTTATTATCAATGTATATAGAGAAATAAATACCTGTAGTCAACACAAGGAGAAAGTCATCTATTTTCTTAAACTTGATTTTATTTTACACCTTTTATCAGGCTCGTCATGTTTAATAAGCACTTAATTTATTTATTATTGATGCATCTCATCACTCATTTATGAATTTCAGTCGTTATGTTATATGTTTTATTTACTGCTCTTTGACAGGCTTTACCAGTGTAATTTAGTCACATTTGGTCCTCCACAGAGGCCGCAGTGTTTCATGAAGATCCGTGTCATACTAAAAGAGTTACCAGAATCTGTTTCACTAATGAAAAGCTGGGTAAATGAGATGAGTTGGGTGTAACCTCAGCTAAATCCCACACTGTGATTAGATTTCCCCAGCGGGCTTTTACTGAGAGCACACGAATCGATGAAGTAAAGTAATTTTAGCCTCGAGTGTGAAACAGAAAAAACACACTGGGTTTGTGACTGCGGCGGAATTGTCCTTTAAAATCTCCGCCAATAGGAATCGCCCAAGCAGATGTGTATTAGCATTCAGAACGTGCATTGACCAATCAGAGCTCCGCTTTCTCCGCCTGGCTGCGCTCGTGCTCACTGGGGTTTTTCCCCCTCTTAACGGTAGATACAGCTCGACTTCTCACGGTGCAAAGTTACACCAGGAACCAGCGGCGAGACGTTTTGTAATTAAATGTCTTTTAAAAATACTAAATGGCGTCGTGAGCTCCGCCGGTAGATTCCCCACATGAGAGGAAACACCGGTGTGGACAGAGGAGCTGCTGGTTTTTGGATCAATGTTCATGTTTTTTTTCTTCGCATTTCGGCAGTTTCCCCGGCACTGGTGAGTGAACACCATTTTCAACGGGTCTGATATATTTACGACGTGTGTTAGCTCCCCACAGACAGCTAAATGAGTCTATTTGTACAGGGTACACTGACAGGCTTGTTCTGGTGAGCCGTAGGTGGCCGCTGGTCTGTCACGGTGTGTCTGACTGTTAGCAGGTCATTCACCTGGTGGCTTCGTGCCTCGGGTGCATTTTTGCAGACGAGATGTATCGTCGAGTCAGGCCAGATGTTGGTGGCTGCTGGGCCTTCGCTTTGCAGCCGTGGAATAATCCTATTACTACACACACCGTTGACTGCGGTGATAGCTTTGACCTGTTTATGATATTCCCACCAACGCGCACCTTGCTCAATGTAGATTTGTGCAACGCGGCAGAAAGGCAGCAGTTCTTCATGTTGAAGCAGCTGCAATTGAATATGTACCTTTTCATACATTTCACATTTTGTGCCACTGAGAGGGAGCTGTCATTGCAGCACAGAGAGCAAGAATGTCCCACACAAAAATGCATGAAGACACAGAGCTGTTGTTGAAGACAATCATTCAGTGGAGGGCACTCAAGGAAACAGATCCAACCTTTGTGAAAGTAATGCATCAACCAGAGACAATCTGCTCTCCCTCTCAAGACTTTCAGGAGGTCGGTGTCATTGAACAAGGAGGCAAGATTCCTTGACAGTGTGTTGCTAGATATCACCAACATGCACCTGGTTCACCACACAAATTGTGCAGCAAAAAGGGAAGCAGCTGCAACAAACACGTACTGCTTAGGACATTCAGTTCATTTCACATTTTTGCCACTGAGAGAAAACTGTCATAGTAGTGTAGAATAAAGAAAAGAAGAATAGCCCATACATAAATAAACTACTTTAAAGGAACAGTATGTAAGATTTAGGGGGATTTAGTGGCATCTAGCGGTGAGGATTGCAGATTGCACCCAGCTGAAACTTCTCCCAGTTAGAAATCCTTCAGTGTTTGTTGTTCAGGAGGGTTTTTACCAGGAGGCAAATCATCCCCAGAGGTCTCCTCCTATCCAAACAAACAGACTCAGTGATTTAAACCTGTAAAAACACAGGATAAAGCAGTTTCATGTTACAAATCAGTGTTTCTCCGAGGCTGTTTGGCATGTCGGAGACAGCACCATCTAATGTGTGCTCACCTTTTTTGTCTTGTAATTTAAGATCCAGATGTTCAGGAGGTTTTTGCCAGGAGGTAAATAATCCAAAGAGGCCTCTTCCTCCTTCCAAAACAACCAGACTTGGTGATTTCAACTGGTAAAAAAAAAACTGAATAAAGCAGCTTCATGTTAAATAATCAGTGTTTTGTGTCTGATGCTGTCATTGCAAAGGGTCTGCTAACTAAAGTGGCAGATGCGAAAATGCAAATGGCCTTATCTAGAGCCAGTGTTTGGTTTGTACATTCTGGGCTACTGTACAGACATGGTTGTGCAACATGACAATATCCATAGACGAGGACCCGCCTGATTTTAAGGTAACAAAAACACAGCAGCTCTTATTTTCAGGTGATTATACATGAATGAAAAGACTTTGTGTATTCCATTTCTGCCAAAATATCCCCCCAAATCCTACAAGCTGCACCTCTAGAGTCTTAAATTCAACATGGAGCATTCAAGGAAACAGCTCTAAGAGTGGTTGGGCTCTTGACAGTAATATATTAACGCATTAACCTGAGTTCAGGGTAAATGTAGGCGATGTTCTCCCTGTCAGACCTTCCCTTTGGCAGGAAGTCTGTGTTCCTCCTGTGAAGAGGAGGAGGTGACACTGGCTTTGGATTTCCTGACAATCTTCTGCTCAAAGACGTTAGTTTGCTGCTTTCTTTCATGCCAGCCACTGACTGTAATCATAGGTCACTGTTTTCTGCTTATTATAGACTTTGTTTGTTGGCTTGTTCCTGATCAGCGAGCGCAGTGGCCTTTTCAAGGTCAACCCCTTGATTTATCGAGTAGGTGTTCACTGTTAGTCTGTGCAGAAACCACTTCATGGAAAAACAAAAACTCTGGTCATGTCTAGCCAAGCAGATAGGTTTGGATTTGTTTGCCTTGGTCCCAGAGATCCCTCCCTGAGATTCCTGCTTCTGCTCCAATACAGTGGAGCTGAACGCAATCAAAAATTCAACAGCAACATCTTACTAGAAACAGTGTCTCGCTCTTGCAGAGTTTTCATTGCAACTGTTTTCTTCCAAAGAATAGTCCTAATGAAAACATTTGACAGCTGTGGATTAGCCTGAGTGTGATGTTGCTTCAGCACTTTGAGCACCACAAATAAAACAATTCAGTTCACCTTGAGGTAGAGGCAAAAACGTCAGAAACAGACTTGTCAGAACCTACCTGGGCAAATAAAACCATAACTATCTGCATGGTCAGCTAATACCAGAGGTCATGAGATAGAGCTGAAACAATTAATCGATAAGTCGTTGGACAGAAAATAATAATACATTTATCATGTATGTCATTTTTTTCCAGCAAAAATGCCAAATACCCATTTAGCTTGACATATCTGCTGGTTTTCTTTGTCTTATATAAAGTGAACTGAATATGTTTGTGTTGTAGGCTGATAATCAAGCAATTTGAAGACCTCAAGAAATTTTACAGACCCAGTGATTAATGGAGAAAGTAATGACAAAGTAATTGATAATGAAAATAGTTCTTAGTTGTGAGAAAATACAATTTTTCTAATATGGATGATATGACTCTTCATCTGTGAGGAGAAAAAAGCGGCGAGACTCGTCTTAAGCCAATGGCCTAATTCTCTGCCAACTCCAAGTGGCTTAATCTCTGCATGGAAATGCATTACATGTAAAGCTTGTGGATACCACCGGACTTAGCGGGGCTTAAGGCAGCACCTAAGTATCCCAGCCAGGCCGTGTTGTCCTCATTTCCAGCTGTTTTTTCCTTTTTGCTTTGATCATTAAACTGAATTTTACAGGCCAGCTCCTCCAGCCCAGGGAGAGGAGAGTTCCCCACGTGGCGTCCAGATGTTAGGCTCCCTGCACGTTCAGCCGGAACAAGACAGAAATCAAAATATCTCTGAGAGAGGGAGACATATCCTATATTTGCCTAGAGTTTCTGTAGGAAGTGACACGGCTGTTGTGCTGTGAGTTTTAGTTTCAGAGCTGTAATGTTGTTGTAAAAGTAAGTCAAACACTGCAGTGAAATCACTGTTTTATTTAGACACATCAGTGATGTCATTTAGAGGTGAGAGTGTTAGCTGAATTCCGTGATTTTTGCATGCTTGTGTATTTTAGTTTTTTGTATGCTAATAAGAGGAATTAGGTTCTGGCTTACGCTGGGGAAACTACTTGTGGGCACATTGCAGAAGGGAAATAGGGAAGTTGCAGTATGGCCTATTTGGTCAATAGTAACCTGATCTTAAACAAACTGCTTTGCGTTTCAGTGTGGCAGAAACTGTCAGCGAGAATAAAAACATGAGCAGGCTGTAATTAGTGAATTCAGATACACTGCCGGAGAGTGTCTGCGCTGCATGCCGCAGTGAACTTTGATATGGCTTAACGGTCAGTGGCTCCCCAGAGGAGAGATGCAAAATAACTGCTTTGAGAACAAAACTGGATGCGTTTCAGAAACTCTGAGAGTATAAGTGTTCTTGGCAAAATAACACAGCAGCCACCACCGCACCCTGCTCGCTGATAATAGCTCAGTCATGCAGGCCAGTGGCTAATGTCTGGAGTTACTCATTTATTGAAAATTTAAAATGTTATGATTATTTGTTACTTAGCAAGTAGTGAAGTCATGCTTGGAAAAGAAATCTGATCTCATACTGCAGGAGAAACAGAAGCATTCTGTATTTGATGGTAAGCAATATGAACTAATGTGCATGACGTGTTGTCCTCATGTTTTAGGGAGTAACAATGGATAAGAGACGTGGCCGGCTGTGGGGCGCAGCAGGCCTGGATCCTGCTCTCCAACACCAAAGCTGAGGAGCTGCAGAGGAGAGAGGAGTCTCCCGAGGAGACTCCACCACCCTGGCCTCCCCCAGGCCTTCCTCAGCATCACCTCAGCTGTCTTTGTCGCAGTCATCCTCATCATCTAGGCTGTCAGTGTATAACTAATTCTTGAACTGACCTTTACTAAAATAGCTACATACACATCTGATTCCAGCCACCTCCTCAGGTCCCCCTGGTTTTTGTTTCATGTCCTGCATCTGAACCATGAGGAACACCAGATCGAGCCTGCTGCTGGGCTGCGTGCTCCTCTGCTCCGCCTCCCTGCTCTACTTGGGCATGAGCGGGATAGAGTGCCCTCCAAAAAGCCATCGGTATCGGTGGATGGAGCTCAATTTGGGTTCAGCCAATCAGAGCTTATCTCTAACTGAACACTTCCCTGAAGACACTCCCCTCATCTTTATTGGAGGCTTTCCTCGAAGCGGCACAACACTGATGCGCGTCATGCTGGATGCCCACAACTCTGTGCGATGTGGGGAAGAGACCCGAGTAATTCCGCGCCTCTTGGCCATGCGGGCCACCTGGAGCCGCTCGGTGAAGGAGAGGATACGACTGGACGAGGCTGGCGTCACTGACCAGGTGTTGGACTCAGCCGTGCGAGCGTTCCTGTTAGAGGTGAGTGTTGAGTGAAGCATGTTGTTATTTTGAGTATTAAGAAGGAACAGTATGCATGTAGCAGCTGAGGCAGTCCTTGGTGTGATATTCATTTTATGTGTTTCAGGTGATAGTCGGCCACGGGGAGCCTGCACCTCGCCTTTGCAACAAGGATCCGTTCGCCTTGAAGTCTCTGTCGTATCTGTCACGCATCTTCCCTAAGGCCAAATTTGTGCTCATGCTACGAGACGGCCGGGCAACCGTCCACTCCATGATATCACGCAAGGTATGCTGGGTACTTTACTTATCAGGGCTATAGGCAGACCAACTTCCTCACACACTCATGTTTCCAAACATCTACGTGACTGGTGACACTTTGTGACACAATAAATTTTCCACCCTGTGTTCACTCTCTGTCGTGATACGTCTCAAGTGTTTATTTTATCTCTCTGCCTCCATTCACAGGTGACCATCTCTGGTTTTGACCTGACCAGCTACAGGGATTGTCTGACCAAGTGGAGCAGCGCTGTTGAGACCATGTTCAGCCAGTGCCAGGCGGCCGGGGAGTCCAGATGTTTGCCTGTCCGCTATGAGCAACTCGTCCTCCATGCAGAGGAGGAAATGAGGAAGTTGCTTCACTTCCTAGAGCTGCAGTGGGACTCATCAGTGCTGCACCATGAAGAGCTCATTGGGAAAGCTGGTGGCGTGTCTCTGTCTAAGTGAGTATGTAAAATGTATGTCTCTAGTGGTTGTCTAGTCATGTCGACAGTTTCGGTTTCAAACACTGAGGTTTTATGCATTTCCTGAAAAGGCAAGTTGCTTTTAAGTTTTTCAAATGTCAAGGTTCAATAAGTGTTGCATGTAAATGATGGAAAATTACACAGATCTTCATCCAACTGTGTTTTTTATTTGGCATAATTATCCCTCCTGTGAGCTCCCACCTTGCTGGCTTTGAGGAGCCGGTATATTTCAGGATAAAAGGTGTAATTTCTCACAGACTGCTGTGACTCTCACATCTCACAGTTCTCTATCTAGCACTTTTACACAGAGATCTCATGACAGGGCTGCTCAAAGATCCTTCATTACGCCATCTTTGCTTTTTTGTACAGAACCAAACGACACAGGCATAATGCTGCTCTAGTGTGGGATTTAAGATAGCATACCAGCGTTCCAGATGGTGGGATGGGTGCAACGTGTAACACGATAGCTTCGGCCTTCAGTGTGACATGTAACATACGTTGGGCAAGGCTTTCTAAACAGTAACAATGTCATGACATGGTAAAAACAATCATTTACCGTCCCTGTTATATGGCAGTTTATCTCATCTCCTGCCTAGAGGATAAGGAGCACCTGGACCTCAGGCCCTCCCCAATTTTCTGACATTTTAACTGCTGTTCTTCTTCTTTTAGTTAGCTACTAACTGCTGCTAGCTGCATTTTTAATCTTGCAGTGGTAGGTCGCACACATAACATGTCGTAAAAATGTCACACCCGTTCTATCCATGGATGTATAAAGAGAAATTTGCCCTGACTGCGTGGTCCATAGAAGAGGCCTCCTCTTACAGGCTTCTTCCGGTTTAGCCCTCTGCTAACTTGAATGGGGATGGAATGATTCAGTCTGTCTCTTCTATAGCTGCAATTTAGGATTATTTTCATTATCCATTCATAATCTGGTTATTATTTTCTCATGTAATCATTTGGTTTTTTAAATGTAAGAAGATGGAAAAATTAGGAGAAATACTAAATAGCTTGCTTTGTCCAACCAACAATCTAAAACCCAATGACTGTCAAGGTAGACGAGAGAAATCTAGACTGAGAATAATTTTTGATGACTTAAAAGATTAATCGATTATCAGAAATGCTGAAGATTATTTTTCTGTATTTACTTATCAATTAATGAAGTGATCATTTCTTTGTGATTGTTGATGGCTAGAAAGAAACTCATTGGTTTTCAGGAAGTCACAGTGAAACCTGATGTTAACCACTGAAGTTTTGAAAGGTTAAAAAGCTTTGTGCGGTCACAGCATGTTTTAGCTACTGACAATTTTTTTCATGTGACGTTATCTTGTGTATAATTGACCAGTTGTCCTCAAAAAGACAAACAATTACACCACCTGAATAGGGCCATCGCTGGGAATATCAACTACTTAAACCACCTCCAATTTAAACATTTAAAAATACTTAAATCCCCCCTAGTGCGACTCTGTTATTATCAATAATTTTATGAGAAAACAAAATGTATTTATTCATATTTTGTGTAAATTGTATCTGTATATTTGCTATGTCTAAAAACAGCCAATTTTAAAATGTATCATAATCAGCCATAAAAACACAACATATGTGTCATCACAGAACAACAGACCTCAGTGTCTGCAATTTTAGCCGTGACCTTGCACCTGCAAGTTACATAGTTAGTTATTATTTACCGGAAGTGTATTATGGTGTCGTTGTTTTTACTTAATTGAAATGCAGCACAAGTAACAAAATAAATCATATATTTGATTCCACTGAGCCACCAGGACACGCGAGTTTTCGTCTAAAGCAGCCAAACCTTTCAAGGTCAAGTAAAGCTTCCTGACTTCCTTGGCTGATGTTAAATTTGTGTTGCTCTACTACCTATCTGTCGTGATTCCAGTGAAGCATCTCTTAGCAGGGCAGAAGCTCAGGGGGATTTGGTGAAAATCTGGCCGCTCCACACTGCAAAAACCCAAACCTGGCGTGTATTTGAAGGAATTAGGCCACATTCTGAGAGAATTAGCACCCATATTTTGGTTAGTTATGCAACGGTTGGTGCAATATTAGTCACACAAATGTTTTATATAAAATGTTTATATATTTATATAAATGTAAATTATCACAAAATGTGGTTCTAAAATGTGTTTACACAGTTACACATATCTATTTATTTTGGTTAGATAGGTTGATAGGTATGGGAGATTTAAAATGTCTACATAAAAAAAATCAAACAAAGAAATAAACTGAAATATAAAATACGTTCTTTGACATTTTTGTAGTTCCTTTTTATGTAAGTGTCATAATTAGGTAGAAAAACGTTTAAAAATGACTATTGATTTGACAATGTATATTATATTCCACTTTATTTCTTTGAATGGTTTTAATTTACCTCCATAGATTCTGTCACTCTTCAGTGGCCCATAACAAGTATCTGTTTTTGAGCATTTTCTCTTCAGTATAAAACTCATTGCATTACAGTGGAACACACACTAACTAACCTTGTGTTTGTGTGCAGGGTGGAGCGCTCCACAGACCAAGTGATGAAGCCAGTAAACACAGACGCCCTCTCCAAGTGGGTGGGGCACATACCCCCTGATGTGATAAGTGACATGGCTGAAATCGCCCCCATGCTGGCTCGCCTGGGCTACGACCCCCACGCTAACCCGCCCGACTACACCAGACCAGAGCCCATGGTGTCTCTGTACAACTACTCACAGGTGATGCTCAGTGGTGTTAGTTGGTTTTTTGGTTTAAACAATTTTCAATAAAAAACACCCTGATTTCTTTTTTTTTTATTAATGATTAGATCTTTAATCTGATATGTAATAAAATGTCATACATTCAAGTTGACATCTTTTTTCTTAATAAATTACTTAAAATATGAATTGGTTATCTTAATTCCTGTTAATTAGTTTTCTTTCAATTGACTTTGGCCCAGCAGTAGTAGTAGTCTACTGACAGTAGAATGTAAGGAGAAAAATTAAGAGGACGTACAAATTATAAGATGATAATGTCAAAAAAAGTAAAGTCACAGAGTGCTGGCACTGTGTTTGTGTTTTTGCTTTTAGATCAACATAAAGGTTGATAAAATCCAGATATATTTTTTTGTAAATAAGTAGCTGAAACTAATGTACGCTTAAGATACCTATCTCATTTTCATACTTGTATTTCAACTACAACATGTTGACATGCTTTATAACACTTTATTTTCCTTATACTGTCTGTGCTGGATCAATTGTATTCACTCTTTGTCTTAAATGCTCCTTTTTTGCACCCGTCACTTTAAGCCTCATCCTGAAAAAGCCCTTATGTGCTTTGATTGGTCAGCGTTCCCGAACTGATGTCAGCTTGTCTTAAAAGTAGAAAACACAGAGTGTTCAGAACAGTCTGAAGCCTGAGTTTGTTTTTGTTTTTTTGTTCAAAGGGATATTTTTTATAGTCCTTTACCTCATTAACAGAAAATAAGTGATACTAATAATAATCACTAATATTTGTCATAACACTAACAAGATTGCGTGAGAAAATTTGGGAAAATTAAGGTTTTAAGAAATGAACTGCATTTATAAAGTGCTTTTTTGCAATATTTGCCTCTCATCCACACACACTCACACACTGATGGCAGCAAGATACTATGAAAGGTGCTGGCCAACCGTCAGGAGCAATTTGGAGTTCAGGTTCTTGCCTAAAAACGCTTCGACACATGGGTATGAAGAACCAGGAATGGAACCGCCAACTCTGGAATAAGTGGACCACCCGCTCTGCGTTCACAGCTGCTCCAGACGGCTTTATATTTGATGAAAGTGTAATTTATTTATTTATCTATTTAACCTTTATTTAAACATGTAGTCTCACTGAGACAAAGGGTCTCATTCTCAATAGAAACTGTGGTCTAATGGGAGTTATAGGGGGTCCTGCTAAAGATACTGACCCTGAAGGTTTAGATTTACTGTTAAGTATCAGATTACACCCATCGATATCACACCTACACAACACTACTACAGTATGTATTATGTATTGTACATGACCAGGCTGTATCAAGCTGAATTATAATTATAATAGTTTGTCAGACATTTTATTAACATTTGTCGGGCTTTTTATTTTAAAAAAATTCAGACATTTTATTAATTAATTTTCAGACATTTTATTAATATTTTTCAGACATTTTGTTAATATTTTTTTAGACATTTTATGAATATTTATCCTATATTTTATTAATAATATTTCAGACATTTTCTTAATATTTTCGGACATTTTATCAATAATTTTTCGGACATTTTATTAATATTTTTTGGGACAGTTGTGTGTCACTGAAAAAAAAATAGGACTACTGAGCTGTCTTCAGTCTCATCAAAGTTTGCTTTACTCTCAGCATCTCCTCTGGAAAAAACACAAGCAGCCTAAGCTGACCAGTCACAGTTATTGGGCACGTGGCATCGCTGTCACCGCCAGAGCCCTGAAGTCTGAAACCCTTTAATGCACAACTATAAATCCAGCTGTAATCACTCACCCAAATCACAGAAACATAATCTTCCACTCACACTCGTGGCCTCCAGTCATGCAGATAGCTTCACTTTTACAGCTGACAAGATGGATCAAAGCACCACAGTCAGAGGATGCAGCCCTGATGTGTGATTTACAATCATAAATCCTCTAGATACTCCTCTTTGAACCATGAAAGTATTTCCAGTCATATGTGAACATGTGTCTTTTTTCTCTCCTCAGAATTTGAAAGCAACAGAGACTCCACATCCCAGCTAAGTGAAAGAGGAATACCCTGTAAACCAGCGTCGCTGTTCCAAGATGTGGATGCACCTGAAACACGGACTTCCAGTTCAGCAGTAACTAAACCTCACAGAAAAGTTTTTAAAGTGTCTCATGTGTATTTTTGAATTGTTTGTAAGACTAATGTGCGGTGTTCATGTCTAAACACGGGTGGAGTTTTTAAAATACGGACTCACCAAGTGGTTAGGGTTTTATATCTCATGTGGACTACCTGTTCGAGGAAGTGTTTCCCTCTCCAGCATTTCCTCCACGGTGAACCAACAGTATTACACTGCATCTTGAAGCATCCTCTCACCTCGTACCTGGAAGTATTTCAACATGTCTGTAAAGTTGTTACGGTTCACCACAAATGTGAATGTGTCTGTAGACGACTCTTTCACTCACTGAGAGTTCAGTCAGTGTTCATGAAGCATAACGACTGTATATTTTTGAAGACGTATGTTTATTTTCTTAATAAATTATTTTGGTGTTGACCATTCATTCAGCAATCTAGAGTTGTTTATTCTGAATTGAGGGTTTTTTAATTGTTGTGTATTGTTGGACATGAATAAAAAGAGTCTAAATGTCACCTTATAATGTCGTTTATGTATTTTGTTCGTTCAGTTCTCTTCATGCTGCTGTATGTTTGAAAGTCAGCTGAGCCACAGCACCCTCTAGTGGTGCAAAGACAACACAATAACATGGTTACCCTTTGTTTTGTACAGAGGAGACAATATTCTGACACAACAGTCATACTTCACTCTATAGTTCAGTAGAAATAATTTCCAGAGTTACATGTCTCTCTAATTTTAACATTGGTGTAACTGACAAATAAAACCCTGAGATAAAGTGGGCTGCTGAGGGTTAAACAGAAAAATACAACATTTTAAACTATAATTATATGCCCGTATGGTTAGACCACAAAATGAGCTACATCTGAGGCAAAGTTAAATGATGGATTGAGGTAATACGGTGCAGTTTTACTCAGACGATGAAGGCAAAAGTACATCTGATGGTTGTCGTGAAACACAGTTACAAACATTCACAGTTAAGCTACACAGTCAATCAGGCTCATCAACAAAAAAGGTCACACATTTTTAGAATAGGTGACAAAAAGTACTTCTTGCAGCATTTTATTTGTTTAAAAACATGACAAATAAACTGAAAAAAACATAGAATAATTTAATTTACCAATCACGGTGCTAATGTGACCTCTAAGTTGCATATTGGGCCACTAGCACCAGAGCAGGCCGCTGTACCTGCTGGTCTCTGGATGTTAACCTGGCAGCCGCTGTGTTTTGCTCCTCTGTTGGCGGGGTGGGAGTGTGACGCCACACACACCTGCTGCTGGGCAATGTGTGGTGAACTGGGGTGGGCGGGGCTTCAGAGCTGCACCTGATCATGTACAGGAAACACCTGGAGAACTGAGAGACAAATAAATGTCATATGGAGACACGAGCAGCATTCAAATTCCATTTTCATTCCACAAAAACTAACTCAAGGTGGGAAATCTTTTCTCCCCGGCTACGTGTGGTGGGATGTAATCACAAAGAATGTTAGATACAGGAAAATGCAGGAATAAAAAGTGATAAAAGTGTATAATCTATGGGATTATCACCCCGGTAAAGCAGGCAAATTGATTAATTCTAGCCTGACTTTAGACCTGTGAAACACCACCGACATCTTCAGGTGTGTAGAAAGGTCTGGTGTTGCACCCAGTGAGGGCTGCTTCCACAAATTGGAAAAATAATCCACCAACCAGAGTTTTATAGGTGGGATTAAGAGCTGCCAAGCCGAAAGTAATGACAGCAATGACAGTAAGTGTTGATGATACTGATGCTCCTATCAGGTCGTTGTAAGTAGTGAAGCTCCTAATCACTAATTTCCCTGACATTTAAGTGGAAATTGAAACAGACAAAATGGAGCACAATTTGAAAAATGGTTGATATGCGGTCTGAACGTCTAAGACCTCCTTTTCACCCTCTTTTCAAACAGCTAACATACGGTTACAACATCAACGACTCAATATTGCAAATTTGTTGAATTATTTTGCTAATTTATTCAGTCGCAGATCAAAAGAGAGATGATACTGATTAGTATGTAAAATATTTCTCCAAAGTCATATTGCACTGGAGGGTGAAATGTGGTCTACAGCCATTTAAAATCATGAATCAAATTTTTCAGTAACCAAATTGTATTTTAAATGCTGCTGTGATGAGTTGGACTTTGTATTGTGCATTATGAACATCACATATTATCCTACAAAACACAACAGCTCACTAAATAAAAGTTAATAAATAGCATTTATTGAAAATAGATATTCTGTAGGAAAATACATATTTAGGCAGTTTTACTTTGTGAATGCAATCACATAAAATAAAAAATAATAACAGGTTAACCGACTTGTATTTCTGGTGCCGACTTGCAAGGGGAGCAACTTTAAATCAACTGTTCAACAGATAGCTTACATCCCACCGTTAGTCCAAAGGTCAGTACTCTTTTATATGGAGGCTGATTTCCACCAATGTGATTGAAAAATGTCCTGTAAGTCATTATATTGAGATATTAGGTCAATATACTGACAGAGTTTCTCAATATGTTGCAATATGACATCAGCATTTTGATAAGTAAGTCAGTATTTCAAGAAAGTCTCTTATTATAATGACTTGCTGGATCTTTTTTCCCCGTCACATTGGTTGGAATGGGTTTCCATACTTTTAATTAGGATTCTGGTGTGTCATTGTAAACCATATTTACACTGAGGCTCAGCTGTGTTGCAAAATACAAAATAAACAGTGGTTTAGCAAACCAGTTCAGGTACAGCGAAGCTTTTTGGATATATCGTGTGGTTAAAACACTTTTTCTGTGTTTAAGTGTGACCCTATCCTCTCACTGGTGCATGGTTGGTAGATGTACACATGCTCCTCTGGTTGTGTTTTATTTGGAGTTGAAGAAAAGCAAATCTTATTTAGAAGAATTGAGGAGTTAACTGTGTGTAAGATAGTTAAAGGTGATCGTTGTTACCTGGTTGTTGAGCAGCACATAAATAACAGGGTTGAGGACGGTGCTGGTCTTCGCCAGCAGGGACGGAATTAAACTGGCGACAGGTGGTACCATGCCGGGCCGTCCAAAGGAGGCGAGCATCGCCACAACACCGTATGGCATCCAGCACAATAGGTAGCCCGTCACCATGGAGACCACCATGAGAAGGACACGGCTTTCCCGCCTCTCAGCTGAGGACTGGTTGATCATGGTGACCTAAACACACACACACACACACACACACACACACACACTGCTTTTACAAACATCACACATTACACAGAGGGGTCAAAGGTCATCCTGCACACTCACCTGTCTCGCTACCCCTCGCACAGCCAGCAGGATCCTCCCGTAGCAGAAGATCATGAGCAGCAGCGGCAGCAGCAGGCAGAAGATGAACAAACAGCTGATGTAGGAGCGAGCTGTGGCCGAACGCTGGTGCCACTGGACGGAGCAGGTGGTGCCGGGACCCTCCGGCCCATAGCTGCTCCAAAACACACAACATATGCTCTGATTACATATGATCCATATTTAACATCATGAAGTTCAACACGAAAATCTAAAATTCAGTGTGGTGGTTTTCAAACTCAAGAAATCCAACAGAGCCAAAAATGAAGACAGGACAAGATGAGAAAATATTCAAATTAAATATTTAAATAAATAGCTGAGATTTAGTGTGTGCCGAGACTTCATTTTTTTTTATGTCATTTTGTCTTGTTTGAGACATGCTTATAAGATTTATCAGATTAATAAATGGTCCAATATTTTACTTTGACAGCAAGTAAAAATAAGCTTATTCTCTTGGGGCATTACTGATATTTACCTGTAAAACAAAAGACAAACTAACTCAATATGTCACAGTAACAGATTGTAAATGCACTTACTTCTTACTTCAGTTTTTTATTAAGTAAATAAAGCAGCACCTCTCAGTTTTAGCATCTTCAGGCTGAATAAGTGAATGACTGAATGATCTAATGAGTGAAGTGGTGGGTTAATATTTGGGCAGTACAGACCTGCTCCAGCCCAGCAGGGGAGGCAGAGTCCAGACCAGTGAGTAGAGCCATGAGGCTGCGACAGCGAGCCTGGCCCTGCTGTACTGAGAGGAGTCAGACTGGGTGCTGCGGAGCACCACAGTGTACCGCTCGAAGGAGAGCAGAGAGAGAGACACCAGAGACACAATACCTGACAGAGAGAGAGAGGCTGTAAAGTAAAGCATCAGGTAGAGATCAAACTAGGTCAATCACCTCTCTATTCTCCAGCTGGTCTTCTTCCATGGAGCCCTCCATGGTGCAGCAGCATGTTTCTCCAGGAGCCCACAGCAGACAAACCAAACCCTGGCTCTATAGAGAGGGCTTCTGTGCTTCTACATTACCTGCAGCCCACTGTTGTTCTCTACATGTTGGATGAGCGGGGGGTTTTAAACTCGCTGCTAGATGCTGCCAAATTCAACACACTGCTCCTTTAATAGAAAGTTTTACCTTGCATATATGTATGTCTGCTTCAAGATACATAGTTGTATTATGAGATGCAATGATGGGACACATGTGCCATGCTTTTTAAGTGCAATATATTATGTCTATAACTCTTGTTACAGTTAGTTGAAATTATTTTATGCTACTTGCCTCAACTTGTATAGAGCCTTTCTAGTCTTAAGCGCTTTAGTACTACATGTCACATTCACACTCACACATTCATGCACTGGTGCAAGGCTACCATACAAGGAGCCACCTGTCAATCATCTTAAACACACTCACACACTGATGTCACAGCCACTAGGAGCAGTTTGTTTCAGTATCTTGCCCAGTGAAACTTTGACCTCCTGAACCACAGCCAGTCTGAATAGATTAGAATCATAGACTGTAGATAGATAGATAGATAGATAGATAGATAGATAGATAGATAGATAGATAGTTTTAAATATTTTTCATCACTCACCGAAAAACGCGTTGGAGAAACCGTACCACCGGCACCCGTAGGACCCGGTCAGCCACCTGCCGCGCACGCTGGCCGCGAAGCTGAGCGGAGTCCCAAAGATGCAGACGAGCATGTCGCTGGCGCTGATGTTGACCAGCAGCAGGTTGACCGGAGTCACCAGCCCGGGGAAGCGCGAGAACACCAGCAGCACGAGGAAGTTACCGATGAAGCCCAGCACCAGGATGAACCCGAGGACGACGGCCGCCGCGGTGTGACCCGCCCGGCTCAGCGCGCCGGCGGCGGGGTCCGACACGGAGCTGTGGCCGGTGCTGAGGTTGTTGCTATGCTGCGGGAGGATCACCATGGCAACCTGGTTATCACTCTAAAATGACTTAAAGCAGAGACAGAGGGTCTCGGTCATAAAACAAAGACAAAAAGAGGGGTTAAAGGATATTTTTCAGCTGTCAGCTCAGCGGGGCATTTCTTCAGTCAGCCCACTGAGCACAAATATTTGTCCACAAGATGTTTAAATACTCTCAACGAGTGGATGAAGGGGGTGGGAGAGATAAGTTTCTCTTTCTCCCACACACTTAACGCACCTGTGGGCTGCTCCCACTAGTCTTTAAACACCCCCTCTGTGCTCACATATCTACACAGTTGTTTATTATTATCATTATAGGTTATTTTATTGTGTTTGATTTAAAAGTAACATAAATATTTTAACAGAACTGCATGCACCCCCTCAATGAGAAGGAAATAATTATGGTAAACACAGTTTTATAGCAATAAAAAATGTAGCTGGCTATCTGTTTTCCTTGCTACACTGACATTTGTTAGATAGGGTACTCTAAATAAATCCAAACCCAAATCCTAAATAATTAACACCAAACTAATTATCAGCATAGAAACAAAAACATTAGTCACAATAAATCCCTAACTTACAGTTGATACAGTTTCAATAGAATAAAGATTGAAAAGCATCTCCAAACCTTTAGCGAGACCAAAGACACACTCCCACAATAAAACAACAAAAGAAATAATCACACAAAGGTGCAGACGCTGACGTTTTCCACAGACGACCATCACTTCATCAGAAATATGTCTTTATTCTGTTCCGTTACTCTACTTTATTGTAGACCAGATTGGGGACCTAAATAACTGAGCCAACGTATTAATAATACAAGCTGTGGTCGGCTGAGAGGACGAGCCAAGAACACACTCAGCCTGGCAGCATTAGCTGATGAGATGCTGAAGACACTAATGAACAGTCACAAGAAGAGAAAACCCTCTGAACATACATTGACATTTACAACAACGAAAGTGCTCCACAAGTAAGTTTTAACTTTTCAAATATGACGATGGATTCTGCAGTGTATTATAAAATACTGTATACACACATTGGATCCATTATATTAGACTTTAACTTTTCACTACATTTTATTGAGTTGGCTGCTTTTTATGGCAGAATGACCAACTGGACCAACTGGGTTCTTAAAACCCTCATCCTATACACACACCCACACACAATCTTTCACTGAAACTTTGCTAGATGTGGGTAGTACGATACCTTCTCCCCTCTTCCACTTTAGACAATTACTGTTCCTGCCATGATACACACAACAGCGTTTTAATTAACAGATTACTCATCTGTGCTCGTCTGTCCTTTTGTTGATTATAGGGAGGAAAAAGGAACTGAGCAGCAACACGTGCAGACACTTCCAGTGTGGCCACCCACACGTCCATAGTGCCAGAGTGAAGCTACGTCACTACACTCATCCGCTGTAAATAAAGCTGTCATGGGGGTGGACAGGCGTGTGTGGGCGCTGATCAGGTGAGCAGTGTAGAAATGACTTAACTGCCTGCACGTGCCATGATGTCTCTTCTTTATTACTCTGCAGGTCAATCGTGATTGTTATAAGACACTGGAGGTTGTATGTTTCAGGTTTGTTGTGCTTTTCTCTTTCATGAAAGCCTGTTTCAACATCAGTGATGTTCTCATAGAAAAGTTACTGTTTAAAGTTGACAATCAAAGCCCTGTGACTTTATGTGATTAGTCATCAGCTTCACACATTAATTGATATGCCACCAAATTAGCTCAGTTACTGAGAAAATGTTTCATGTCAGACCCACGCATCTCATCAGCCGCTCATTATCAAAGAAATCAAATCAAACTGTCCGTCAAATACAAACGTCTACATGTTGCTGCTTGACCCAGTGGTCCCTATGTCACTTTATGTAACATGCAATAATAGGGGGTGAAAGACGAGTTTTGATGGTGCACAACAAGAATCTGTGATACATCTTACATTAAGTCATGCATTAAATCATCATGTGTCATGTATTTGATATGTTTTGTTCCCCTTGTTATAAAGTGCTACCCAGGTTTCCGTCAAGTTTTAAACTGCCTCAAATCTGTTGCTTTAACAGTCAGTCTTGCTGGCTTGAACAGAAGTGGAAGAAGTACTCAGATCATTGACACAAAAGCCTGAAGTACACAGACCGAGCAGCTGAAGCAGAACAATGCAGCTGGTGTACCCAGGTGCTCCCTGTAGAGTTTGGGTGCAGAGGATTTGTAGCCACATCATCAGCCATGCTTCTGAAGAGTGTGAGGGTTTGAGGACAGGTCTTTTGACAAGCCATCAAGTCACTATCAGAGACTGCTGAGCGAAGCAGTGATTGGCTTTGAAGAAGAGGAAGCACCCAAACTGGTCTGCAAGATGTCCAGCATGAGGGGTAAAAGCAGAGGGAGGCACACCAGGTGTCACAGCGGAGCCCTCCAGAGGTGTCGTGGGGCCTTTCAATGAAACACCAATGAAGGAGGGTGCTCTCCTGATGACTCCGATGAAGTGATTACCCCTCTCCCACTCAAGACACAAGATACCAGGCAAGTGCTGATCACTCTTAGGGATTGTAAAATCAAGTCCTATAAGCTCAATTTAAGTAAAAGTAACAATAACACAGTGTAGAAATACCTGCATTTAAAATTTTAATTGAGCATAAGTAGCATCAAAATATACTTAAAGATCCAAAGTAAATGTATTCATTATGCAGAATGGCTCCATGTTGTTTGATTATAACTATGGATGCACTGATGTGCACATGTCTTTATTGCAAAAACAATTAAATAATTACAAGCCAAGATCGACACCTATTTTACTCATAACAATTCTTGCATGTGTGGTGTCAATTTGCAATAATCTATCATATTGAGCACATTGTGCAACTGCAGGCAAAAAGTTAACATGTGCACACATCTACTTACAGCATCAGGAGGCATTTCAGTGTCCATTAATCAGTGGAGTCTGACGAGCTTGAAATTAATCACTTCACAATTCATCACAATACAAAGCCCCAATAATCTGTGACAGGGTTTAGGTATTAAACATGGCAGCAATCACCATAATTGTGTATTACATGTAATCTGACGTAGACTCTGATGTAGACTAGCTGTACAGCCTTGGCAGATGTGTGCATGGTTTCCAGTGTAGGCATTTTATTTAAATAAACACAGGTTCATTTATATCAAGCATTACTTTTTAATTAAAGTTGAAAATGGAATGAAATCTCCACTCCTCACTCACAATCTGAGTCAAATACATTTATATATTCACACCCATCCTCTCACTGAAAAGTCAAACTGCTCCAAGGTCTAGCACACTTTGATGCAGTACTTATCTGTTATCACTGGAGGACAGTATACCCCTGCTGTGTGAAATGTCTTTCTTCTCTCCTCTCTCCTCTCTTTGCCTCTTTTCTGTCCCTTTGCCTTTATATCCTCCTTTTACGTTTTTTAAATTCTATTTTGGTATATATGTGGATTCAGACTATGCTGTACGTAGGTCTCTGTCTGTGCAATCATGTCACACACAGACAGTAACCCATACATTTACAACATCCTTACAAAAGACAGAAGTGACTGAAGGTGCTGTGGTTATTTGAACTGTTACAAACACAAAAGTCTGATGGGGGATGAATTTAATCTCCTGCCAACAGCTCCAAGACAAACACCCCCAAACTGCACTTTTGCTTCATGCCTCATTATATATAATCCTTTGGATGTCCTTTACACATATACACCAGTGGATGCTTCCTGTTTTGCTGTAGTGAAGAGGCTCTTCTCTCATGCGCTCTGTCAGAAGTTCCAGCAGAATCAACCAAAAGCCAGCTTGCTAATGCATGAATGTACCAGATGTTTAACACAGTTTTGCTTTTTTTTATATACATGTATATACTTTTTATTTGTGAACATTTTTTCCATTCAATACGTATAGAAACGAAAGAAAAAGAAGAAATAAAAGCAGCACACCGGGAAAATATATGAGGTCATGGGATGTTTACAATGTCATGACAAATGTTCCTAATTTAAAGTAAAGTGTCGTATATGGTACATACAATAATCAGGTGGAGTCTGTCTCATTGGTTAAACAAACACACCATTTTCTCCACCATTTTTCTCCCAATTCTTTTTGAAGTCATGTTGAATATTTCATCTGTTCCAGAAGATGTAACAGTATTAATAAAGAGGGTAACAGTGGGGCAGTGTTTCTGGAGCCAGTATTTTGTAAAGGCCTTTTTACTTGCAACCAGCAGGATCTTTAGTAGATAGGTGTCATCTTTGCTTAGTCCATCAGGGATGTGTCCAAGATGAAGGGACGTGAATTTTGCACTAATACTACAACCCAATTTTTTTTAAATGATCATTGCTACTTCCTTCCACAAACTGAATAGAAGGACAAGACCAAAAACTATGGGCATGGTCAACCATGATGTCTCCACATTCCCCCAGCAGTATCGCTGGTGCCAGTTTGTTTAGACTTCTGTTTGGGTGCTCCGTTGTTCCGATGCATAACATGTAGGATAATAATTCTGTTTGTGAGTGCACCCAACACAGCCTTTGTGATGCAAACTAGATGTGAACTGACACACCCATAAAGGCCTGCACATACAATGAAGACATCAAAAGGACAAAAGCTGTTTTTTCCTCTCAAGCGTGCACATGTATTTACACAAACACACCTACACAGCAAACACAGACACAACCTCACTACAGTGAAGCTTATACTTAAAGCAAAACAAGCCTTTTAAAGAACAGAGCACAAAGTAGTAGCAGAGACACTGACCAGAGTGAAACACACTATTATATTATTAAATTATTTTTACTATTTTCTATGCTTCATACTGCTGCAACTCTTTTAAAATGTTGTATCTAACTGATTTTATGACTTAGGGTTTTACAATTCATGATTTTATGATGTCATAAATTTATAACGTTTTATGGTTTTATGAGTTTTAATCTTTTAATCCTTGTTTTAAACTGTTTTTAAGTGTCCTTTCGTATTGAATTGCCATCATTATGTCTATTTTCATGTGAAGCAATCAGTGCTTATAATGCCCCTATTGTAAAGCACTTTGGCATTTCTTGTATGAAAAGTGGAATGTAAATAAAGTTATATTAGGCTACACAAAACACAAGTGAGGAGACATCTGTCATTTTCACCCACACCTTTCTTTTATTTTGACACATACTGAAACATCTGAAATTTAAACATTTATTTTACATGAACATCACCTTCGTGTACACAGAAGAGATGGGATTTAAATTTGGGCGGTGCTGTAGGGGAAAGTAAGTTTACATTTTATAATTATAAAGTTACACATAGTGATGTTTACAGGGAAGGCAACAGTGTCCATTTTTAAGCCTGAGAAGACAAAAACTCATATCAGCTGAATCAGCTTTTAGAGCATAATGAAGATGAACTCTGCTGGTAAGAACATGTGTTCCCACAATCCTCTCTGCTGAGGTGTCCTTGAGCAAGGCACTGTCAGCACCTGGGGCTGTTCTCAACACAACAATCTTCCTATAAATATGAACAAATACTCTGCTGTATCATCTTTATCGCCTCATTGTTCCCGCATCATTATCGGTCCATAAATACGCATATGATACAGTCCGCGAGCGAGGGAGCATCTCGACGCTTCAGTGACGTAGGCAGGGAACGACGTTTCCGTAGCAACTGGGGCCGATCCGTTCACCGCAGCGGCCGCTGTACTACCGGAGCTGATCAAAGAGTGGGGGGGTTGTCGTCGGTAACCGGATACCTCCTCTGTCTTGTGGGGCGTAGAGACACGGGGGCGACGCAGTTTCGAGGCGGCGAGCCCGCAGTGCCGTGCGGAGATGCTGAATATGTGGAAAGTCAGAGAGCTGGTGGACAAAGCGTGAGTACCGAGGAGCAGGTGGAGCTGTTGGCACTAGCTTAACCGCCAAGCGGCTGCGAAGCTAACCGGCTAGCAAGGCGGCTTTAGCCGGGCAGCATCAGCAGCTTTTATCGCTGACATAGGAGAGGGTACGGGCCGTGACGTCACGGCGATAGCCCCTCAGCTGTTAGCTCCGACTAGCTGGCTAGCTGCCAATCTTCAACCTTGTGTCATAAATAGAGATGTGTTTTTCACAATGGACTGATCCATTGCAAAATTCTCCACGCTTGTTCATACAGGCCGGGGAAAATACAATATTACAAACTGCAAATTAATGTATTTCCGATCCACAATGAAAGCTATCCAGTTAGCTAATTCCGCTAGCATTGCTAAGCCCAGGTCGGCTCTGTGTACTGTTTCTGTTGGTGCTGCTGCAGAATCACGCCCTGTCCCACCCTGGTGATGCCCGCTACCTCCACCCTACTTTCACTTAACATTATATCCCGAGTAGAAAGCTCTACTTTAATGATGGCAAGCTAAGTGGCTAGATAATTGTATGTGAATAGGAAATGTCCTGCCAATTAGCGGCCAGCCATGTCTCAACGAGGCCCATGCCCCCATGGACATCAAAGCTTGTTAGCCAAACAGATCATACTGGAGTAGCTAATGCGGTTGTTACAGCCCACTACATCGTGTTTGTCTGAACACTAGACTAAGCATGTTTCTTTGTGAAGTGTGTCTTTGTGGTATCTATTGTTGGAATGATAATGTGCAGTATAGTGTATGTACATATTTTACTGTGACCAGGAGGAGGGAGAACAACAGCTTCCTGTCCTGTCTGTCAGAGAGGCATGCTCAGTTATATGAATGGCTTTGATGGTACAACGCAAACCCACAAAAATATTGGAAAATGCACAAATTGCCTAGTTAGTTGAGATAACTACATAAACCTGTTTCTTGGAACAAACCATTTTATTTACTAACCAAGTAAACAACTGTTGATAAGGATGGTGTCAATATCTGGAAGGCGAGGTGTGTAGTTTTTAAAGAAGTAGCTTTACAAAGTGCTTTATAGAGCAACAATAACTTGAATCAGCTTTACTGGCCAAGAATGTGAAAATATTCAAGGAAATTGATCATAGTTTTTCATTACACAGAAGTACACATACAGCTAACAACAAGGACAACATGGCTGGACAAAAACATAAACATAGTAGTAGTATAACAAGTAGTTTATATTATTTATTTATTTGTTTATTTCTGATATATGATCCAGTGACTTGGCCAGATAAGTGCACCCCGTGTGTTCATCCTCACACCACAGAAAAGAGTGTTCAGTTTAATAGCACATACACTTTAGATACACTTGAACAATCTAATGCAATTAAATAATAATAATTATTATATTACTAATAATAATACATTGGATTTATATAGTGCATTTCAGGATATTCAAAGATGCTTTACAGAGAACAACAGCAGCAATAATAAAAAAAAAAAGATGAAATAAATCACAGAGAGGGAAATAATGCAGAAAGGGCAAAGTACACTGATTGTAGAGGTTGTAGGCAGTTTTTGAAAGGTGTGTTTTGAGGGTTTTCTTGAAGGTGGAGAATAAGGAGTAGTCTCTGATGTCTTTAGGGAGTGAGTTCCAGAGGGTGGGAGCGACAGTGGAAAAGGCCCCGTCCCCCCCAGATGTGGTTAGTCCTGGTTTGCATCAGCAGACTTAAGAGTGCGGGTGGGAGTGTGCAAGAATTCGCTCTTAACAATGATGATAATGTTCAGTTTTGATTGACACAGTCAGAGTGGTGTTAATTTAACTATTAATTATTGGGATTGTAGTTTGCAGTGGTGTTAAACTGGGCTGCACTATATTAAGAAGTGATTCTAACGTCGTACCCACCCTATTTACAGACATGAGGGGGTAACAATATTAGAAACACATTTCAATATGATGCAATCCAGTACTACACCACCACTACAACCTCAGTAATAAACATGCAGTATAGTTGAATTAACAACTCTCGGAAAGTTTTGACTCCTAAGCTTCCTAAAGGTGGAGGATGTAGTAGAGCTGCTTTATTGCATTATATTGCATAGGGTGTACCTATAGAAGTGGACAGGAAGTGTAACTCCAAACATACCAGCTTCTCACCATCTCCTTTTGTTACAGTGTGTGTTCTCTGCTTGTTAATATATTTCATCTCCTTCAACTATCTTTATCTTTTACTGTTACTGTAAATGAGGTGGGTAATTAAAACTTGGAGGTTTCAGCTCCATGTGGGCTGTTATGTGAGCTTGCATTTTGGTCGCAGTCCAGCAAACAAGGTTAAATGCAGGCTACTATAAAGCACATACAGTGTGGGTGTTGTATTCATACTGTACTGTACTGACTGCACCCGAACACCGCTGAGGCCTTGAAAAATGTTAGAGAACAGCACACTGCCCAGTGACAAGGAAGGTACAGTTTTGCAGTTGCTAAAAGCATCTTAGGGAGATTAATGATGTCTTGCCTTGTGTACATTTTAAATATAGATCATGATGATTTACATGGGTATGGAACTTTAAGACAAAGTTGTCCTTAAGCCCTGCTTTAACATCTTTATTTCTCACCTTTACATTTGCAGTCCTTCAAACAAAATGCATTGTGAGAGCAAAAGTGAGAAGGCTGACATGAAAATGTCATATTTCACACTGAATGCCTGCTCAAAGTTTGACACTCTACACTCTTTGGTTGCCTCGCCCTTTCAAGGACCAATTATATTGCAAATGTGATAAGGAAAAAAGCGAAAGGCGCTAGAAGAAAGTTGCATAAAGGAGAGATGAGTGAAGAGAGAAGTGGAAGGAGATAAGAAGTGGGAATATACAGTATAGGAGCAGCACAGACAGACAGAGAGCTCAACAGAGCTTTAGATGGAGTAATAGACACCAGCTCCCATCAGCTGTTGGTTGTGCCTGGCTGGGCATGATGAATACACTCTATTATTGATCTACCTCAACAGAGCTGGCAGCGGCAGCCTTGCTTTTCCTGCAGATTAAGAGTCACGCTATTATGGAGCTCTCGCTGTCTGTGTCTGTCTTATCTGCTGACAATAACGCAGTCAAAGGCAGCTTCTGTGATCTACAGACGCCTCTTATTTTCCTTTAGCTGGGAGGGTGGCAGAGCTCAGAGGAGGAAAAGACGGAGAGGAAAGGTGCTGTGGAATAAAGGAGTAATGATAGGATGGGAGATAGAGGCGAGGAGCAGGTAATAAAACAGGATAGAAAAGGAAGTGAAGACAGAAATTTACAAAAAGGCCAGGGGGAGAAGGAGGGAGGGATGACATGCTGAAGGAGTTGGAGCAATATATAAGCTGAGGAGAGCGAGAGGTGTGTTTCACATTGCAGTGCTTTGGCTGTGCTTTTTGCGAGGGGTCTGTAGAGCAAGACATGCCCATCGAGAGATGCAGAAAACAAACACACAGCTGGCGAACCCAGTAAAATAAAGAGGGCAGGAAGCAGCAGAGACTGCTTATGGCGAGGTTTGGCCATGTTTACCTCTCTTGTTTTACACACACAGACACACACATAGATGGATACACACACCCTGCTCACCTCACTTTTGCACACCGACTCATCTCCCTCTGTGTCCTGAACAGCTGAATATTTTCTTACACACTATGTTTGTGTGTGTATGTCTGTCATCTGAAGTGCAGTGGTCAGAGGGCTTTTAGAAAGATGTCATTCATTATTCAGTGAGCTGAGATTCTCCTTGTCTTACTTGATCTCATTGTCTGTTGTAATCCTGTTTTCCAGTTATTCTTAGTTTGTGTCTGTGGTGTGTTTGTGCTGTGTGAGTGTGGTGTTGTTGTGTGCAGCAGTAGGTAGACGTCCGTGATATTTAGATTGTGTGTGTAGATGTAAGATATGAAAATGACGCTCTGCTAGTCAGAGGGCTTGTTTGTCATTTAAGAGTTGTTCACATTGTATTTGCGTGTGTTCTGCTGTGTAAATATATCCGCGTGTGTGTTTTCGATTGTCTGTGTTTCGGTCTGCCTCACCTCTGGAAATGTGACGAGCGGAGTGTGAAGGGAGTCAGCACAGAACATTTGCTGATAACCAGCTAGGCTGACTGACTAAAGGAGTGACAATAATAAGTGTTGTGTTCATAGTAGGTGAAGAGAAAGACAAGAAAGTAAAGCCACAGGGTTTCACCTTTTACACGTATGAAATATTGATGGAAATAATACATTTATTTTATTAGTGTAATTTATGATGAAAACATATGTTTGTGTCAACAGCACCAATGTGGTGATGAACTACTCAGAGATTGAGTCCAAGGTGAGAGAGGCCACCAATGACGACCCCTGGGGACCCTCCGGACAACTGATGGGAGAAATAGCCAAGTATGTTTAACACACAACATACACACTTACTGTGTGTGCACACAAATACATGTACCTTATCCCTGAGGCGGCAGGTATTGTGTTGTTACAGTCACATTCACACAAGATGCTTTTACCAAGAACAAATAAGAGTTCTGTTAAAAAGACAACTACAGCCGTATTTACACAGGACTAGTATTTTCTTGGGGACCTCATGTGATCTAATAATTACCGTCCTATGTCTGTGTTTCCTGCATCAAAGCAAAGTCTGTATTTTACGCAAAATCACTGACATTATCTCCCAGATATGATGCACACAGTCATGAAATTCCACTCTACACAACACAGAAACACCACACAGCATCACCATCAGTGATGTACAGTATTATTTACCTCCTTGTATCTTTTTAACGTGGGTTAAACAAACAGAACTACGGAGCCCCTGATGTCCTGAAAGGTGATTTTTTTTTGTTATCTTGTTCACTCAAATTAAATTATCTTGTGGAAAGTTGTTCCCACAAGAAAATTATGTGTGACTTGTATCCATCTTGAGGGAACAAGTTGTTATCATGTGTGCACAAGATAATTATCTTGTGCACACATGATAAATAAATTGCTCCCACAAGATAATTAAGTTGTGTGCACAAGTTAAAATATTTCACCCTTGGGGACTTTAGGGGCTCAGAACCAATTCTGCCCCACAGTGTCACATGTTTTGCTCTGATTGATAATTGAGCTTGCTTTCTCTGAGAACGGGTCTCCATGCTGTGTGGTGAGATGAGCCTCCCACACCCAAAATGCTGTCAAAACCTAATTTTGTAATTGCTAATGCAGCCTTCATAATTTTGGACAAGGGAGCAGGCTGAAACAAGGTGCGAAGAAGGCAGAAAACCTAAACACGATCCCAAATCAAAGAGATGCCAGTTCACACAGGACTAATATTATCACACAACCTCTGTGTTTGGTGAAATATGGTTGGTAATTTATGGTGGAATTTTCACTTGATAAATTTTGGACATTTGCATGCAAATTACCAGAGGTCCCCAGGTAATACTTGTCCCCTGCGAATAGTCTCTGATTACTAGACCTGACTCACCTCTGGTTTACCTGCCTTGGGTTTTCCCAGCACTATAATTTTTTTTTGATTGTGTGTGTGTCTGTGTGTGTAGATCTACCTTTATGTATGAGCAGTTCCCAGAGGTGATGAACATGCTGTGGACCAGGATGTTGAAGGACAACAAGAAGAACTGGAGACGAGTCTACAAGGTATGGTAACACTCTGGTTGGCAGGTTGGTTGGTTGTTTCCCTGGTGTGCCTATGTTGTATCTGTGTTGTACTGTTTGTTTTGTCAGGATTTATTAAGCTGATTCTCAGTGCTTCTTTGTGCCCACAGTCAGGCACCCACATGGTCTCTAGTGTTTGCACGACTGACTGGATCAAGACATTTTTGGCCTGTTGATTCACTGTTTTTCTTTCTTTTTACTTAAATATAACAATAAATGCTTTTTAAATATTGCACACATACAGATATACAGTATGACTCCTGCATGTGTCATATATTCAATCTCAACCAGATTGTTGTGTTCTGCCCACATAATCATAACACTGATATGCAAAGATTGGATTGGATTTTTTTAGAGAGCAGTTAAGCCGAGTTAAAGAGAGGGCATAGTCAAGTAAAGCTGAACTGACTCTATATCATTTTTTTTTAGGAAAGATTATTTCTCACTAAGTAATTTTGGCTACCTTCCCCACATAGTTAATTCTCTTATCACGTCTCTCACTCCATCTCTTACTGTCTCTCTTTATCTCCCTCTGCAAGGCTTTACTGCTGCTGGCCTATCTGATCAGGAACGGGTCTGAAAGAGTCGTCACCAGCGCCAGAGAACACATCTATGACCTGCGATCTCTAGAAAACTACCACTTCATCGGTGAGTCTCTAAATGAAAATCACTTACCTCAGCAATGGTTTAACCTTTTCCTCTTATTCTTCTACTTTTATTTAAATTTGAGGTCTCTAATGTGGTTATTAGCTGCAATCAGAAAAATCACATATTGTCCAGAATAGAAAGGGTTCATCCTCTGGGGAGCATGAACACAGTGTCCTCAGTAAAACTTGAATTGGTCCATTTGATTTTGATCATGCTTGTGTACAAGTAGAAGGTTTGGCTTGATCGTGGTTCAGAGGGAAGGGTCACATGTAACCAAAATCACGAGGATGGATCCTCTGGGAGCCATGAATATCTCAAATTCTAAGTCACTTAGTTTGTAGCACACCTTGACATTGACCAATGTGGGGTAACCAAAATTGCCATTCACAAGAAATGTCACAGCTGTTTGGACAGAAGTCCTCCTTTTTTTAGTTTCCTGTGTTTGTGTGTCTGTCCAGATGAGAACGGTAAGGATCAGGGCATCAATGTGCGTCAGAAGGTGAAGGAGATGGTGGAGTTCATCCAGGATGACGACAGACTGAGAGAGGAGAGGAAGAAAGCCAAGAAGAACAAAGATAAATATATTGGAGTCTCCTCTGACAGTATGGGAGGAGGAGGAGGAGGAGGAGGAGGAGGGGGAGGAAGCATTAAGAACTGTAAGTAATTCACTACATCTCCTTTGACAGCCTGAGTCAGATGTGGATTAAAATGACGATAATAACTTCCTCTATCCAGACCCAGAGGAATTAAAATGCATTGGACGAAGGATACCATGTACAGAAAGCATGAGACTTTTTGAATGAATAAAAAAATTAAACTTGAATTACCTGTGCTGACAAGGAATTTAAAATATTGGTTTATTGACTGGTTGACAAATCTCTAAGTCTATAAATGTCATGTATTTGAATAAATGACAGCTCAGAAGAGCCCAAAGAGATGTCATCATGATATGAAACACAAAACACCTTCCTTTCTTTGGACAATCTGTAACCTCTTGAGCAAAAGTGAATGTTTTCTCTTGTCATGTAGCACCAATTTCAAAAGTATTTGCATCTTTCTACTGCATAGACAGCTCAGTTTTGTGAAAAGACGATCTTTCCAGTGATGAAATACTCAAATACTGAACCATTATTAGATTATTCAATTAGTTGATTGACAGAAAACGCATTGATTTGATCATTCGAAACATTAATGATTTGCTGTTGTTTATCTTTGTTAATTTTATAGTTTTTGATTTTGTTAATCAAACACAAGAACAAGAGATTTGATAGACCAATTAATCCAATTAATTTATCTGCTTTTAGTGCCTTTATCTGTTATAGATCAGCAGTTGTTACACAACACTGTAGAGCTGAAATGAAGAGAGATTGTATATGTTCTTTGGTGGATACTTGTGAAACTGCATGAGTTTTCAAGTCTCGCTCTTTCTCTCTCTTTTGTCTTTTTCTGTGTTCTTCCTTCCAGCTAATGAATTGGATCGGAGTAAGTGGGATGAGGACTGGGATAAGAGCAGAGGAACTTTCCCCTTTAGTGAGAAGCTCGGAGAGATCAGTGACAAGATAGGCAGCACCATAGACGACACACTCAACAAATTCAGAAAGAAGGAACGAGACGACTCACCCGACAGAATCAGGTAAACATACACACTTTTGAAACATCTGAACATGGCTTGTTTTAAATGGTCTGAGGGTGTAAAGTCACTACTGTTGCACATCAGATTGCTGTTGGCCTCCCTGTTAGGTGTTTAAATTCATCAAACCATTGTGTCTCGGATTATCCATCACATAAGCAAACACACACTGGTGTACAATAACTGCAAAGCAACCAAACATTCTAGCCTAATCTCCTGGGTGCTGCTTCTCATACGTCCTTCCTGTCTGGTTGCCATAGTGACAACGAGGAGGACCGAGCCTCGAGAAACGGTAGGCAGGAAACTCTTGAGTTTAAAGACGAGGAGGAGACTGTCACAACAAAGAGCATCCAGATCACGCAAGCAACAGAAACTACGACCACCACCACGCGGAAACGTAGCGGAGCAACGAGCAGCAAGACTCTGGACCTGGGCGCTGCGGCCCACTACACTGGAGACAAGAGCCCAGAGGAGAAGGTACTCACACAAACTCTCACACTTTTCTAAATGTGAGATACATTCTCAATTATTAACCACCGTGTCTCTCTGCTTCTGCCTTTAGTCATCAGTCAGGCAGTCTTCCAGTAGCGGTCTAGCTGACCTGCTCGTGATTGACCCCTTATCCAATCAGAGCACTGCAACAGGTAACTACTAACTTACACACACACAAAGATAAGGAAGACATAAAGATGGTTTTAAAATCTGTGTATGTGGTGTATAAGATGTGTCACTCTTTGTTGGACTTCTGCGTACTTCTTCTTCTGTGCGTTCTCCCATGCAGGTGGCAGTTCGGACCTCATCGGTGGCTTTGCTGACTTCTCCTCTCCTGCAGCCTCTGCCAGTCTCCCAGCCTCCACCGGTAAACTTGTTCTTGCTTCTCTCAGCTCTTCCTGTAGTAATCTGAGGGTGCTCTCACATCTTAATTTGGTCTGGACCAAAGAAAAATGACCTGCAATCAGTGTTTTCGGGTCCGCACTGGGGTTCGATTGACTTACTAACTGGGCAAACATGTTGGGTGTGAAGTGTACTTTTGTGCATGCACTCTTTTAGTACAAGGCAAGGTCCGCCATGACAACAACCAGGTTTAAATTTAGGACGCAGTGAAGGACAGTTTGTGTCAAAATCACAACTAAACACATCATTACTCTCTGCCAGCTGCTGCATCATCCAATGGAAATGGAGACTTTGGAGACTGGAACGCTTTCTCGGCCAATCCACCAGCTTCGTCTAGCTCCGGTCCCTCCCAGCCCGTCACTGACCTGTTTGGCAGCGTCCAGTCACCCACAGCCCCGACCTCTAATCCCACCGCCACCACCCCACCATCTGCCGAGCTCTTTGACCTGATGGGTGGAGTTAACCATCAACTAACCAATCCACACACAACACTGAGTGCCTCTCAGAGCATGACTTTCTCTCTGGGAGGGGTGACGCCAGGAGCCTCTGTTGCTATGCCAGCCATGCCCCTTTCTCGCTCTCAACAGGTAGGTACGGCACACCTCAGAGGAGGGCATAGTTTGTCTCAAACTGTAAGAATATATGAAAATGTTTTACATGATAAAGTCCACTGAAATAATAACCCAGAAGTTTCCACTGTGTATTAGGCTGGATCTCACAGGAAGTGTTTTAGCAGCTGGAGGGGCAAGCAACATGTCTCGCGTGTCTGTGCTCCAGGTGCCAGGCATTTTTTGCTTAAGTGCCCTGAACTCCTCGAGTTAAAAAAACTTAAACTCAAAGCGGAAAAGCACTCCACGTCATCTCTTTTTTCATCGTTTTTTTTCCCAATTGTCTAATCTGATTATTTGAAATGGTCATGACAACAAGTTTACAGTGGGTAAACAATGGAGGAGAAACTGGTGGTATAGCGGTAGTTGGATACCCAGAGCTATACAGCCTGACGATCAATCTGCCCCTGAGTCATCCTAAAATATGCCTGGAAACAGCCATCATTGAGGCAAAGCTCCTGGACCAACTGGTAGTACTCCCCATGATCCACCCTCTTTCTTAGGGTCTCATGTACCCACACAGATCTCTGTTTCCCTGTACCCAACAAACTATTTACTGACAGCCTCTCACCCTCAACCAGAGCTACAGCAAGTGCCCTCTGTCTGTCCATTTTAGAAACTAGATACTAATTACTGTGAAAAACAAACAAAACAAAACAAAAAACAGCAGATTGATTACACAGGAGGGTTAGTGTAAGGACGTACTGGGGTGGTTGCCTGGCAACAATAATAAAGGTGCAGCAAGCATTTTTTTTACTAGTGGCATTCAAATTAAAAGCCTTTTGCAACCTGCAAAACGCTGTCTGTGAGATCCGAGACTTAAATGGTCCAATTAATAGTCTAAGTTAACAGTGCAATAAAGATGTGAAAGGTGATGACACAAACATTCAGCATTGCTGCCAACCTGATCAAGATTTGTGTCAGTGCACCGTAAAAGACTGCTTTTTCCCCCAGTTTTCAATAAGTAAAAAGTATTACAATCCAGTTTGAGGCTGTTAATTGCTTTCAGTTTTTGATTTTGGATTGTTAACAGTATGTTTTTTTTTCCTGTATACATAAAAAACTATATTCTGTCTGTTTTACCAATATGAAAAATATTTGTAATTTATTTTAGAGCTTGGGAGGCATGACATCTCAGCAGCCCATAGGACAACAGCAGAAGGTCGGTGTTGGAGGTCCAGGATCGTTAGGGTCAACCTGGTCTGACCCCTCCGTCAACATCAGCCTGGACTTCCTGTCAGCAGGCCTCAACCCCACGAAGACACCGCCCACACTCAACAATATCATCCAGCAACAAGGTACCATGTTTCATACTGGGATTTATTTCCTCTGTGTATTTTGCACAGCATGTCGATGTAAAGAAATAAAAAAACGCTACTATGCAGGGTAGCTGCAGGTCTTGTATTAAATCACCAAGTGATTAAGTAGGACAGGTTATTGTCGGTGAACATCTGAAATACACTGTTTAGATTGTACTGGTCAGTGTTTTTCTGACCAACCTGTCACACATTACAAGGTTTTATTACACAAGTAGTAACTCAGAGAGGACTAACTCCTTCCTGTCCATATATGTCCATGCAGGAGTGCCTCCCAACCTGTTGGCCCAGAACTTCGGAGGACTGAGCCTCAGCTCCCCGCCCCATGTGACGCCCATTAGACCACCAGCCAACGCCATGACAATGGGAATGCCTGCATCTATGGCAACTGGCATGCCTGCTTCCATGGCATCAAGTATGCCCCCTTCAATGACCACGGGTACCATGGGGATGGGGGGAATTCCTGTAAACCAAGGCATGATGGGAATGAACATGAGCATGAATATGGGCATGGCCGCTCCAGTGATGATGGGTGGTATGACTGGCATGGGCGTGCCAGGAGTAGGGATGGGCCTCACACACTCCATCACCCCAGCCGTGGTTCCACCCAAACAGGATGCCTTTGCTAACTTTGGCAGTTTTGGGAAATGAAGGAGTGCAAATGCGTGTGAGTGAGTGTGAGTGTGAGTGTGCATGTCTGACATGTCAGGAGTGTGAACCACAGGAGGACTGCTGTACTTGAAGACAACCTTGCATGTTTCTCTCTCTCTCTCTCTCTCTCTCTCTCTCTCTCTCTCTCTCTCTCTCTCTCTCTCTCTCTCTCACTGCTTCTGCTATCTTTGGCGAGCTGGCACCAGTGATCGTTCATCAGCCCAGTGTGTTGACATGATCTTGGAGGTGGGAGAGAGCGCCGTCTGGTGCCCCTCATTCGGTTAAAATTATGTGTGGGATTATGTCACACAGTGGACACCCGAAGAGCAGGGACGGTGTCAACCCACAGCCTATAGTCATTACTCTCCAGTGAGGAACGGATCCTCATCTTTACCTGTTTTATATATGAACTGCAGTATGTCCCCCCTCATTACAAAATAAACACAGCAAAAAGTTTCTCTGTAACTGCACGGAGAGTTCAATCAGTAACTCTAATGAAAATGGCTTTGTTGCCTTAATTTTGCATCGTAGCCTCAGATATCATGTTTTATAAAATGACATCCAAATTCAATCACAAAATTGAAGCCATCACTTTATTTCCAGGGAGTCACACTCCTTTTCCTAACAGTAGAGCAGTTAAAAAATCTGGAGTATACTGAGCCCATACTCTGGTCCTCCAGCAGAGGGCAGGATGGGTGTATGTGTTGGGATAACACTGTATGGTACTTATTCTTGAGCCATATTAGGATGGATGAATAGCATATTACATCCCTTTTCTCCCCTGTCCTTTTGTATCAGGCTTGTAGCAGTTCACAGTAACTCAGTGTACAGTAGGACACTTACTGATGTTTAAAAGAACATGAGTGAAGCCTTGAACTGCGGAACAAAAGTCCCTAAAATGCCAATGGACTCTTTCAAACACAATAATCAGTCACTGGTAAAAGTGATACTGTTCCTCTACTCTCCATTCTGGATGTCCTTGTCAGATTCATTCCTGATAAAGGGGTCAGTCAGTATTTTAATAAGAGTACCATTCACGGGTAGTTTCTCTTGATGCCCTCTCTGACATTGTCTTACCTCAGGCATGATGTTGTAGGACACGTGACTTTATGTAAGCATTGCTTTCTGACCCACATAGATCTCTTCTGTTCATTCTACTTCTTCATACAGACACTGTTTATGTAAAGAGGTCCAGAATCATGTTTTTTAAAGAGTATTTGCCAACTGAGGGTATACGACGGTCGCCATTTACAAGACAGTACAGTACAATCGTCTACATTTCTTCCATGTGTAAGGCCGCGGCTCACCTCTGAATTTTTGGGTCGACCCAGCAATGAACCTTTAATTACATACATTTCTTTGCCAGCAACAGATTTTCAGCCCACAGCTCACGTGGTGGTCTCTTTGTGTGCACCTCACACACTGTGTACTAGAAAACAACCACCTTTACATTTGACATGGGTTAGATACATTGGAGGATTTTTTTCATTAGCTGCATTTTAATAAATGATTTCTAAGGCTAGCTGAGACCAATCTAAAGGGTTTTTGGGGTCTCGAGTGAAGTGTGTGTGAGAAAAGAGTGAATGAGTGTGTGTGACTTTGTGTATGGGTATAGTTTTCTCTGTTTGATGTGCAAACACAGCTAAGCAGAGCCTCTTGTCATTTTCTGAGGCGCTGCTCTCCAAATGACCAAATCTTTATTTTGTTACTCTCAGAAGGATGATTCCATAGCTATTAGTTTAATATTTTATTAGTTTACTTGTAAGGTTATGTTCATATGAGAGAGCTACTAATACATAATTTAGTTGACTGGAATCATGTTTTTTTTTTTTTGGTTTTTTTTTTTTTTTTGGTTTTCGGTACAGCTTGTTTTATTTGATTGTACTCTATATTTTCTGTACTTCATTCGACATTAAATTAAATTATAACAATGAAGAGTCAGGTCTTATTGATATTTGCATTACATTTGAGACTGAGCATGGCCATGGTAGCTATCATTGAGAACAGCCTTAGGTGAGGTTACATTCTGTAGAGGTGGGATCAAGTCATTGTATTGCAAGTTGCAAGTAAGTGTCAAGTCTTTCCACACAAGTCCCAAGTCAAGACTGGGAAGTGCCAAGTGCTAAATTTGGGGTTTCAAGTCCTGAACAGGTCATAATGTGCAAATGTAATGCCATTTTAACAACAGAGTAATGATAGGCTACATTAAGTTTACAGAAGCCATGAATGTGTTTTAAAATTTGCATTTAGTTTTTTAAAACACTAGTTTTTATTGACCACTTTTAGTTTTTGTACACAAACGAAAATCAAACAAGATCACTTTTTCTGACTGGCGCTCAGGAATGTACTGTTAACGTCCAATAACGGTCTCTGTTTTCTGGGTATCAGACAGTTTTATAATTTTCCACAATCCGGATTCAAATTTGAAACCAAACCAATCCTACCTGAGACACAGATCAGATTCAAACGGCAGACAGGATCGAAACTGGGTCCAGGATTTGTAAAGGCTGCCTGGCCTCAGTGGGAGCAACTTCTAAATTTGTTAGTAGTAATGGCAGGGTGAAGTCAGAAACTGTCACTTCAGGTTTATGTCTAGCAGCAGCAGCAGCAGGTGTCCAGGTCAGGGCTGTGAAGCTGCTTCCATCTGGGGGTCAAGTCTCCCCGCTCCAGGTCACCCAGAGGTAGAGTATCCACAGAGGGCCTGTGTGTGATGGTGCTGCTGGAATATGTGTCAGCAGAGACATAGGAAATAAAGATTAAATGTTAGGAGCAACAAAAGTGAAAAATGTTGGAAAATCAAAATTATGAGACACAAAGTCAAAAGTTTATTTTCTGTTAGGGACTGTTCGTTATTTGTGAAAGGAGAGGAGGTGGTGCAAAAAGGGGGAGGCATGTCAAATAATTATTTATGGAGTGGGGATGGACTTACGGTTTTTTATTTTGGCTTAGGGGAGGTGCATATACTGTATCTTTAAATGGTTGTGTTTTGCATTAGGTTTACTGGGTTTTACATTTTCTGACATCTGACATCAATTTTCTTTAAACATTACAAAAATTACAATTTATCATAGCCAGAAACTGTGAAAACAGAAATCCAACTGTCCTTGCACCCATCATCTGCCACGTGTCCATCAGGAAAAAACATAAAGAATCTGAGCTCAAAATAGTGATATTTCATCAAAATCCCTTTTATCTATGTCTCATTTAAAATTTGGCCAAAAATAAACTGTTTGCATGAACTAACCAGTATGCATGACAAAAACTGAGGCTTTTTTCAACTCCAGAATTTCATCTTTAACTTTCAAACATCAAAGGGTAAGCTTTAAAATCTAATAACTAATTTATGGTGGAGGGAGGGTCATGCATTTTCCATCAGTCACACAGGGAGGGTCAAGGAAAAGAATTTGTAGTTTCGGGTAGGGTAAAAAGAAACTTGTATTGTATTAAGTCCGAATGATAATGCACAAACTGAAAATTCTGACTTTTTTAAGTAAAATAAAAGGCTAAGTCAAAAGATACAATTATCACATGAGGTTTATAATTTTGGTATGTACATTAAAGTTTGTTTAAGCAGAATTCTGACTTCTGTCACATTTCATATGTTTGACATGATTATTTTTTATTCTGTCTTCCCTATTATGTCATCTGTTTTGTTCCTTTTTCTGGTACAAATTGGTTTCCTTGAATCTGTGAAATGTGTCTTGCAATCAGCATTAGTTGTGTGAGCTTTAGTTCATATATACAGAACTCAAAAAATAGATGATTTGTGCCCTAACGTGTATTTAATAATGAAAGGGAAGACAATAATAATAACAATACAAATCAGTAGGAATTTGACAGATACACACTGGACAGTATTTTTTTTCATGAGGTGTTTTGTCTATAGCCTATGTATTTTTGCTGTTAAACATGTTTGTTGTCCTACTCAGGCATGTGTAATGTACCAACACATACCTTGTGTCTCATTCTGAATGTTCTCTACAACTGCAAGTGAACCAGTAAATCCCCAAATGTCTCCTTCAGATCTGAGACAGATGAGAGTGGATACATTAAACGGCCGCCGAATGCCTTCATTGTGTGGTCCCACATCCACCGATGTGCCCTCTGCAAAACCTACCCGGAAGCTATTATGACAGAGATTTCTGTTAGGCTGGGCCGTGAGTGGTCTAAGCTTAGTGAGGAACAGAGGAGGCCCTTTTATGAAGTGGCTCACAAACTGCAATACATCCATAGGCAAAAAATTTCCTGGTAAGGACAATCACACAGCTAAATGGCAGCAGCTGATACCCACTAGAGGTTCACTGTTGTGTGTGTCATGTGCAGATATACAGTAGCATGTGTTTTCAGTTTGAATCTGTCCTGGTATGGATGGTGAACCTCTGACTTCCACATGCTCTGCCGCTGCCTATTGCCAGATCATAGGTATCGCCCCCAGAGGAAAGACAGACAGTGTTTGTCCTCAGGGCAGGAAGCAGGACAGGACCATGGTGTTTCCTTTTCACAGGCCATGACTCCAGCTCAGTCCAAGTTGCAGGGCCCCAGCATCTTTCCATATCCTGCCATGATGGCCCACACTGTGCCCTACGATCTTAACCCAGCTTTTTGCTCATATAATCAAATGGGCCACTACTCCAGGGTCCAGATCTCCCATCAAAGGTTAGGCATCTTCGGTTAAGGTGTAAGGTGTTTATTTCCTTAAATGCTCCTTCCACAGCCCATGTAATGAATTTATTCTGACAACTAATAAACTACAGCTAATATTAATAGTTAAATACACAAATCAACATGCTTTCTTTTAGATGTCTTTAAAACAGCAGCAAGTAGAGAATGATTTGGTCTTCAGACACAAGTGTTCTCAGTTTTATTCCTGGAGCTAAGACGACTTCCTTTTACACACAGACT
Organism: Epinephelus moara; assembly: GCF_006386435.1. Lineage (NCBI taxonomy): Eukaryota > Metazoa > Chordata > Actinopteri > Perciformes > Serranidae > Epinephelus > Epinephelus moara. The sequence continues at coordinate 11,712,717 of NC_065508.1, read as the reverse complement.
GTTACATGATACTTTAAAAGGGTGTAAGGATTCACAGAATGTAGGGTTTAATGACATTTGCTTTGACACATTCAGTGGAGCATTTTTTAATTCACTTCTTCTGGACTTAATTCAGGATATTCTACAGATACTCAAATGCCAGCAGCTCCACAGAGGAAGTGAAGAATTACAACACCCACCTGCAGACCTCTGAGACTGCACCTGAGAGCCTTGAGCAGCCTGATACTGTCTCCAGTCAGCAGCTTTCAGCCAACAACAAACTGGAGTGTAAATGTGAGGATAGTGTTGATGTGCTGAACTGATCCAGGAGACGCTCCTCGCACATAAGGCAACACTGGCAATGATATTTAGAGGAATCTATATTTGATTATATATCACCAAACTAATAAAATGCTCTGTGACTACACCTGCTTTTATTATTTATTTTAAACGATCTAATACAAAGTAAATATTCTGTCTTTGTTTGGATTGCATAATTTGTAATGTTCACAAGTTAATGCAAGGAACATTCACATCAAATCAATCTGTTGTCTACAGTGCAAAAAGCATTATGTTCCCTGATTGTCAGCTGTAATTACATTCAGATCTAATGCTTCAGCACCACAAGCAAAGGTGAAAGGTACACATACTTCCTTTAGTACTATTCTGATGCATGCACTGACACTTTGTAGTTTGTCTGCCTCAGAGCACAATGGTTTACTCCCCCATCGCCTCCATCTATTCAGCTGCAAACAGGTCAAGAAACATTACATTAAGGGACTCAGAATACATGCATTCAAACTCTGTGGAAATAAAAGATAGATATGATCAAAAACTTAAAGTGCAACACTGCCAAATAAAAGAGCATTTGGAGAGGTGTAAAAGTGGTCAGGGTTTTTTTCATGTCATGCCAGGACATGAATCTTTATATGTTTTGAATATGAAAGCATGCAAATGTTAAGGATTTGATTTTGATGCAAATTATTCTGTGGATACAGAGCATTCAGCATCAGTGCACTGTAAAGTAGAGGACTTCAGTTGTTTTTCCACCACTGTTCACAACAGTGGGCACACAAAATACCCGCAGAGCGAGAAGTGGTAAAATCTAATGGAGTATGCAAAAAGTGGTGGTGATTACAGCTCAACTTACTAACAACACCCTGCACTCTGACTGAACAAAAAAGACATAATGAAAGACAGGACCCAATGAGGGCTTGGCCAAACCTCCGTGAGGAACGCTTTAACCAATCAGAGCTCACTGCGCTATGATTGACGTCTAGTTTGAGCGAATGCAAGGAGCGGAAACCACTTAGGGGCGTTTCCAGGAAGAGAGTGGTTACATTTTCCTGTAATGGCGGACCAGACAGAGAGCGAGACTATCGGGTTCAGCGACAACAGGTCAGATAACAGCAAATAAAGTGTTTAAATGAATATGAGCTCAGCGTGCTATTAAGCACAGGCTGTGATTTTAAACGAAGGTGATTAGGGTTGCTTTTGCTCGAGAGGTTGCGATAAACAGTGGTTTAATTTGTGCATGTAGCCATGCTAGCTAACTAGCTTTTAGCTAGCTAGCCTGTGTTGCCAAGCGGCTCGTCTCTGCTCTCCGCTCGTGGCACGCGGTAAACACAGGCAGTCAGATTATACACAGACATATGTTTTACTCTTTCACCGAGCTGCCGAACTTGCCAGGCCCTGAATTTGTGTCCAGACACAGTTCCTATGCTAAATTTGTGGTCTGTGCTCAGTTGTGAATGTGAAAAAAGCCTGCTAGCTAAGCTATGCTACATTCATTAGTAAGCAGGAGCACACAACTCCGTCCATTCAGTGTTTTGAATGGACTGCCTTGCTTCTTGTTGCCCAGTTAGTAATATATGAGATCAACAGAGTGTATGCTTTAATTTAGGATTAAAGTATGCACTCTACGATATCGCCCTAAAGAGCATGTGGCATAATAAACACACCAGTGCTGCATAACTTACAGCTCTACACCCAAAGGCTCCGTAGCAAAAACATCATCCACGTCAGTGTGATGCATCTTCAAGAACTGATTTCTGCAGCTCATATGCTGTACATAAATCAGCAGAACCTATCTTTACAATAGCATTAATACAAAATAGCTAGAAACAATTATTTTATAAAGTGTCTGTAATAATCTGCTTAACTAGCCTAGTTTACTCTGCAGCTTCCTCTCTAGTAAATATCTGTTCTCAATACGATCTGTCTGGATTAATAAGCAAGTATCAACTATGCTTAACTTTGCATGGTCTATAATATGTTGATGTTGTTAATATTCTTACATTGTGAGATTTCTTTTCACATTGTGGAGCATAATTTTGGTTCTTTAACAATGTAAGTAATCTTAATTATCAAGCTGATTCTCCCCCAGAATGATTTCTAAATTACTAGATAATGGTAGCTGAAATGTGTGTGACTGTTGACAACTTGAAAATTTGAAACTTGCCACACCCTGTGTAATATGACCTTTTTATGTTGCCCAGCCTTACTGTTAGTTACAGTTACTTTCAAACATTATAAATACTTGCAGTTGTGGCATGTTAGTGCTGATTGAAGTGCTCATATCAGATGATTTTTGTCATTGCTACTTAGGGATCTGCCTTTGAACATTAGTTGTAACCTGATGTTATTTTGTTCTACTAGAATGGCGCAGCAGGCAGTGCGGTTCCGCGGCCCTGTGCCCGTGCCTGTGCCTGCACCTGCACCCGCACCTGCCCAGACCCCAGTGTTACGAGGCCCGCCGCCTCTCCTCAGGCCACCGCCACCTCCTTTTGGGATGATGAGGGGACCCCCACCGCGACCGCCATTTGCACGCCCACCCTTTGACCCCAGCATGCCGCCCATCCCTCCGCCAGGAGGCATGCCACCACCCATTGGACCCCCCCATCTACAGGTGACTGTTTACCATTCTTATACGACATGCATGTTTTAAGTATTGGCCTGAACTGTGTTAACTTTGCTTGTAGTGATGTTCTTCACAGAGGGATCGACAAAGACTGAAATAAGTCAGCTGAAGAATGAGCCAAATATGTTAATAAGCATAATGAAATTGCATTTATTGTAATAGACCATAATAGCCAAAATATTAGATACTCAGAAACAACATATAAATGAGAGAGATCATTTGGCGGTTGAGAGGAGGAGAGAACATGCTCATGGGCAGAAAAAGGAGAAGCTGAATCTTTTATAAGGAAGTTATTTAACAGATCTCTCAGATTTATCAGTGACTGGTCTACTCAACACATTGAGTATGAGCGGGGACAGGGTCACTACTTATGACTTTACTCAATGTTAGCTTCTGATGTGGGTAGTCTAGGTGTTATGTTCTTTGCTTCTACTCCTCATATTCAGAGTCCTCTGGTCAAGACCATTAGTGGCATAGTTAACCAGTACCTTAAAGGTAAATGTGCATGTGTGAGTGCATAAGTAATAAGAAAAGGGTAAATCCTTCAGCAGAGACAGGATCCACAGTTCGTGTATGAATTCATATCAATCAATGGTGCAGCCATCTGCCAGGCAGAGTCTGTAAAGAAATCGACCACAGTGAAAGCTTTAGTCCCTTCTGGCATAAATAACAGCTGCATTAGCTCTCAGAAGAAAACACAAGACACAATCAAGGAGAAGTATGACTAAAATGGTTTTATAATCTATTTGGCATTGTCTTAATTGATTCAGTGAGATTCTCTTGAATGATATGATATTGATGCACAAACCTCCTAATTTGAATTCAGAGGTTTCAGCAAGTGCCGGCTGCTGGCTAAATAGTCGACTGCTTATCTGCCTGGCCACCAGGGAGGACTCTTATTGGGCAATTTATATTCCTGGCCCCACTCCTCTCAATCCGAAAATGTAATGCTGGGTCTCTATCTTTTGCTGCAGAGACCTCCGTTCCTTCCCCCTCCGATGGGGAACCTGCCACCTCCTCCGGGGATGCTGTTTCCTCCTGGGATGCCCCCCGTTCCTGCATCTGGAGCCCCTGCACTCAACCCTGCAGAGGAGATCTGGGTAGAAAACAAGACGCCAGAGGGAAAGGTAAGCTGGAAGTCATACGTAAGCACTTAGCAGGGTCTCTATTCTGGTTTAAGAAAAACATGGAGAAATAATAAATGATTTTTACAGTCTAAAAGTTTTTCAAAAAGTACATTAAACTACAGCCCTTGAGACAGGGACAGCATGAGTATTTCTAGGGGTTGTGTGATGATCTGGAATTTTTGTCTAATTGTGTGCTCATATTGGACTTCAGTTGCACAACTGATTTTAAAGGTGCTAATTACTTGATTGCATTTAAAGGAATACTGCACCCACTCATCATTTGTATATCTACTCAACCTGTGTTACATTGCATTCAAAAAGTAAGCATTGTGTATCATGCATGCCTCTATAGTGAACAAAGACCTCAAAAATAGAGAAAATTCTTGATGAATTGAAGTCATAGGGAGCTGTGTTTAACAACAGCAAAACTATATCAGAACATCCGTTTACAAACTCTCACTCAACTGCAGTATAATCGAAGTTTCATTAATCCAGTCGTATGCACAGCACTTCCTAAACACATGCATTTTGGCAAAACCTTACTGTTAAAAATTGTTTCCAAAGTAAAACCTAAGCTCTCTCTCCACAGCCAGACTCTATTGACAAAAACAGTAAGTCTACCTTGCTGAACACGGGAGCTGCTCGTCTACCACTGCCTTGATCAGTTAGTTTGTTTTTATTATTATGTGACTTCGGTGAATCTGAACTAACCCTTTAAAACACCTAAGTCACACAATAATTTAAGGTAAAGAGGTAAAAGTACTGTTTTGTCCATGGAGTCTGGCTGTAAAGAGAGAGCATAGAAAAGTTTCACTTTCAGTTCAGTTTTAAATAGTTAAGTTTTAGCGAAAGGAGTGAGAAGTAGTGTGCATAAGACAAGATAAGTGTTAAAGTTAATGTCAATAAAATCAACAAAACTGCTTACTGCAATATTAAAAAGTCCTGTGGTATTGTTACAAGGAGGAGATGATGACTCTTTATGTGTTGCCATGCTTCTTAATCTAGTTACTGTTTGTTCTCTAATTACAAGTGTTGTCTTGTTTATTATCCCTTTCACAGGCATATTACTATAACGCCAGGACCAGAGAGTCATCGTGGAGTAAACCAGACGGTGTTAAGATCATCCAGCAGTCTGAACTTAACCCTCTTCTTGTAGCAGGGTCTGCGGGGCCGGGTCCAAATGTGGGGGTGACTGCAGCTGCCAGCTCAAGCAGTGTCAACACTACAGCCAGCACAGCAGCCGCAGCCTCCCCGACTCAGGCCCCGTCCACAACCCCCTCCCGCACACTCACCTCCAGTCCAGACTCCACCACCCCCTCCCCCTCTGTATCCATTGCAGGTGAGTACACCATCTTATATCAACTATGAACTAGGGCTGCCACGATTAGTCGACTAATCGATGACTAATCGACTACTAAAATAATCGGTGACTATTTTAGTAGTCGACTAATCAGTTTGAGTCATTTTTCATAGAAAAGTACTATAAAAGTACCCCAAAATACTCTTATTGCAGCTTCTTACGCTCAAATATTGGCAGCTTTACACACTCTCCCATGATGGTGAACTAAATCCCTTTGGTGTGAGTATGAAACAAGACATTAGATGACGTAATTTTGGGGTTTGGGAGAGACAGACTGACATTTTTCAACATTTTAACACATCTTTTGATAAAATGATTAGTCGACTAATCGAAGAAATAATCAGCAGATTAGTCGACAATGAAAATAATCGTTAGTTGCAGCCCTACTATGAACACACCAGCACAGACAAAAGCAAAAATAAATCTGTTTTTTTTTTTTATATATATATCCTTTTTTTGCTCCCAAAGCCACTGTTGTAGCAGACCTGTCCCCTGTTGCCACCGTGTCCTCAACTGTTGCTGTGTCTCCAGTCACCGTGGTAACAGTTTCCACGGTGCCGTCACCTGTTACGGCGGTGCAGACCATGCCACTGCTGCCCGCAGCCCTGCCTCACAGTGTGGCCCAGCCCACCGCAGCCATACCTGCCTTCCCCCCTGTCATGGTGCCTCCTTTCAGGGTGCCCTTGCCGGGCATGCACATCCCTCTACCAGGTAAGAACCTCAAACTTCGAGCAAGAAAGTAAGAAAGACAGTCCACAATATCTAGCTGCTGTCACTATGCTGCAGACAGGAACTGCTGTATAGGTATATTGGAATCCAGTAAACAGCAATAAGCTTTATTGCAGATTTTTTGTCGGGCACCAGGACAGAATTTTGTTTTTTGTCTGACATGTTGAAAGTAAAGATGTCCTGAGCCAAAGGGCTGATCTGGGATTGAACTGATATGTCTTCTCCCTAGCTCATGATGTCTCCCTGTTACACATAAATTCATTTCAGACCAATTTGTATTTTTAATGGGTTTTGAATCAGACCCTTTGGTATTTGGAAGTAGCGTCTCAAAAAATGGCAGGCCAAATTTTGTCAGCTGCACCTGTTATTTCAGAGTCAGATACATATATTATCAGTACTGCAGAGGCCAATCTTCTACTGCTGTGTAAATATATGTATCGAATCAGACTCAACAATAAAAGACTCGGGGCAGGGCCAAAAAACGTCATTGGGAAACCCCAAATATAAAGTATAATGTAGTAGAAACTATAATGTTGCTAATAAGCTAACCAGTTAAGACTGCTTGATTACTTTGATTCTAATTTGGTGCTTAGCTGTGTAAATTTTGTGACTGCTGACAATTCGATATAGTCACTGTGGAAAGTCTGACTCAGCATTACAGGTGCATTTTTGATAACAACAAAAAATTAGCGTGGCCAGTGGACTCCAAGTCAAGCTGTTATTGGAACACCACAGGAGGGTAGGATGAGAGGGACACTGACACACAGGTTATACGGTTAATGCTGTGTTCACACTACGAGCGGCAAAGCAACAGGCTAGGGGTCATTTTCAAAGGAAACTAGTGACATGAAGTTACAGACTGATGCTTGTCGCTGTGGATGGGCGTGACTGTAAATCAAAGTTGAGCAGGCCTCACCTTTTTTCAGTGCTCCAGGGACACGGAGAAGTGTTTGCCAATCTTATGTTTTTGTTTTTAGCTGTGGTGCGGTGTTATTTAGCTTAGTTAGCACTGTGACACTATGCTAGCTTTTTGTGCATTACGGTGCACACTAGGATGCAGTGGGGCAGTGAAATGTGATGTTAAAATGGGGCGCAGACATTGAAGAAAAGCAGATTTTGTTTTGGTCAAATAGAAACTTTAGATGACAAAAAGTCGAGGTGCTTTGTTGCATCTATCAGACAAACACAAGCCCATGACAACATAACTACATCAACAAGCCCGTGAGCAATAATGTAGCTGGCTACACTGTAGCTTTGTTGCCTGTAGTGTGAACTCAGCATAAATACGAATGTTTCTGAAAGATTTCACACTAGATATCTTGTGATTGTAGCTTAATTTCTTGAGTTCAGTCAGCAAAGATTTCTCAGGCAACATTTGGTTTAAGGGTCGAACAACAAGTCTTGAGTGCAGTTGCTCAAATTTAAATGTAAGCTAATGTAAATGTTCTTGTGTGTTTGCTTTCAAGTCTTTTTTCCTGTTGCTTTTCTCTTCTCCTGTTATTTGTTCTCTTTCATTCCTTCTTCTTTCTCCCACTGTCCCTCATTTTAGCATAATTTGATTGAAGAGGCTCATTCTCGTTATTTATCTCATTTTATTGTGTTCTTTGAGGACAAAGTGTTTGGCAAAATCAGAATTACAATCAGATGGGGCCAGTTTTAGATCAGCGCTGATTGTTATTCAGCTGACTAATATCAGACTGAGAGCTTCCTGAATGACTTTGAGATTTGTGGTGTTCCAACATTATTCATCCACGCTTTTAAGCCTCCAAATAAATCCTACTTTGTAAACCTAATGAACACTGTGCTCATCCCTAACATCTCTAAATACATTACAGGCACACAAACGTCAATAGAGACTGAGTAACTGTTGTAACACAACAGTGACGCACAATCCAAAATTTGGGCGTGTGTTTTGTCTGAGTGGGGCCACACACACAAACTCTTACACACCATGGTAGCTCATGTCTAGTGTCCTGCTGTGTTCAACCAGATGCTTGCTTGTCCGTTGTTCTTGCAGGTGTAGCAATGATGCAGATAGTAGGTGCCCCCTGTGTAAAGGCAGGCCCCAGCCCCAACGGTAAACACCCAGCCGCTCGCATCTCAGATCTACAGTAGATGGCATGGTAGTGAATGGTGTCTACATGAGTCATATGGTACATATGGGAACCGTCAAACAGTGGCATGGTGGTGAATGCTGTGAACATGATCCATCCGATGTACAGCAGAAGTTTCCTCCATTCCAGCAGACAGAGGCAGAGCATACAGCTTTATGTTTTTAAGTCTTGTTTAACTCATTTGTGACTTAACAAGTTCAGTTTAGTCTGGATTAAAAACACTGCAAGGGGTACGCCACATACTTCTTTCCATCACCCGCATAATTTTTTAAGATACTCACTTGTTAAGGGGACAGTGTGCCACCCTAAAGCAAAAATACATATTTTTCATCTTACCTGTGATGCTGTTTATCAGTTTAGATTGTTTTGGTGTGAGGTGCTGAGTGTTGGAGATACCGGCCATACAGATGTCTGCCTTCTCTCAAACATAGTGGAACTAGATGGCGCTCCGCTTGTGGGGCTCAAAGCGCCAAAAAATACATTTGAAAAACTCAACAGCAATGTCTCTTTCCAGAAACCATGACCCAGATACTCAAGATAATCCACAGACCTTGTTGTGAGCAGTTTCACGAAGGAACTATTTTAATTCTACCAAACTACACCTGCCAACGGAACCACTGTGTGGAAGGAAGTGTGCATCTACTCATGGACAAGAGGTTTGTGCTGTAACATTAGCTAGCTCAGTGGTGCTAGGTGAGCTTGCAGTAGATGCACGTTTGCTTTTGTGCGGGTAGTGGGTGTAGTTTGGTTGAAAGAAAATTGTTCCTACACCAAACTGCTCACAACAAAGTCTGTGGATTATCTTGAGTAACCGGGTCATGATTTCTGGAGAGAGACATTGCTGTGCTTTGAGCACCACAAGCATTTGAGAAAGGCAGACATCTCTACGGTCAATATCTCCAACACTCTGCAACTCACACCAAAACAATCCAGACTGATGAATAGCACCACAGGTAAGAGATAAAATATGTGTTTCTTGTTTTGGGGTGTACTGTCCCGAAAGTCTAGTTTCCAGCATTTGCGTGCTTAAGACAAACCAGAGTATTCAGCTCTCACAAAATGATGACTGCGCTTGTTTGCGCGTTGTCCTCTGAAACCACTTGATACAGTGACAGATTAATTGTTTTGCTTTGGTAAATGAGAGGACACAAATCATCATCATCTAAATTGTTCTATTAGGCCGAGTTGTTGATTGTTTGGATCAGTCATTTTGAGGTGTGTGGTTGGTGACTGTAGTTGAGACAGAGACCATCTTAGCTAGTTCCCATAACGTCAACTGCTTTTGCTTTGTAGTGAGTCAGTAGTATAGCAGTTACAACAGGGATACATGTTGTGGTCATGTCTTCTTTTGTGGCATGGTTGTGTGTGTGTGTGTGTGTGTGTGTGTGTGTGTGTGTGTGTGTGCGTGTGTGTGGTCACTGCTTTGTCTCTTTGTGTATGTGGCCTGTGTTTGCTGTCAATCAGTTATGCTTCTATAAGACATCTGTAGACATGAGCAGTTTCTTCCACAAATGATAATATTCTTTTCTTTTTTTTTTAATTCACTCACTCATTTTGTAATCTGCTCGTCTAGACAACAAGGCTAATACAAAGAGGCACCTCCCTTTTTAAGTTGCAGTGAATCCGTTTTATTGTGCCTGTGGAGCTCTCTGTGTCACCTCTGGTTTTGCTAATACATGTGTTTGATTACAAGTGGGAAACCTGGGAAATGACAGTTCACAAAGAGTATAGTCCACCACAATTACTGTTAGAGTCTTGGACAGAAAGATGAGTCTCAGCCAATCATGGTGTCTCTCTTTCCTCTCTAAATAATGACAGGCATGCTTCCTGGCATGGGCCCGCCTTTAGTTTCCATGATGCACCCACAGCTGGCTCTCTCAGCGGCTCCTGCCTCCATGGCCGGATCATTGCAGCTCCCCGAGTGGTCAGAGTACAAAACAGCTGATGGGAAAACTTACTACTACAACAACCGAACACTGGAGTCCACCTGGGAGAAACCACCAGCCCTTCTGGAGAAAGGTAGGCCCTACTGACAAGTGCACACACACAAGCTTTGTCAAGCCTGGCATGATGAGGCAATCAGCTCAGCGTGTTGTAATTGGGTGAAACTTAAATGGATTTGTTTGATGATGGGTGCGAGGCTTTGGCTGATTTCCAGTCTCGCCAATTTCAAAACCGTCACCCCCTTTGATTTTCTGCTCACTGACAACATTGTCATCTGTCAGACAAGATGCACAGCCAAACACAAGAACACTGAGCCCACATTACTGTCTCCTGCAGCTGCTATGACTGATTATCAGCAGATTTACTGAACATGAAACCCTGGCTGAGCTGAAAACAAGCTGCATTTGCTGAGCTGCACTAACTCACTGTTTGTTTGCGTGTGTGCCTTTTTTCTTCTCGCTGTCTTCAGAAAAGGAAGCAGAAAAGATCAAGGAGCGTCTGGCCCAGGAGGAAGCTGAGGCGATGGAGATGGAAGACGAGGAGAACAAAACAGAAAACACTAATAATGAGAAGGAGGTATGTAAAGAGTCGAACAACCTGCTTCAACAGCAAAAGCCACACTGCCTCAAATTGAAAAATGCATTGTTGCTATGGCGATAATTAAATATAGTATTGTCACATTGTAAAATGGTTTCATTGTAATATTTAGGACTGCAAGATACGCTACACTGCACAACAAATTATACTACATTACTCTTATACATAGTATATACCATGCTTCATCAAGTGGTGCTTGTAGATATTTTGCACAGACAGCAATGCAACATTGCAACACGTCTGCCATTGTCGTGACGTTGTGACGTGACATCATCTCCACAAAGCGTGACTGGTTGATGTCTTTATTCATTGTGTGAAAACCTCAGAAAAATCTATCTCGTTCTGAAAAACAATTACACCGCTTTTTTGCCGATAAATATTTGCATTCAGTGTGAATGTACTCATGACAAAAACACTTTGAGGAAAATATATTGATGTGCAAATGAATTTGATGACAAAAAACAGCTCTGGTGTGTTAAGGCCTTAAAAGAGACGTCAGAGAGATGACGGCATAAAGCAACTGACCTGCTGCTCTCTAACTAGAGACTCTGTCTGGGACTGTTTTTCCTTGTCTAACCAAAGAAGCACAACACATCTTGACCATTTTTGGATTGACTTACAGCTGTCTGTCAGCGTTCTCCACCATGAACATTATAAAAACCAAGTACCCTTGCAGTCATAACAGTTATGCAATTTAGACAATACGAGGTTTGGACCTTTGCTGGAGGGAAGTTTTCGTAACTGGAACTCTTAAAATTTTAATTGAATATCCCTGGTTAACAATGAAAGACAAATTTTTGCAATTAAATCATCAAAAAGATAAAATGATAATTAAGATAATATATTGTTTAACAGTCTGAGTGTAATAGTAATAGAGAGAATCAATTTTCTTCTTTCTCTCAAGGAGCCTAAAGAAGAAGAGATGACGGAGGAGGAAAAAGCAGCACAGAAAGCCAGGCCTATAGCCACCAACCCCATCCCTGGCACGCCATGGTATGCACACCACATCACAGCCCACACATTCTCTCCACTCCACTTTATTGCAATAAACCTAATGCTTTTCTTTTTTATGTTAAATAAGGTGTGTGGTATGGACGGGTGATGATCGTGTGTTCTTCTATAACCCCACGACGCGGCTGTCCATGTGGGACCGGCCCGAGGAGCTGGTTGGTCGAGCTGATGTGGACAAGCACATCCAGGAGCCGCCGCACAAGAGAGGCCTGGAGGACGTCAAGAAGACAGGTAGAGACAAACTCGCGTTTACATGCAGTCTGTGACAATGACTTTTAACACAGTGCTTTTGATTGTTGTCAATAAAGCGATTTAAGTGAAGTGATTTACGTAGCAGTAAAAATTTAAACAATTACATGTTCAAAGTCACAAAACCAGTGGCCAGAAAACCAGTGGCCAGAAAAACAGGTGTACTAATGGTTTTAATACTGAGCAAGAAACTTATGTGTAATCTTGATTTAAAAAAAAAAGAAAATCCTGAGTGTCCTGCTATCACTCTTAAACACAAGGGGTGTAAGAAAATATTGATACACTTGAGTATTGCGACAATATGTTTTGTGACACTATAGTGTACTATTTTTAATTTTTTATTTTCTTCATTTGTTTACAGAAAGAATCCCACAAGCAGTTTTAATTCTTACACAAAAACTATTTGCATGATGCTGCACGTTACAGGGTCTGTGATAAACAAATGCAGATTCCACTGATCTGATAGCATAAAAAAAGTTTACTTTTGTATACATACAAAATACATACATACTAAAATTAGCTTTAAAAAATTGCAATATATTGATTCTTAACCCCTGTATTGTGATGTGTATCATATTGCCAGATTCTTGCCAATACACAGTCCTATTAAATGCTGTTACACTGCAGTACGTGGTATTTATTGTGTAGGCGTGTCTGTGTCTTCATACACAGGTGTGAATAAGGAGGAGCCAGAACTGGCCGTTACTACTGAAGAGAATCAGGATGAGGAGCCAACCAAAGCAAAAAAGAGGAAGTAAGTAATTAGTATCTCCCCATATTTAATGCTGTTGTGCTACACCGATTGTCACCTTATCTCCTGTTTTCTTTTGTTTTTTTTCTGCGTCATCTCTCTGGTCTCATTTATCATTCTCTGCGCCTCTACTGACCTTTGTGTTTTTTACCCACACAGGAAGGAGGAGGTGAAGGAGGCAGACACTGAGAAGGAAGCAGCAATGGAGGCAGAGCTCCGGGCTGCCAGAGAGCGAGCTATAGTGCCGCTAGAAGCCCGGATGACCCAGTTCAGGGAAATGCTGCTGGAGAGAGGGGTAACACAAATTTGTGAAAAATGTTACGGCAATAGTGTGAGCTTTGTGTTATGTTTTGCCTTAAGTTCCCCTGATAAACGCAAAATCAGTTTTCAGTGAACAAACGTAAACATCACTGCGTTTCTTGTGGCAGTTTTAATATATACAAGTTTATATTCGGGTGTCTGTCTAATGCCAGCGTTGTCTGTCTTCCACGTAGGTGTCTGCATTCTCGACTTGGGACAAAGAGCTTCACAAGATTGTGTTTGACCCACGTTACCTTCTGCTCAACCCAAAAGAGAGGAAACAGGTTCAGTTTCAGTTTGCACTCTGTTACTCATTTTCACTTCCTCACAGTATTGTGTCATGTACTGGCCATTTTTAAAAATCTTTCAGTCATAGTTCTGTGATTATGTCCACTCCAGGTGTTTGATCAGTATGTGAAGACGCGGGCAGAGGAGGAGAGGAAGGAGAAGAAGAACAAGCTGATGCAGGCCAAAGATGAATTCAGGAGGATGATGGAAGAAGCAAAGTTCACACCAAGGTAAACAGACAAGGCAGTTTTTCTACGCATAGTTTTAAAGGCCAATATTGATATTTAACACAAGCGAAATAGATATGTGATTTTATTGTACATTTATTTTACAATTCCCTTCTCCATCTGGGAGGTAACTCACGATATTCAATAGCATAATATATTATTAGTATTTAACATAAGTTAATGGTGTTTTTTTTTCTTTGTCATTTGGTCAAGAGATCATTTCATCTTTTTTTTCCTTATCTTCACAGAACAACGTTTAGTGAATTTGCAGTGAAGCATGGCCGAGACCCGCGATTTAAGACCATAGAGAAGATGAAGGACAGGGAGGCCATCTTCATAGAATACATCACCGCTATGAGGAAGAGAGAGAAAGAGGACTCCAAGTCCAGAGGAGAGAAGGTACCAATCACTTGCATTTAATGACTGCAGATGTCCTGCTCACCTGCTGACCATTTGGCTTTGGAAAGATTTACAATTTTGATGAGTGTGTGTGTGTGTGTTGCTCCCAGGTGAAGCAAGACTTCTTTGATCTCCTGAGCGAGCAGCACATAGAAGGCAGCCAGCGGTGGAGCAAAGTGAAAGAGAGGCTAGAGACTGACTCACGATACAAGGCTGTGGAGAGCTCCGCACTCAGAGAAGAACTTTTCAAACATTACATGGAAAAACAAGCCAAGGTAGGAGCGACTCTCTGTATGGAAGATGATGGCTTCAGTGTGTGTGTGCTAGTGATGTCTGGTTTGTGTCAGAGCGGCTGTCAAGATATTGTTCAGTATTGAACTGAAAATTGAGGTTTTCTCTTTTTCAACACCACGAGTGTAAACAGATCTATACTCAGATTTTTAAACAAGGCTAATGTATTTCACGTGTTGGTATTTTTTTTGCCAGTGCTGTGTGCAGGTTGTTAATTTAAAAAGAAAAAAAAAAGTTTTTCTATTTTGTGTTTCCAAGACTTTGTTCTTTGTGCTGTGGCATGGAAAGGGGATGGCACTTTAAAAATACTGCATTGAACTGAAGATTCGACAATACTTTTATCTTGAAATAACATTTGTAAAAGGGCAGGTTGTGTTAAATTTGAGGAGTAGACAACAAATTAATAACATCAGATATTAATTTTTTAAAGGAATGAGTGTCTCCTACACAGACTGTTGCATTATGGGTTGTTTGTGGCCTTGTTGTGGCGAGGCCAGCAAGCTCTTTAAGTCCATTTGTTGCCATGGAGGCAATACATTCCTGACAAGAAAAACAAGTTAAAGCGTCTTCAATGTCAGCTGCAGACATGGGCTGAATCATCTGTTAAGAATTTCAGGTGTCACAGATGAGGAGCTAAAAACACAGTTAGAATCAGAGAAAATCATTTTGACATCCAAGAGCCCGACAGGAGAGTGTGTGACGGGGATTTATGTTGTGCTTTATTGAAGTTAGTTCATGTTTTATTTTTATGTCATAATCTCAGAGTGGTCTAATATTCAGACCAGTATGGTAGATTTCTTCTCCATTACATGACTATTTAACCTGTGAAAAACCCTAGAATCAACATCCCTAGTATAAATAAACCAAGAATGTGCACGTGACTATTGTGTGTGTAGTTCTTGTCATCGATTAACATTCAAGTTCCAGAGAAGCATTGCAGATTCATTTCAGCCTTCTGAAAACTTTGTTGTAACTAATTAACCCTGATGCTCTGATTTTGAGCGCAGGCCTCATTGTCGACATCACACGACAAACAAAACTGACGCAGACCATGTGTGTCATCCTCCACAGAGCGTGGACATCGATAAGGAGCGAGAAATGGAGCGGCAGGCTCGTATCGAGGCCAGTCTCAGAGAGAGGGAGCGGGAGGTGCAGAAGGCTCGATCAGAGCAGACCAAAGAGATCGACCGAGAGAGGGAGCAGCACAAGAGGGAGGAGGCTATCCAGCATTTCAAAGCTCTCATGTCTGACATGGTGAGATGCTCCGCAGCTTTTTTACTTCCTCATGAAACTTGTTATAATGTATAAAAAAACGGATCCAAGCAAAGCGTAGTTGCATTTCCATTCTGAGCCCCTTAAGTCAGATTTTACAGTTACGATTGTGACTGCGGGGATAATCACAGAAGATGTTTAAAAGCACTTCGTAAACATTTCAGAAATGAAAGAATGTTGACCTTCACAAGACTAACTTGTCCCATAATACTTTTTTGCCTGTGATGCCATTGAGCATTACATTACAAGTGCTTTCTGCTCACTCTTCTCTCAGGTACGGTCTTCAGATGCAACGTGGTCAGACACTCGTCGTAACCTGCGGAAGGACCATCGCTGGGAGTCAGCCTCACTGCTGGAGAGAGAGGAGAAGGAGAAGCTGTTTAATGAACACGTAGAAGCACTGGCCAAGAAGAAGAAGGAACATTTCAGGCAGCTACTGGATGAGACCAGCATGGTGAGAAGTAAAAAGGTGCTTCTTTCTTGTGTGCACCCATGGGAACATATAACCAGTGTGGCTAGAAGGAAAATAATACTCTGTCATGTCCATTAATGTGCTTTATGAATTATTTTGATTGACTTGCTTCAAATTGATCCCTGATTCATTTTACAAGCGTGTTAACAGTTTTTTTGTTTGTGCTGTAGATCACTCTGACAACCACATGGAAGGAGGTGAAGAAGGTCATCAAGGAGGACCCTCGCTGTATTAAGTTCTCCTCCAGCGACAGAGTAAGATGGGCTATTTTGCTTGTACAATTATGAAATGATAAGAGATTAAAGTCGCTTTATGACAACACTTTACTGGAGTTTTGTGACTCTAATGATGAGTTCTGAATTGATCTTAAAGTTGTTGTGGTGTGAGTTTAATTAGGTCCCGATCAGACAGAGCACCACACTGCCTTTTTCTTATTGACCTGCCTGAACACACAGAGCACATTTTGCAGGTTGCTACGTCTATTTTAAAATTGTCGCTAGGCAACCACTGAGTCACTTGTCCTTAGCTACCGTTATTTTTGCTGTGAAGTAAACTCACAAATCTTCCTTCATTCATTCATTTCTATCCCAGCTGACACTGGGTGAAAGGTGGGGTACATCCTGGTCAGGTCGCCAGACTATCACAGGGCTGACACATAGAGACAGCCAACCATTCACACTCACATTCACACCTACGGGCAATTTAGAGTCACCCGTTAACCTGCATGTCTTTGGACTGTGGGAGGAAGCCGGGGTACCCGGAGAAAACCCACGCTGACTCAGAGAGAACATGCAAACTCTGCACAGAAGGGCTCCCCCACCCTGGTTTCGAACCAGGATCCCTCTTTCTTGAGACCCTAAGAAAGGGAGTACCACCAGCTGGTCCACCAGCATCACTTGGATGATGGTCGGTTGAATGTTTATTTTAGGATGAGTCAGGGAAAGTTTGAAAATCTGCTGCCAATCATTGGGCCTAATTACAATAGGTAAATTTTTGGAAAGTAGTTGAGGCTAGTTTGTTCAGATACATCTTACAGCTTGACTAGGGCAAAAAAACCTGCAATGATGTTGGGCTCTTTTTCCCCTCTGTGATTTAGTTTTTTCAACTCGAGGCGTTCAGGGTCGTCTTGAAAAATGACGCATAGAGCGGAAAATGTGAGGTGCTCAGCAATGCAAAAGCAGCGAGCAAAACACTTCACCCTCATTGAAAACAATTACAAAAGGTCACCTCAGGCTGCTGAGACATGCTATGTCTTAGGCCTAAAAAGTTTCATCCATTTGATCTGAATGTTGGTGTCTGAATTGTAAATCTGTGTGTTTGCAGAAGAGACAGAGGGAGTTTGAAGATTACATCAAAGATAAGTACATCACAGCCAAAGCTGACTTCAGAACCCTGCTGAAGGAGACAAAGTTCATCACATACAGGTGTGTACTCTCACTTTCACATACTAGACAGGCATGATTAATACAAGACTGTGTCACTAATTGCATTTAAAACCATTACAAATAGATTTGTTGTGCATTTATTTAATATATGGAGCCTGATATAAGTGAAGTCCAGAAATCTGAGATTCTACAGTGTTGTTGGACAAAAGTAACTACAAGCAACTCCACTTGTCATAGTTCATTATTTTCCCATTACTTTAGATGAAGTTTCAGTTCATTTGCCACTATATTAAGCAGACTGAGAGACAAACATTTTAAATGTCTGCATGAAATCGGTCCTTATTTTCATTTTGGGGTCTGATAACTTTGGTAAATGATGTAAAAATTCTTAGACAAGTAGCATTGAGGCGAGACAAGCTGCAGACTGCATGTAAATGGGACAGGATGTGATGGTGATAAACATCTTGTGTCACTTATAGAAACTGTCTCAATGTTTTTTTCTAACCTTTTAAACAACAAAAATATGTCAGCTTTGTTGCAAAGGATGTTCTGACAGTATAGAATTGTATCAAATGAAGAGACTTGAACCAAAATCTAGCCAGTAGCTGTTGTACTTGAATCTCTCAAAGATGATCCCGCAGCTGAATGCTCTCTGCCTGTCTCACATCCTCTCTTCCCTCAGGTCGAGAAAGTTGATCCAGGAGTCTGAGCAGCATCTGAAGGATGTTGAGAAGATCCTTCAGAACGACAAGCGGTACCTTGTGCTGGAGTGCGTTCCCGAGGAGCGCAGGAAGCTCATTATGTTCTACATCGAAGACCTAGACCGCCGTGGCCCACCGCCTCCCCCCACTGCCTCTGAGCCCACACGACGCTCTACCAAGTGACCAATCACATCATCTCCTCGGCCGGTTCCTACTCCTCCTCGCCCTCCCTTTGGCCAGAGCATGATCTCCCCTGATCACCCCCTGAACCCCGCCCTCCAGGCCCGCGGCTGGCCTCTCAGTGTTATTGCTGGGGCTCATGTTGCTTAGAGATGTACCATAGAGACGAACGGTTAAGGTCTCTGTGTTATGTCGACTCCTAGCCCTGAAATAGCCCTGCGTTAAGGCAACAGCAGGGAACAGAGGTTACCTGATCTCAAGGTGACCCTTGAGCCCTCACCTCTGACTGACCACGTTTGAGGGAGGGATAGTGATCAGGCTGCTGCCTGAGCAGCCACAGAGGTGTAACATAGCTGATGTAAATGAAGATGAGTGGGTGTGAGAAGCGTCTGTGTGTGTGTGTGGGGGTGGTGCGTACAAGAGTGTGTGTGTGCGTGTGTGCGTGTGTGTGCATGTGTCTGAGGCGTCCTTAAGCCTTACTGCTCCACTGTGCCAGTCATTGTTTCAGCGGCTCAGTGTGAATGTTAGTTTATGCTCAGTGGTTTACTCCGATGTTGCAGCAATTTCTCTGTTGAATGAAATAAAGGCAACTTCCACTGTTTTTCAATATGTTGTCTTGTGGGTTTTTGTCAACATGTCACATACACTTTACACTCTTGTGTAAATATTACAGGAGGAAGCTATGATCCATATGGAGTTAATAACCCTAACAGGTTTTCTTTGTGGAGAACGATAACAGCTATCCTTTATCATGTTTAAATTAGCCAGTGTTTCAACGCTGCGTCAATAAAACTAAAGGTTGTAGCAGCACATAAAGTTCATTGACTCATCCATCTTCAGCTCCCTGTCCGTGTTAGGATTGATTTTTAAGATATTATTGATACTTTTAAAGGGGAACACCACCTAAATGAAGAATTCCAATATGTTATTTCCATGGCCTAGGAAAGTTCAAAATGTTTAAACATGAGCTACTCTCTCTCAAAGCTAGAAACTAGAGAAGTAAGTCTCAAATGTGATGCTCACAACTATAAAGTCTGGAGCTGCTCTATAGACAATGAATGGGAGACTGATTTTGTAGAGCCACAGAATGTTTGCTTTCTTCTTTTATACCCAAATGAGCTTAATTCTATTGTAGTGTTCTCAGTACTGAAACTGAAAATGTACCCATACACTCAGAACACTGGGGGCCCTCAGTGTCATCTAGATCATCTCTCCATTCATTGTCGGAAGCAGCTCCAGACTTTATACCCTATGACATCACAGACTTGAGTTTTAGTATCTTTGTTTTTGGATTTGGGAGAGAGTTGTTCATGTTTACTTATATTTTTAAACTATCTTAGACCATAGGAATAACTTTTATGAATTGTGAAAATGCTCTTCATGGCCTGGCCCCAGATTAGGTTTCAGACCGTTTAATCCCTTATGAACCTTTGCATAGATGGAGATCCTCAGGCAGAGGTTCTTTGGTTGTTCCAGAGTCCAGACATACGACTAAAGGGGACAGAGCTTTTGCAATCAGGGCCCAGAGGCTGTGGAACAACTTGCATGAGGATATAAGGCTGTCTGAGTCACTATCTTTATTAAAGTCTCCTAATTATCTGAAAGCATATCCTGATTTAATCTTACTGATTTAAATTCTCATTTATTATCTTGATTTTAGTTTGGGCATTTAATCTGATCTTTTACTTCGGTGACATTTAAGTTTGTTTCATTCTGCTTGTGTTTTAAATGTTTAGAGTTATTGTAAAGCACTTTGCAACTGTGACTGAGCTGCTGAGGCGGCTGTGATTGGTCGAAACAAGCTAGTCCATCAGGTCACGTGATGTTTCCGGACGTGGATGTGAGCGGCCGTTGATTGGAGAATTGATCTGCATCGTCATGAAATTAATGAAGCCCTCTTTTGTGCCGTATTACCAACACATTTAAAACGCAGCGTTGTTCATTTACAGCGACAGAGTCTATAGACGTGTACGTTTCCTCATTTTGAACACTACGTCACCGTCCGTGTAAAGGATAGAGACAGAAAGGAACAGCCGTTGACCTGATGTGTTAACCGTCGCCGCATCCGCCTCCTCCTCTCCTGCCGGTTGTCTCAGCTCAGGTGCCGCTATGGTCGGCTCTCTTCTCCCGCTGCTCGTCGTCCTGCTGTCAGCCTGGTCGGCTGTCGGAGAGCCGGCGGGGTCTGCTCATGTCGACGGAGCTCCGCCTTCTAAAATAGGCAAGAAAATGAGTTAGCATCATAGCTAGCCGTTAATTTAAGCTAATGCTAGCCCGCATTCAAGCTAGCATCGCTGAGCGACAGTAACATATAGTGGTCAAGCTAGCTCCTGTGTTGTGTTTGAATGAGCAGAGGTTATTGAATATACATGCATGTTGTATCTGCAGGTAGCTGACACTTTGTAAGCTAAGTTGTATGTAATATGTATTATTCCCATTGATTACACTTTACAAGGGATCCAATGATGTCACAATTATTTATAGATAGCATCCATTATAAGATAAAAATCCATGGCAATGTGTTTTGAATGCACTCAGCTAGGAAACAATAGGCCCTGTCAGTCCAATGCCCCCTCCTGTTTTCTTTCATCTTCACACAAGCCTGTTTTCACCTGTCACACCTGTGTCCACCTGTGCCCAGCTCACCAACACATAAGCTACCAATCCATAGCAGGTGTTACATGACTGACAGCTAGACTTGTTCATAGGCATGCCATGAAAACCTCTTGGTTTGCATGGTCACTACATGCACATATTGCAAGTACTTGTAGTTTTTTTTTGCTGAACCATAATTTTGACAAAGGCACAAGATTGTTTGTTTAGCAGCTTAAAGTCAGGTCAAGTGTTATAGTAACCAATTGGCATCAACTTTAAAGGTAAGGTTAAAAATAAGATGTGTTAGAACATGTTATTTATCCTGTCCAGCCAACTGTCTGCATATCTAATAGGCAAGGCGACTTTGTTTTATACAGCACATTTCATACACCAGAGCAATTCAAAGTGCTTTGCAGAACAATAAATTATTAAGGCTAAAGATTTACAATAAAAGAGTGAATAGAAAAAAGATAGAAAAGGTAAAATTAATCATTAAATGAATCACAGTTTAAAAAAATCACCATTAAAAACAGCAAAAGTGCAGACAAGAGGTACAAATATAAAAAGATTATTTTAAAAAATGTTAAAATTGAGTTGAAAATAATTTTGAAGTTATAACAGGGTGGAGTAGGCAGAGTAAAAAATTACTGTTTATAGCTTTGACTTATAAGTGGTCAGAGTCGGGGGCTTGTCTAACATCTTCCAGGTTTGTGCTGCGTGATAGCCAAACGCTCCTTCACTCTGTTTTGTTCTGACTCTCGGGACGGTCAGTGGCCGGTCCCAAATGTCCTCAGGGTCGTAGAAGGTTCATATGTCACAAGCATGTCAGAGATATATTAGGGTGCTGATCCACAGAGTGATTTATACACAAGCAGCAATATTTTGAAATCAATTCTCTAAGTGACAGGTAACCAGTGTAGGGATTTTAGGACTGGAGTAATGTGGTTATATTTCCTAGTTTTTGTCAGGATTCTAGATATTATAAAATATTACATGTACAATGATATACCACATAAAGACATAAATCTAATATTCAAGATTGGCCTTCAATAGATTATGAATTTTCTTTTGATTTATTAATTGACAAATTAATTCAGCATTAATTGGGATGTGACCAGTAGTGAAATAATTCCAAAGGGCAAAGTATTGAGTTGATCAATCACAGTCTAATGCCTGCACCAATGAAGTTAGCTTAATGAGGAGATTCCCAAAATTTTGTTTTGGATCATATTAAGGGTACTGTTAACTAATGTTTCCTGCGATGGAAATTTCCATAGGGAAAAAAATACTCCAAGAACCAGCTGCTCTGCCTACTTCCTACTGCAACTTTATCCCAGAGCTCCATGATCAAAGACACCATTGTTTCTCATGTACACTCCTCTGTCCAGCTCTAGACATGATGACTGACAACTAAAAGCTACAAAAACAGGAAACAATTATTACCTTTTAATCACTCAATTCTGATGCCTTTATTACTTTATTTTCATTTCTTTGATTTCTTCTACTAAGGCCATAATTTTAAACACCCGGATGCCACACAATGATAATATAAAATCAGTATGATTAATGGTCGTTAGTTTTATACCGCATTTTAATCCCAAGTCACGCTCTGTTTTCACATTCCTCTCTGTTGTTGGCTTTGATCCTTTGTGTTCCAGCGGTAGTAGGGGCGGGGATAGGAGGCAGCGCCACGGCCCATTTCCTGCGGCAGCACTTTGGCCCTGAGGTCCAGGTGGACGTGTTTGAGAAGGGGGAGGTTGGAGGCCGTCTTGCCACTGTAACTGTCAATCACAACAACTACGAGTCCGGAGGTTCCATCATTCACTCCCTCAACCTCCACATGCAGGAGTTTGTCAAGCAGCTCGGTTAGTTTACACACAAAAACACATGACACATGAGGCCTTAAAAGGCTCAGAGCAAAATAAGTGTTTGTGACTGTGTGGCATTAATTAGGCCACTGTTATTTTTAATAAAAAAGATGCATGGTTGCACATTAAATTGTCAAAAGTGAGTTAAAACAAGAGCTTGGCTTCAAAAACAGAAACAGAGATGACTCCCACTGAAAACCAGCAAACATCTGTTCAGGGTTACAAGATAAGAAAATGGTTTCCGGGTGGTAATGAGGTATAATATGGAGATTATGTGTAACAGCGATGAATATAAGTACAGTATGTAGCTTGATCAGATTCATGTTGTGCCTCCAGCAGATGTAAGCTGAGCAGGAAGAGTGATCATCAGTTAAGGAGGGTCGATGGTTTGAGTTTAATAAGCAGTGCCACATGTGTGGGTCTGTAACTGAAGGACAAATCATTGTTGCTCTGTACTCAGTATTTAGTGCCCTAGCAAAGTAATCAAATAATGTGACTAGTTACATCTTGTTATGCTGCATTTTAGGTAGATATTAAAGTTGAGAAAGCTTCAGAGAAAAATAAGTATATCAATGTCAAATCAAAATGAGAAATATTTATATTTTTATTGATAAAAGTTTCTGTCTATTATTTCATTTTATTATACTTGTGTCGTCCTGTGTCCACCCCTCAAGGTTTAAAGTATCGCCGCAGCGTGGCAGGGAAGACAGCAGTGTTTAATGGTGAAGAGGTGATTCTTGAGGAGACAGACTGGTACCTGCTGGACCTGTTTCGGCTGTGGTGGCGCTACGGCATCAGCTTCATACGCCTGCAGATGTGGGTGGAGGAAATTATGGAGAAATTCATGAGGTGAGATAGAAATATTAATGACCTGTTTGCTTGACAGGATGTTGCTGTGGTGCAGCTGATTCCTGAGTTATTATACTCCTGTAGGTGTGTGGAGGAGTCCCACTTTAGTTTGCATGTGCCTTCACCTCTTAAAAATTATGCATAATTTCTCCCACCTTTTCTTGGATCCAAGATAACATGGATCTGGTCTGAGAGTATCTAAGTATTCTTTACCTTTTAACGATGCCAAACAAAATTCATTATTCATTTCAAAAGTCATTTACAGTTTAAATCCTCCTCTTGCCACCATTGTTTTCACTCACAGAGTGAATGATAGAAACAATTACTGCAGTTATAGAATGAAAGCAAGACACTACCTCACAGTGTGACACTGCGTAAAGCTCATGAGCTATTTTTTATTTGGCCTGCAGCCATAATCACTCGCTCAAAACCTCGACTTAGTGTGACTTTCTGAGCTTGACGTCTGTATGATTACTGACAATAATCCGCCTGTCATTAAAAGAATACAGTATAAAACAGCAGAATTGATTTCTTCCATCACAGTCGGTCATGTTTCAGATCTCAGTTTGTACACATGTGACTGACAAATATGGTCAAGACATCAAACCTTTTGCTGGAAATCATCTTATTTTGACTCAGTTTCTGCTTGAAACGTGAGCCAGGCTTAGATTTGCATTTGATCCCTCCACCATCACTGTTCACTGACCTTTATTTCCTCCCTCAGGAAATGATTTATCTCCTGAATCACTTTGTCTTTCTTGCTCTTCTCTCTAAACAACTGTGAGCTTGTATATCCCTCCGTTTGTCTCTGTTGTTTTTGTTCTGCACCCATTGCTGAGAAATGTGTGATAATCTCAACTGTCAGATTGGAATTAGGAAATCTGTCTATTAATTTGGTAACTACTGTTATTGATAAGTAGCCATTTGTTGTGTGTGTTTGCATGTGTAATACAGGATCTACAAGTACCAGGCCCACGGCTACGCCTTTAGCTCAGTGGAGGAATTGCTGGACTCTCTTGGAGGGAGTGGCTTCATCAACATGACCCGCAGACCTCTCTCTGATTCGCTGCTGGAGCTGGGTGTGTCGCAGCGTTTCATCGACGAGGTCATCGAGCCTGTCATGAGGGTCAACTATGGACAGAACGTCAGCATCCCCGCCTTTGTAGGTCAGATGAATGTGAAGAAATGGGGAGTGGAAGAAGAGGAGGGGCGAGGGGAGGGGGTTATGAGCAGGGAAGAGACAGGGAGGAGAGTGGGAGGAGGAAGGCTGCGGTGCTGAAATTAGGGCCAGTTATGAGCCGAACATCTACGTCCCAACTGATGTAGGTCAGGAGAGAGGAAGGCAAGGAAAAGAAAAGAAACAGAGGAGATGAGGAAGGAAGGAGCGGGTAGTCGAGAATAGAAGAGAGGGAAGCAAGGTGAGAGGAGGGGGTGGCCTGTGGGAGCGAGAGAACAGGAAAATGTGTGGGCAGCTGATAATTGGTTTATAGCACTTGGCACTGTCTGTTGCGAATGAACGTGTGTGTCTGTGTGTGTGTTACAGGCGCTGTGTCTTTAGCTGGGGCCCAGAACAACCTGTGGGCGGTGGAAGGAGGCAACAAGCTGGTGTGTTCTGGCCTGCTGAAGATGGCCAACGCTAACCTGCTGCAAGCAAAAGTCAACTCCATCTCACCCGTCTACTCAGGTACTTTAACCCCGATGTTGGCTGAATAGGATCATGTCGAGTGACTAATTCATTCTAATTCATTTTACTAGGATGTTTCATTAAGTGACAATGATTATACAGCAGTCTATGGGGGGTGGAAGTAACAAAAATTAATTGAGGAAAATGCAAGTGAAATGAAAAATGGAGCTGTAAAATGGATGTGAAATGCAATATAGAGTGATGAATTATCAAGTGATTTGATTAATTTGTCTACCATTCATCATTCACAGCACCGAACGAACAGAACGTTTACAGCAATAAGTTTTATCGCTTCCCTCCCTCCCTCCCTCCCTCCGACTCTCCCCTCCCTAAAACATGCCCACTGACTAACTGATCAGGTTTTTTGGCTCTCAAAGGGAAACTTTTCCGATTTTCAACCAGCTCTGTGTCGCTGCAGTGTGTGCAGATAAACAGTGTTTGGCTTCCCTCCTTGTTGCCAACACCCAGTGTTCCCCTCGTATCTGCCGATGTTGGTCCGTTGATGAGCAGGGCCTCCGGTGGGCTCCGACCGGGGCCCTGGACATCCGCCAGCTAGATCAGTTAGTCAGTGGACTTGTTTGTTTTTTTTTCTTTGTTGACATTTGGGAGGGAGGTGACTAAATTATTGTTGTGAATGGTAAATGTCAGCTGGGTTTTGTGAATGATGAATGATAGAAAAATTAATAAAATGAGTTGATGATTTGTCATTTTATCTGTCATTACACATCCATTTTTACCCCTCTGTTTTTCAACTCATACAATTCATCACTTTCCTTAAATGGAACAATTGTGAATGATGAATGATGAAAGTAAAACAGGGAAAATTATGAAACATGACTCTGTTTTCCTTGTACCACAACTGTTTTAATAAAATCGGCTTTAAGTTAATGAAATCATTTGTTAACTTTCCACTCTATTTTTCATTTGACAGCAGTTTATATGTACATCATTAGAAAGAGGCACTACTGGGGCCCGACACAGGAATGGAAGGAAAGAAAGACTGTGATAATCTGACTTTTATAGCAACCGAATACCTGATTGTGAAAGTTAACCTCACTATATACTTACTGTAGAAATTAAACACAAATGATAGCACTGAAATAATTTTATGCCTCCCTGCTGCTGATAGCTGTGTCCGGAGGCTTTAATTTTTCCAGTTGTCTCTCCGTCCATCCACCGCCTGTCTGTCCGTCCCTCCCGTTCTCGAGATATCTCAAGACCACCTTGTGAGAGTTTCTTTAAACTGGACTCAAGAATAAACTGATTAGAATTTGGTGGTCAAAGGTCACTGTGGGCTAAAAAGACGTGTTTTGTCCACAACTCAAGAATTCATTTGCTAACTATAAGAAAATTTTACACAAATGTCTAATAGGATGACCCAATGAAGTCAAAGGCCTCCTTCACTGTGACATCATAATGTTCTGCAAAAAACACTTTTCTGGCCATTCCTCAGCGTCATAGGTTAGGACCAGAAGGCAAGACATTTGGTCAGATACTGAATTGGTGACACTAATCTTGGGTGTCCACCTTGAAACTGTGCAGCAACATTTGAAGCATTGTCAGCTGTCATGGCGACATATGAGTCTGGACAGACATGGATGTGAACTGTAACAACAACTGGTTCGCAGAGGCATAAAACCGCGTGGTGGTAATTCTAGTTTATTTGAAAACCATCTGCAGTATCTGAATTTATGTGGCTTACATCCCCTCTTTGAAATTTCCAGAGATAATTTCAAAGACAAAAACCTTTTGTTCTGTCATAGAAATGCATATTTATCATTGCAGTGTGTCAACACTTCCCTGTTGGCACGGACAACTCGAGACAGGAGGAATGTGCTGGATGTATCTGGATTATATCTGCCAGTAGTTACCAGTGGACAGATGTGAATGAATTAGTATGTGGATCATGTAGTCTTGATGTAGTGTTGACAGTGACTGTGTGTATTTTCCTGACAGGAGAGGTGCCACAGTACCAGCTCAGCTTTACCACAGCATCAGAGGAGGGATCAGAGCTGTATGACATTGTTGTGTTGGCGACGCCGCTCCAGGCCAGTGTCAGGTCCGGAGTCCAGTTCCAAGGTTTCACCCCTCCCTTCGAGGAGCTCCCCGGCAGCTATCACAGCACCGTAGCAACCATCGTCCATGGTTACCTCAACACCACTTTCTTTGGCTTCCCGGACCCTCGCCTGTTCCCCTTCGCCAGCATCTTGACAACTGAGACACCTGATCTGTTTTTCAACAGTGTGGCAAGTGTTTGTCCCGTCAATATCTCAACGGGTTTCCGGCGTAAGCAGCCGCAAGAGGCCGGAGTCTATAAAGTGTTCTCGCCACAACCTCTGGACAAGACTCAGCTCAAGACACTTTTCAGGTCAGCCACTTTCTAAGTAATCATGGTATTTACTAGGGCTTTCTCTAAATTAGAGGATTATCTTCTCAATTGTTTATTTCATCCATAAAATAGTGAAAAATGCCCTCCGTAATTCCCTAAAGAACAAAGTGACATGTTTAATTTTTTTTTTTTTTTTTGGTTTTGTCCAACCAACTGTCCAAACCCCAAAGCGTATTCACTACTATAGCAGACAAAAAACCCCAGAAAATGTTCCAATTCGAGAAGCTGCAGCAAGTTAATTTTTGGTGTTTTTGTTTAGAAAATGACTCAAGCTACCTAATTAATTAATTAATTAATTAATTATCAGAATTATGCTGATTAATTTACTGCCAGTTGGGTAATCAGTTAACCAAAGAAATTTTGTTTCTGCTACATTCTGCTATTTTTGTGAGATAAGACAGTAAAATGATGCACACATGCAGCTCTGTGAGGCTGTTCCTTGGCACAGCAGTGCCCTGCAGTAGAGTCTGATAGCAGCCATGGCGAGTAAATCATTGGTTTGCACAGGACAGGAACACCCAGTGGCTGCTGACTTCCTTGTTTTTTCCCAGTAACTTTCCTGACTCCTGTTTTGTCCTGTTTGTGAAATCAATAGTTTGCATTTGGTTATCATGTTAACTCACTTTTTGTGAAATTCTTAAATTGACTTTTTTATTTTTTCCTTCGTATTATGTCAACACGAGTTATTTGTACCAACTCAGTCTTAACAAAGCCAACTTCTAGCAAGCAATTCAACATCCTTTGATGCTAATAATTTAATGCTGGTATTGAAACGTTTAGAGCCACCTTGCTCGCTAACTTGCAGGCTGTATCCCCCAGAAGGGTGATTCATTTCATCAGTAGATAATGTAATGCTGCTTGAACAGTACCAATATTTTTGTTGAAATTTTCAGCCTGGCATTCTCTTAATGCAGGGCCAGCCGTCATGCATCATAAAATTTGGAATATGTGTGCTTGAACTGTCACCATGAGGATCCATGTGAGCGGATGCCTTTAAATAATCGTACAGTCATAACAGTGGGTGTTCCTCGCCTATGTAAACAAATGATCTATTTCAGTGTCCCTGTTGTGAGCAATATGAACACCCTACTGTGGCTGCAGTCACGTTCTTTGAGCTAAATGTCAATGTCAACATGCTAAATGCTCAAGATTAGAAAAAAATGATGTAATGGTGTTGTCCATAATATCTCCTTATTGATATTTGCTAATTGGTGGTTTCATCCAAAAATTAAGCTGCAGGGAGCTTTTCTTTGCAGGGAAACCAGAAAACCAAGCAACTGTGGAAACCTCTACTAGTATTTACTTCAGTAGTAAGGGACTGTTAGGAGACACTGTTTTATTGAGTTGCTGGTGGTGTGAACGAACACCACTTGATAGGAATACCAGTCTAAAGTCACTGGTGTGATACATATTGATACTGAATATTTGAACCAATTTTTCTTCAGTATCGGTACACTGGTACCAGCTGCACTTTCTTGCTCTTTCTTATTGTTAATGTTTACTACAGTCATTCTACAGTTCTCTGCTGCTAACTAAGAATTGAAATGTTGTCATGCTATAGCCTAGTTACATTTATCTTTATCTAAAAAAATTAAATTTTATGCCCTCAATGTCAGTTTTCCACATGGTATTGAAAATAGTATAGAATATTGATATTTTACATGGTATGTGACCAATGGTCATGTTTACCATGTTCACCAGTTTGGTTTAGTGTGTTAGCATGCTAGCACAAAATTAGCACAAAACACAAAGTATGGTTGAGGCTGATGAACTTTCCTTCTTCACTGTGCCTCTCAATTTTAGGTCATACTACTCCGTGCAGGTGACAGAGTGGCAGGCCTACCCTTGTTATGGCAGCAGCCAGGCACTGCCGCCTGTAGAGCTCCACCCCAATCTCTACTACCTCAATGGCATCGAGTTGGCCGGCAGCGCCATGGAGATGAGCTCGGTGGCGGCCAAGAACATTGCCCTGCTGGCATACCACCGCTGGAACAGACAGACGGACATGGTGGACCAGAAAGATCTGATGCACAGAATCAAGACTGAACTATGACCTGTTCGACTGAAAGCCTCATAGCATAACAAAGTTGATGTGCCGGAAAATGTCTGTATTAAGGTACGAAAATTTACATTGTGACTTGTGAGAAGTCTCCAGTGGCGAGGTTTATTAGGAGACACATCAAAGTAATTTATTACTTAATACATACATACACAAATAAGGGATAAATATGTGGAACACAGTCTCACTCTGCCTTATAAATAAACTTACAGAACATACAGAAAAACAAGTATCAAAGTCAAATCAAGTCTAAAACAAATCAAAACTTAATCACGACTGCTGTCCAAAGGCCAGTTAGCTGATCCCTTCGTCTTCTCTGCCAGAGATATTGCAGATATTTGAGACACTTTTCAGTATTGGTCAGGAATTGATTGCTAATGCTAATTAGTGGTTTCATCCAAAAATTCAGCTGCAGGCAGCTTTTCTTTGCCAAGAAACAAGGGCACCAAGCAACCATGGAAAACACCGGCTACTATTTATTTCAGTAGGAAGTGAACGGACTGTCAGGAGACAGTGTTTTATTGAGTTGCTGCTGGTGTGAATGAACACCAGTTTATACAAGTACCAGTCTAAGGTCACTGGTGCTGCTCTGTGTAAATAAATGACCCTGTGTCCAAAGCGAGAAAACACTTACACACATAGAATCAAGATTGAGAGCATGAATGAGATGCTTTTTTTTTTTTGTTTAACGGCTGCTTTTTGTCTGCGCTGTAACAGCTGTGCGATATGAGACGGATCACTGATTTAACCGCCGTTAGGCACATAAACCAGCCCTCCGTCACATAATCAGAAACAACTGCAGCGCTGCTTTTACCGTCTATACATTTAAGGGCTTTTAATGGACTTGCTGTTGCCCAAACTGCACCAAGGAGATCTAATTAAAGTAATCTCAGTAGGATTTTCGTAAATTAATAAAATCATTATTCAGTGACTCATGGCTGTGGCCACTGGTGCTTTGCTCTATTGCCCCCTTTCATCAGACTATTTCATTATCTCCCCTTCCTGCTGCTTTTGTTGCATAATCCAGCGGAAAGAATTTTTTTTTCGGGGAACAGAGCCAACGAGCTTTCACTGGACCAAAGCAGAGGACAGATCTGCAGAGCTGCTGCTGCTGCTGCTGCTGCTGCTGCTGCTGCTGGTGATGATGACACTTTCCTCCCCTTTTCTGTCAAGCCCTAAAGCTTTATTGAGATCCTGCATTTTTAATAAGCGCTGTAATCTTAGAGAAACACACATGACGATAGAGCTGGATGTTCACTTCCAGAAATGGCCAGTGCTGAAAAGATGGTGTACTCTGATAAGAGAACACTGAGACTTTGAGAAATGCCTTGTTTAATTTATTTCTAATGTCTTAATTTATAACAGTTAAATTGGACTGAAGTGGATACTTGGATTCAGAAAATCTTAATTTAACTGTTGTCAGCTGAAAACCTTTAAATCTAAGGGGCTTCAGTTGATGGATAATGTGATTGTGTCATGTGATGAGAAAACACTGTAACCCTTTAATCTGATGGGATTGGCGTCAGAATGTACGGCCGTCGATCTCAAATGAAGACTGTTTATCTTAATTTTAAGTCAAGGTTTTCACTCTGCAGCAGCTTCTGTACATAGAACAGATGTTTGTAGCAATAGTACCTTTATGATGCAAACACACAAAAAGCATTATGGAATCATCAGGTGGACTGACAACAATCACAACTCAAGGTCTGCTTACGAGCTTATTGCAGAGCTTTTAACAGCATTACAGAGGCACACTGAGCAAACGATAAAGCAAGTAGGGAGACCTTGAGTTAAGATTTTTGTCACACAACAGACTCCGTGTGACTGTTCACATCTAACCACAGCTGCTCTATGAACTCTGCTAAGTATGGCATGTATCACCATATTTCATCTGACTGTTGATCAAATAAAAGTATTGGACGGTTTGCCATGTTTTGTTTTGTTTTTTGTCTTTAAAAATGCACTAAAAACTCCCCCAGCTATGGCATTCAGGTTTTATTTCCTGTCAGTTAATAAGTGAATAGAAGGAAACTTGTTGAATAACGGCCTCTGAGCACTGAACAAAACCTCCTTTCTTGCTTGAAGTTTAATGTTCTTCTACTGAAATAGGAAGAAAAGAGAAAGTTAAGAAGCAATGTGTCACTAACAGGATGTCTACTGTTGGTGGCTGACTGCCCGTAAACGCCTGCCACATTTGTTCCAGTGGATAGTTTTATAGTCTTGGTTTACAGATTCATAAATCAGATTTATGCGGTTTAATGGACAACATGTTGCAGCTTTGTCACTGTGGGGGCAGTTTTCGTACTGGGCTCTAATTATGGCATCTTAAAGCTCACAAAATTATTCATTTCAGTCTTCATGCCCTGAAACTGAGGAAGTTGCTTTAAACATCAGGAAAGGCATATAAGATCCCATCACTGTCCTTAAGATCACCAACTATTTCATGTCAAAGGCCCAGAGTGAAGTTCACCAGACCATGGACACCCACCTGCTAAGATTTAAGACAGGTTTTTGCTTTTGGTGACTCATCGTGCATTGATTTAAAAGCTATGAAATATACTCCTGTAAAGAGTTTGAAATGTTAGAAGCAGAGTGGGAATAAGTCTAAAGAGGTTGAAACCCCAGCAACACTTGCACTATATACAGCAACTTTACTGAAAGATCACTGCATTTCGACTTGTGGCCTTCATCAGGATTGTTAGTGTTTGAAAAGGAGCAGTTCCAGAGTGATGAACTGTGCTCTATTCGTAAAACTCTAAAAGGTTCACTGTGTAGGATGTAGAGGGATATACTGGCAGAAATGGAATGTCAGTATGTTTCCTTTAGTGTATATTCACTGGAAAATAGGAAATGTTGTCCTTTATCTCTACATAGGGAGCGAGTCCTCACTTATGGAGATTGGCATGTGGCACCACCATGCTTCTACAGTAGCCCACAACTGACAAACCAAACGCTGGCTCTAATAGGACCGTTCACGTTTTTGCATCAGCCATGATAGTTAGAAGCCCATCTGCAATGAACAGCATCAGAGAAACACTGATTCGTTACTTGAAGCTGCTTTATTGAGTGTTCATGCTGGTTTTAATCACCTGGTCTGTTTTTTATGTCTGAGAGGACGGAGATAATTTGGCTCCTGGTAAAACCCCCCTGAACAAAGACCCCTGAAGGAAATCTAGCCGGGAGTTTTAGCTAGTTGCAATGTGTAATCCTCACCACTAGATGCCATTAAACCCACCTAAATCTTGCACACTTAACCTTTAAAGGAATATTTTACCCACAAAATGGCCACTTGTAAATCAATTAGTTATGCAGTGTTGCCTTAAATCCGTGTTTTGTCTCATGCCACCATGGAAAGAGCAAATATTGATTAAGTGATTGATTGGGGACCAGCAAAATGGGCAAACATCCGTTTCCAAACTCTCACACAATTTATGCGGTATAATCCAAGTTTTATTTATCCAGTCAAATGCTCAGTACTTCCCAAACACGTGCATGTTCACTAAGACCTTATGAAAGTGATGCTCTCTTCATAGCCAGGCTCCAATGCTATGGGTTTTAGTGAAAAGGCATGTGTTTGGAAGGGCTAAGCATTCAACTGGATTATACTGCAGGAGTTGTGAGAGTGTTTGTCAACAGATGTTTTGATATAGTTTTGATGTTGTTGAACGTGGTCCCCAGTCAATTAATAAATCAATAAGTTTGCCATTTTCTGTGGAGACATAAGAAAAACAAAGATTTCTTCACAAATTCAAGCTAACACGATTTGACTAATTGATTTACAAATAGTCATTTTGTGAGTAAAGTATTCCTTCAAGGAAGTAAAAACCATCAGGAGGCCTAAAACAAAGCGTACCCTCTTCTCATCAGTAGTCTGTTTACTATAAAGTAGTGAATAATGGGCCCTGTGTCTCCTCCTTCGTGACTTCCCAGCAGCAGTCACAGTGCTGATAAGCACAGAATCAAAAGGGAACATTTAAAACAAAGTGTCCTAGACTTAAAGGTAAAATTCAATTTGGTGCAACACGAGTCATTTGTGCTCCTTTTATCTAAATGCTCCTAGTGTATGTTGTTGATGAGCGATCATACACCCCAGTTAAACTGGTGCAGTGGTGGAAGAAGTATTCAGATCTTTGACTTATGTTAAAGTATCAATACCACAGTGTAAAAATACTATCTTAGAAATATATATCCTGTATTATCATAAAAATATAATGAAAGTACCAAAACGTATAATAATACATTGTAATTTATAAGATGATTTATAATTTTTTAGTAATAATCTAGATTTGCAAATGACTAGTAACTAAAGTGATCAAATACATGTAGTATCAGTTACAATTACAGTTAAAATACTAAAGTAAAGTACAAGTACCTCAAAATTGTACTTAGGGTAGGGTCCAGTGTTTTGGGAGCATGACTCATCATTAACATCAGGATATCTTAGCTTAGACCTTTTCTGTTTTCAATTTATCTCTTGCAAGTCTCCCATCTTAATTCAAGTGCAGAGCTAAATAACTGGAGAGCCCTTTTAGGATCTCAGAACTGTTAGTATTTTCCTCCCCACTGTGTCAGTACTCGAACATGACTTTGTATCTGTGCTATCAATACTTGGGGAGTTTATCTGCCCACCCTTGATGTGGTTTGCCACACAGTGTCTCATTTATGTGTTAGACCATACTTTTTTCAAAAGACATTTTCAAAGCTTTGAATTATTAATATTTTCAGTGAATTTAGATGGCAAACATGAATATTCAATAAAAAAAGGCACAAAAGGAGTTGTTGTAAAATCATTTTAATGTAAATATACTGTTAGAATTTTAGTATTTTTTGCAAGACAAGCCTCACACAAGGTCGTCATACCTGGCAGCACAATCGGTTGCTCAAGTGTCTAGCACAGGGGTGTCAAACATACAGCCCGTGGGCCAGAACCGACCCGCCAAAGGATCCAATCCGGTGCACTAGATGACCAGACTAAGAGGTGCCAGGTTTCAGGAGCAAGTTAAACAATGCATACTTCATGTAAAATTCTGCTTCAGAGGCTTTTACACCCTGACCAGATAACAGTTCTCTGATACATCAATGAATACTTGCTGTTACCATTTAAAAGATATTTAACATTGTGCAAAATATTGTCAACCAGCAGCTTCAGTTCAAAAGAATCTGTATCAGGAAATGTCTGGATAAATGCACATGTAATAACAGTGAGAAGCAGACTGACTGAATGTGGAAAAATTGAGACATACTGTTGAAATTGAACTTTTTTTTCTTAAGACATCTCAGACTGTTTATCTTTTCTGTAAAAGGATGAATGCCTACAGAATGTACCTGTAATTCTCTACTCAAAGAAACGCATAGGTCATTGTGCAATGGTTTTATTGGTCCACCCCATCTAAGATCAAATTGGGCTATATGTGGCCCATGAAGTAAATGAGTTTGACACCCCTGGTCGGGCAGCTGCCCTGGAGACCAGCCAGACATCCATCAATGCCCTGCCTCCTCCATCATTCCATCCCACAACTACAAGGGGGTTTGTCTGTGAAGGTGGGAAGCAATCCAAAGCCTGTGCAGTAAAATCAGACACCAGCCAACTGGGAGGGGTGTGAGACTGGAAGTTACTGGCAGATCTGAATCAGCGTCTATGCTTTCCATCTGACATCGCCTCTACTAACCTCACCCCAGACCTTGAGCTTTGGTCCTCCTCACTGCACCTCGTCTTCACCACTGTGCCCTGGGAGGATGCTGTGGAAGAGTGCAAGAGCCTTAAGTTTGCCAAGCTGGCAGCCTTGAAAAAGGTTCAAGGTTCCAGCAATGCGACTGGAAAGCAAAGGTTTACCCAGTTGGAGTGGGCTACAACTATCAGGCTGCTTAAAGAAGTGGGAATTCGAGGTCAAACCCAACGTCAGGCTATCAAAACCCTCTCTGCCTGCAGCTGAACAGGCAAGCCGGTGGCTATGGATCAAGAGAGGAGACGCCACTTGGGCCCAAAAATACCATTAACAACAGCAGGGTTCAAGGGAGTTAAAGCAAAGGGGGTGCACCTGGGACACCTGGTGCTGCCGAAGAGAACTCTGGAGGTGTTGTGGGCCTATTATTGAAACACCAATAAAGAAGTGGGCCCACCTGATGACCCCAGTGAAGCTTTTACCCCTCCTTAACCCCCACACCCTCCCCCAGCATGGCTCCAACTTTCACTCACAATCGCAAGTATGTGCAACAACAACTGACCGGCCTGGTCCAGTGGGGGAGAGTTCAGTCGGCGCAGACGTGTCTCCTCGGCTCTGCCTTCCCTATGCTCTTTCCCACTTTCCTATCCATCTCTTTTAACCCTTTGGCTCCCACCTGGAAGCCCCCAGACGACACTATACTATATTCATACTATATTCAAGTATGTGCATCGAGGAATTGTAACATCTAGTCACAAACTGAACTGTGTGTTGCATGGAAGTCACTAAAAATAAATCACTGTTCAATGGAAAAAACCAGGATGCTTTACAGATGCATCAAATTCACCAGAGGTCTCGTTTTAGTAGAGGCTCACAGATTCCCCAGAACTCACACAGACTAACACACAAACACACACGCGCTCCGCATTTCATCTCATTGTTATGTATCTGATCCTTTCCCATCTTTTGCCAACCTGGCAGAGCTCTCCGCAGGCCGTTTGATGTGTGTGTGTGATCTGTGTACTCAGAGACTGTTAGATCATCGCAGAGGAAGCTTGCAGAGCTGCTGTGTTGCTGCTGCAGCTTCAACTGACCTGCTCAGATAGATAGATAGATAGATGCACTGATCATCTTAGAGAAGGCCTCTTGTCAGCTGCAGGATGGAGGTTGTATGTTGCTCTGAAAGTTCCCCTGAATCTTGTGATGTTTTTTTGTCCACTGGCTCTGCTGTGGCTGTTTGGCCTGAAACAAGGCAGCTTTCAGACACAGTGCTGTGTTAACTTTCATGTATTTCTCCTGAGTAATACTGAAACTGAAAGAGTAATGCTGTCTCTTTATCTGATACCCATCTTTCGCCAAGAGCTTCAACTCACACCATAACTATTTAAAAAAAATACTTGATGTGTTTTCTTTCATGTAGTTGTTTGTTATTAGCCTTATGTTGTCACACTTGGTAATGACTGGAGACATAGTAGTTTCTCTTTCCAGTGAAAGGGGGGCGGGGGCTGCCTGGAACAGCTGCTGATAGAGAATTCCTTTTGGACTGAGCTCAATGGAGACTTTTACTATGTGAGTTTATGGGAAGGAGGCAGTCAATTGCCTTAGCTTCTCTTCTTACAGTTTTCAAAAGGTGGGACCAGAGGTGGAGCCAGATGTTGTAAACAGTCAGGGCTAGACATAAACCTATAGGGGGTCCGGAGGCATGTTCCTTCAGGGGGATTTCTTTCCTGTTTATGGCAGCTGTATGCACTATTTTCAAGCCATTTGAGATAAGAGAAATGTCTAAAATTTGTACATCATTTGGAAACTAAAGAAGAAAGTTGCTCAGGAAAAAAAACATCCTGTCGAACCTACATCCTATTTTGTGTCCAATTGTTCTCCAGCTGTCTCAATCATTCTGAAACCATAACACAAAAACTGATGAGGATGACTAATTTTTACTCCTGCCACCCAAAAAAAGGCAAAAATTGTCCGATGTTAGTATTTTCAAAGCTAAGAGGAGCCAGGTTTCAGAAGTCAGTTTAACAGAGAGTATCCTACTTCACGTAAATTACTGCTTCAGAGTCTTTTCCACTGGGACCAGAGTGCAGTTCTCTGAAATAATAATGAATACTTGTTGTCATATCCAAATATATTGAACATTGAGCAAAATACTGTCAGTCAGATGCTTGTAAATGGTTCGTAAGATAGGTAATAAGTAAACCTACTTCTTCAATAGCTTCCACTTTAGTTTGATGTGGTGATGCCAGCATTTTCACACAGGAGTGGAAATGCATAGAAAAATGCACATGTAATGACAGTGAGTAGTAGACTGACTAAATGAGGAATAACTGATACACATTGAGCACTTACTGTTCTGAAGACATCTGAGGCTGTTCATCATCTGTTTTGTAAGTGGATGAACATTTTCAGAATGCACTTGTTTACACCCAGAGAGAGGAAAAGTAGATTATTACCTTGTGCAGAACGCAGCGGATCGGCTTTCAACAAACACTAGAAAACATGACCATATCAGCCCTGTTTTAGCCTCTCTTAACTGGTAACCAGTCAGTTTCAGAATTGATTTTAAGATTTGATTTTAAAGACCTTCATGGTTTGGGGCTAGATGCTGCAGCTGAGATGCTGCTCCCCTATGAGCCAGGGTGCAGCCTCAGATCCTTAAGCAAGGCTCTGTTGGCTGTTCCTCAGTCCTGACTCAAATTGTTTGGTTTGATATACCTCTGTGTGATCTACAGGGCAGTTAGTTGCCAACTTACCTGCTTCAGTGATATATTTTATCTGTATTGTTGGGGTTCCTGTTTATTTGTATTTCTTACAATTATCTGATTTTATTTGCTTGAAACTTGTGTTTTAAATCCAGGATCAACCATGTAAAGCACTTTGTAACTTTATTTTGAAATGCACTTTATGGTTTCTTGTTATTATTAGTATTAGTGTGAGTATTAGTAGTAATAGTGGTAGTATGCGGTGGTTTTACTGGTCCAGCCCACTTGAGATTGAACTGGGCTGTATGTAGCCCCTGACCTACAGTAAAATGAGTGTTTAAAAATGCAGTGAGTCAAATTCTTATTTAGTATTTCTCCACCAGAATTTCATTCAGGGAAGAGTGGAAAATGTTTCCAGAGTTCATACCCCCACGTGGGAAATACAATTAACCAAGAACATAACTGAATAGCTAACTCAATTAAAAATAAATATATATAAAACTATTTGAGACTTTATTTTTGGCGTTTGCTCTAAATTACATATAGGGAATTGGACTCGTGATGACCCCAGTGTTTCTCTCTATTTTGATATTACAGTATATTGCTTATGGTAAAATGTTACACAGATGTTGTCAACCAGCTTCGGGCTGTGCTCTGATTGGCCCAGAGCTGCACCACGTGGTCAGGCAGTCACGCGCTTTCCAGGAACCCGTCAGGAAGAAGAAAAACAAAACAAACCCAAGAGAGAGCTGTATAACAGCGTGTGGACTCCATTGAAAAGAGGGCCTTATTATCTCCAACAGGGGAACATACACGAGGTCCTACACGAAGCGAGACGTGTGCGTGGGCGTCCTAAAAGTGAGTAGGACCGTTATCGATCCGTTTTGGGGGAACTTTGCTGAGCAGTGGATGTGTGTTTGCGCCGCGGCGGAGGATTAGCTTTGAAGCTAACGGTAGGTTGTTGTTGTGTGCTGGGCTTCAGCTGGGATGAGGAAGGGGGCGGACGGAGGCCATACTGACTGTGAGCTGCGGGTGAAAGGGAAGCAAGTCTCGTCAGTTCCGCATCACAAAAACACAGCTCGGGGCAAGTAACACACTTAACGTGTTTCTTAATGTGTGCTGCAGTTTGTCGAGCTCTCACAGGAGGTGTTTGTGTGCAGATATGATGCTAGCTAACGTGTATTCACGAGGAGATGCATTTCGGTCACTGTCAAATGTCACTAAGCGCTTAACATGCCTTAAAACAATACTCCATCGATTTTGTTAATTATGCCTCGTTTATTTAAATGGACAGTTTGTTCAGAAGTGGGGTTACATGTCTGACTCGGGGTCAGGATGGTTAAAACCTGCACTTACGTAAGAAGATCGGCTTGTACTCTACTTTTAAACTACCCAAAGCATGCTCCACCTCTTGTAGTATACTTACAGCTATGCAGTGTATCGTTGATATGTTTACTGTAGCATGATTTAACTGTATTTCGATGTGTTTGTAGTGAAAAGGACTCGGTGTGCCAGTGAAATGCCCAGCGCTGACTTTGTGCAGGCAGCCCGAGCTCTCTGTAGGTACACGCCCCCCAACACAAGGCACAGCCAGTGCTGCTGGAAAAAAACTCGACACAACCAGAAATTTCCATGTGATGTAGGTTCAATAATACACTCGATTCAGACTTATGTTTCCACCGAGGATATATCCCAAGTAGCGATTTCTTTTGGTTGATAGATTAGTTTTGATTTCGTTATAGTTTTATCAACCGACTCAGGCACATAATGTACGTTTGATTTGGTGTTTCTAGTCAAGTGTAAACACCAACAAACGTCACGGATCGATTTATAATCTCGTGTTGCGTTCACGTTTTGTGCTAGGTGCGAGATTTTACTTTAAATGTCTTTTAAATATAGCTATCTAGGCCACGGGCACGTAGGCCTCCAACTTGTTTATCTTCTGCCTCAACCTAGATTGAAACGAGCTGTTTATTATGTAGCAGCTCAGGGGATCGACAGTCGCGGTGGCCAATCAGAGGCGCCGGGAGGCGGGACGCCAGTTACGCCCGACCAATAGGGATTAAGGATTACGTGGGTGTTGGCACAAAGTGTTAGATTGAGGTGTGTTTTGCTTTGCTGAGGATCTGTGATGAGTGCAGAGACTGGGGAGATACTAATGACATTTATGGCTTTATTGGAGTTTATAGTAGGTGATTGGTGATCCATACCTGCCTGTTGGATGATGATGATGATGGTGAGATGTTAGTGCTCTCAGACTGTGCCTCTCCATAACAAGTGAATCTATCACAAAGAAATGTAGGGATGCAACTCAGTGTTTTTTTTTTTTTTTAAGGAAATTGAGTTGAAATACTGTTCAATTTTAATTTCTACTACTGTTTCATACCTGAATTGTGCAGTGTTGTGTGTTTTTCTACTGATATGGTGGTTGTTTATGTAAGGTTTTGTGAAACTACAAAGCTCATTGTGCTTTTATCAGCAGGTGCAGTGTCTGTAGTGAAGCTTATCATCCATATCTATCGCTTTCTAACAGTGCATAGAGAAAAACATTTGTATGTCATGAACACATGCATCAAATTCAGGGTAATTTAAAAAAAAAATCCCCTTTTCTGAAGTGTTTAATCGTCTTTGTTATTATCGTAATTAATTTGCAGCCATGTGCTTGTGTGCTTACAGCAGAGGATCCCAAACTGAGAACAAAAGGAGCTGTGTTGAATCTGATTGATCAAGAACATGAACTGCGTTTTACTTTTCACACGTTTCTCATTCTTATGAAAAGTGACAGTTAAACGTCCAAACATTTTCACACACAAGGTTCTCTGGCTATATTGACAGTGAACTTGAGAAAGATTTCCTCATAGACTTTGTCATTTAGATTTGACTGATGTGTGTCCTTGGTGTGCTTCACCAGTAAAAATTTTCTTGTACTTCAAGTCAACTGGACTCAGTTCTCATTCAAAAATGAATCAGATTGACTGACCGTGTTTACAGCAGAAGTTTTGATCTGTCGTAGCAGGAAAAGCACAGGTGAGGCTCAGTTTCAGAGATGACTGCAATGGAGTTGTGCAGGGGTGACATTTTACGTAGGCCAGCCCGGAAGTTAACATCGCCCTGATTCCCTCAACAAAAAGCCAGTGAGATTTTTCCATTACATTTTGGATTATTGCAAAAAATAAGCTCTGTAGAAAATAAATGTTAATAATACTTACACGTTTTGTTCAGCAAGATAATCTTTATAATGAACACCACTGTAATGATTTTTGAAGCGTAAATTAAATCACTAGATTAAGGAGCTAATGTAAGGCTTTAAACGAACTACTTCAACATCACCATCACAAGGAGGCTGTAAAGCTATGTTCGGCATGATGACTTTTAGTGTCCCCGACAACCTCTGTAGTCTCATTTAGCCACTCATTAGACATGTTAAAGACTTGTTAGACATGTTAAAGACAAGTTAAAGCTTCAGA
Source organism: Epinephelus moara (assembly GCF_006386435.1). NCBI lineage: Eukaryota > Metazoa > Chordata > Actinopteri > Perciformes > Serranidae > Epinephelus > Epinephelus moara. Next base: position 11,671,145 of record NC_065508.1, on the reverse strand, counting down.
CTGTCTACGTTTGCTGATGAATTTTACTCCATATTTTATGTCCTCCACACTTTTCCCTCTGATCATATGTTCTCCCACTGCAATGGCTCTGTGTCCCCCCAAGGGGGGCTGCCCTCAATTTGGGAGCCACTGGCTTACAGTAATCCTCCTAAAGGTGCCTAGTTGTGTCGGAGAAGTAGACATCTGAAGTGAAGAGCACCTATCCATACATACTTGATGATTGTTTCTGATTAGCTGAACCCAATAAGGGAAACTCACGGGTTCGAGCTGTAGAATTCAGTAAAATCTAGGTAATAGCGGAGCGAAAACACTTCCAAGTAAGACAACACAATACTAAACCCATCAGATTTTGTTTAGCTTGCATTTTTTAAATGCACACCTAAATGTAAACTAAATAGCCACACAGCAGCAATTCATTTGCCTCCTTGAGAGCTCTTCAAAGTGCAGTACTCTGGGTTGCTCAGTGAAAGAAAGAATCAGCACTTGTAGTGCATGTTGTTGACTGAATTGGCTGGTTGCTCTAACCCTAAACCCATACTGTGATGTCTGTGTAATTCATCTCATTTGTCAAGTAGGGCTGAGTGATACAACTGTATAATCTTATTCATTCAAACATTTGTCTGATGTTGGCATACATGAGCTGTTTTTCTCTGTTACGCATTGCATAAGGCAAAACTTTAGTATCACATTTTTTAATTACTTTGAACTCATTCATTTGTAAAATGCTGAAAGATGATGCTGATGCTGTAAACATAAGTCACAGTACAGTTCCACGGAAAGTCGACACACAGTTAATAGACGGCATTATTGATTTGCTAGCCCTTGTAACCTGCTCGTTTGTACTAGGCATCTAAATTAATTGTTGAGAGTCCCGACTTTAAGCACAATTGCCTGTGAGTGAGTATCTATGTTCTGTGTGTGTGTTGCTGCTGTGTCTGTGCACACACACTTAGGACTTGTGGATTAATGACCTTTTATGATGTTTGCAGAGCTTCTCCACATTTAGCAAACAGCCTGGCATCTCCTGCTTGTTATCTCGTAAGGAATCAGGGACCAACTGGTATCAGTAGGTAACTCATTCCAGATAAGACACTGCTGATTGGCCTACTTGGATCACGTCCAATGTTGTGAGGCGCTGAATGTGAGCTGTTTCTTGATAGTGGAGCTATGAGCGCAGTCACAACTGAAGTCCTCTTTTCGTTCAGACCTGAGCTAACAGGGAGGGGAGGAAACAAGCAGTTGTTGGTTGTTGAACATATGGATATCTGTTGTTATTTTTTCATGTGCATGCATGTGTCTTCATTAGAATCAGAATCTGGCTTATTGCCAAGTAGGACTTCACATGCAAGGCATCTGCTGTGGTGTAGTGGTGCATAACATAAACAAAGTGAGAGGAAATGAAATTAAAAGATAAAAAGAGGTTTTAGTTAAATCAAGAAACACCAATGTAGAATAGAATACAGTCATAATAAAAATATGGAAAAAATACTTTAAGGAATATGTACAGTATTATTTAGTTAGAATTAAAGAGCACTGCAGTTGTTAGAAGTGGTTAGTGCTGAAATGTGCAGAGGTTCACAGTACAAAGTATAAAAGGAATGTGCACTTTGAGACTTAAGCTATTATTATTATTAAGCTAGTATGTCAATTTTCCCTGTAGTATCAAAAATAGTAGAGAATATTGATAGTTTTCAAGGTATCGTATCAGAGTTAGATATTTCAGTATTGTAACAACACTGATCTCATCCCATATTTGTCAGCTGGAATCTAAAGCTGGAGCATATTTACTTAATAAATGACAATGAATTGATCGCAAAACGTATGATTATCAAACTTTTTCTTTCTGCCATTTGATTATTACATTAATCCACCAATACAAGCATGGCAAAACATGTTTATCAGATGATACCGCGACCGCAGCTGATGCTGCAGAGATGAGTTGTTGTGCGAGTCCATTTTGAGCTCGTCGTAAACAGCCGCATGTGTGAACCTGACATCGACACAGGAAACCATGCATTTGTGGAGAGACTGCACTGTGTCCCCACATGTCAAAGTTAGTTGTCAAGGGATGCTGTGAAGAACAAAAGCACATCATGTAAGAGGACATTCGATATATTCAACATGCATGTGAGCCGCATCGGTCGAGAGCAGTGCAGCTACAGTACATCATAACAGTGTAATCAAAAGTCAATCAAATTACTGAGAGAGAGGGCAGTGTTTTGTTACATGGACTGGATGGACGAGAGAAAGCCAGCCCTTGTTTCAGACTCAACTAAAATTGTCTTGTGCATTTCTGAGATGTAAGCATGATACTGCAAAAATTCTTTCCTGTTGAACAACCTTTGTCTTCTTCAGTTGATCTATCGTTCATTAGCAAACATTTTTCTTTGGATAAGATTTTTATGTTTGACATCGAAAGGGAAAAAAACATTTTAAAGTCTGGAAAAGTAAGCCTGGATAAAATCAGAAATTTCGACCCAAGCCCACCGGTTAAACTGTCGTGACCCTAAACCAAGCAAGTAAAAGAAAGATCTAATGCTGGCAGTTTTCATTACTGAACAAGTCTGACCAAAGCCTGAGAGAGACATTCAGCTGGAGTCTTTTGGGGCCTGTCAGGCTCGGTCATAAATATCCGGCTCTACATCACAGACCGTGTCAGCTACTAAGCAGTCAGTTGGATTATATTCTGCTACTGGAAAATATTCAGTGCAGATTTCTTTGCCGGGAGAGGCAAGGAGCGTTGTGACTTGTTTTCTGCATGTTTGTACGATCCCTGTCTGTGAACACAGGCTTTTTGTTTCCCTCTGTGATAGCAAAGAGAGTCTGGATCAATGCAGGCGTTACTGTTGTGTTCAGGCCATATGTTTCCTCATTCTGCTTCTGCTACAAGTGACACCAGACGCAGCTGCCCTGGAAGGAAGCACACATTGAGATATGATAATGATCACAATTTGTATTTTAGAGGCTGAGCTTCTAAATATACTGCTGGTCATTAAGAGAGTATGTATGTACATAGGTGTGTGTGTGCATGGACTTTGCTTGCATGAGCTTTGGTGTTTGTAGAGGTGTTGCTTTTACAATCGCTGTTGTAGTCGTAGCGCGTTCTGGTGTGTTTTCCGCCACTTCCTGTCTCTATGCAAAGTGTGTATACAGGGGTGAGAGCTCAGGGTGAGAAGTTCATCTGAGTCAGTCAGCACACTGTGAGAGGAAGTGAAGCCGTCCCCCTGGCCTCGGAGGAGTGGGATCTGTGTACGGTTGTGTGTCAGCTGTTCACTGCAGGGGTCATGTCTCCATGCAGATTCTCATTTATTTGCTATGCAAAAGCAGCAAAGGGACCAAAGATCAGTCCATGTGTTGCAGTGCAGGAAAGTGAGAGAACGACAAACAAGCAGAGCGAGGGGATGGTGGAAATGAGCTCGATGTACGCAGAGCAAATCAGATGCTCCCTGAGCGAATGTGGGGAACGCAGTTGGGTTTAGAAAAGACGGTGCTTTCCGAACATATAATGGGGGCAGGGACTGGAGCGCACAACAAATTTCTCAGAAGCTTATTCTTGCAACAACTTCCGGCAGCTACGGCGTAGACAGAGAGCTGCTGTACGCATCGGTAATGGACTTTATAGTTTGGTATGTTGACTGGACAAAGGGGCAATGAAGACTAAATGCAGATGCAATTTTTACTCATTTATTCCTGACCAGAAGCCCCACCACTGCGTATGCAACAACAGTACAGTATTAACAACAGTTTTGACACTAGAGCTGAAATTATTAGTAAATCAAAGCTGGGGTAGGCAGCAACAGAAAGTTTGCTAAATGCGGGCATTCTGCGCTGTTCGGTTCCATGGCACTGGGGGTTGCGCTGGCTTGATTTGGGTTGCTGCAGCCGCTGAGTGGGGGTCTATCTCTGAAGCTGCTGCCCGCTCTCCTTCAGACGAGGAGATCTGTAGCAGTGGGGAGTGAGGCGGAGGCCACACTGTGATTTGAGACTCTAGCTAACCTTAGCTACATAAATGTGAACTTGAAGCCGCAGCCATGAGCCTTTAGCGCTGGTCAGCAGAAGGCTAAACTATTAGCAACATTTTCTCTCCATCTCTGAAACCCTTCGCTAATATTGACACATGTTTTATTTCATTTATTGTCAGACTCTCTTTCATACTCTCCAGCTGATAAGTCCGTCTTCATAGCAACTTTCTCTGCAGGAATCTCTGCCATTGAATCAGGCTTTCACCGAATAAACATGCACGGGCATCTGCATTTTTAGAGCAGCCATCAGAAACAAGGTGCAGAAGTCTGGTTTCCTCTCAGTCCAATTGAATTACAATATGCTCATAGTTCATCATGGGATTTTTGCCCAAGGAAGCCAAAACTACCCTTACTACCTCAGCTTTAATCTGGTAGTCAACTAACAGAATAACGATAAGCAACAATGTAGATAATCAAGTAGTCACTAAATTCCCTAGTAATAAAATAGATTTTGTACTGTTGGTTGGAGCACCTTGGGCTCTGGGCAACATTTTTGTCGACAAAATGATTAATAGCTTTATCGATACAGCAGTCGTGACTCGTCAGATTAATCTATAGTACAACCATGTAACTGATTCTATAACACGTAACTGAATGGTTCAGTTATTTTCTGTCATCTACGCACATAACAGGTGATGTGTGCTTGGATAAAGTCCTCTCACAGTGACCGACTGGGGAGACTGTCTGCTGCATGGCACAGGGGATTTCAGGAGCCTGCCTGAGCTGGCTGTTGCTCCAGTGATTAATTGACTCATTAACGAGAGCACTGCCTGAGCCTTTTCTACACCCTCTGTTTGTTATAAGTCCTGTTTTTAAACCCAGTATGAACACAAGGCTGTGAACATTTGTTGGTCTTAATAACTTGCCACTCTAATTTATACTCAGAACTTTTGTCCTTGTCCAGATCATGGATGTATTATGTCAACTGGATACTGGACTCAAAGATGGCGCCCTGCCTTCACTTAACTTCCGTGTTTTGATGTCCACTGCACAACATGTGCATTATTGTTGCTGTGCGTTCTTACTTAGCCCATAGACTGTACATTAGGATGATGTTACACAATTTGATATCATCAAATATAAAACCTCCATGGATTAAAAATTCATAATACGAAGAGTAATAATGGACTGTCTTTACAGTTTCAGGTGCCCTGTCAAAAGTTTTACAGACATTTCTCTCATAATGGTAGCATATGGGAACAATGCTTTTTGGGCTGTTTTTTGTTGCTGTACTGCCGTATCGAGCTCTCTTAATACATCCATAATCGGGATCCTTTAGAATTATGTTTTTTCCAGTGATCTGATTTTGTCAGATTTTGGGCTTTTGACAGATTCTGGTCTGATCCTCTAAAGTTAGGGTCAGGGAATGTTTGATCAGAAATGGTTTGTATGTCGTGTTGCACTCAAAGGTGGAGTGAAAAGATGGCCGTCATTAATAGGGAAGAGATGCAATATTTTTTAAATGTGGGGATAATGGTGCACATTTTTAGACAGTCTCTCATGGAAGATGTTCCTAATGTTGCACTCAGTTGTTCACATGAAACGTAAAAGAAATCATTTTGAAATTTGAAATAATAATGAACAAAAAGGAGTTACAGAGAGGAGTTCTGTCCTCTGCACAGCGGACCAATCACAATGTAAAGTGGGCGTGAACATCGGATATGTGGTTACTTAAATTTACATAACGGGTTTGACACAGGTCCACCTGATCTGAGTTTAGAACGGTTTGGGGTGTTGTGGTTTCCGTAGCAGTTCGGACAAGCAGTTTTGATGGAATATGCCGGCAGCTTTAACCTACCTTGGTGCAGGTTAGCCATGTCGCACAGGTTAATACGATGATCTACTTTAGTGTAAAGTGAGCCAGCCCCTTCATCAAACTGGAAGATAGCTGGAAGGGTTGGGCAACCATTGTTATTTTCATATCAGCCAACTGTGCACACTCGCGATAGACAATCCGATCGTCAGGGGATGGCGGGAGTAGGAGGCGGTCACATCACAGCACACCGGTGAAATGCCAGCATAGACAGCTAGTCTCATATTAAAGAAAAATGTAACATCTGTTAATATTTTATCGAAAATGTTTAAACAGTAAAAAAAATGTGTTAAATTGTGATGTCTCCTCTATTCAAATGCTGACTCCCCTTTAAAAGTCTGCGCGCCTGTGCTTGATACAGCAATATCACAGCATCGTGTTGTTCCATTTAACATTATTATTACATATAATATCACAGTTCAAACCATATCCATAACATTAACCACTCTTAGCAAATGGATCCATGGAAAAGAGATGGTTTGTAATGAAGGATATAAAATTCAGTTGTCACGTGTGCTGATTAACAGGGCTCAGGAGGTGGACATGCCGCTCCGGCAGAAACATCTCTCAATGCACAGTAGGTTGCAGATTCTAAATTATTTTTATAACATATTAGTTCCGATAGTTAATTGGTTTAATGTGCCTTAGTGTCAGCGTTGATGACATCCATTCAGTCGTTGATATACAACCCAGTTGCCAATTGGTACAAGCTCAAAGATAGCTGGCTAACCCACTAATCTTGCTTCATCATACAGGCCCCAGAACATCAGAGTATATTTAGGTCTTAAGTCTGTGAAAGCAGAAGTGGACAAGAGGGACAGAGGAGAAAAGATGAGATTACGATAGACTAACATGTCCCAGCGCTGTGTTGACTTTAGGTTCAGCTCTAGAGATGGAGACCGAGGGCCCAGCCTCCCATCCAGCAGTTATCAGTAAACAGAGGGAGGCCTGGAGGCAACTGTTCTGCATTTTTAGAAGCAGTGGGACAGTATTTCCTTCTCATGATGTTTTTTTAAAGATACAGGAGCTATTTATGTGACAAACTAAGGCCTGAAGGTTGTAATTGTCAAATTGGACTTTTAGGTGGAGATAAGGGAGTTTTCAAAAACCTAAAGGGGAATTCCACATAGTAGCTTCAGTTTCATGATTAAAGTGACCAGTGAGCATCTGCAGCCTCTAACTGACCCAGCAACAGAAATCCACTCCCCATTTCAGTGGAGAGGGGGCTGTGATGAATTAGCTTTTTGACTTGTGAAATGATGAACTTCTTTAGCGTCTGCCCACTTTAACAGAGGCTGGGATCATGTGTACCTCCCTTAAGAAATACAGCTTGTTTATACACTTGTTTATGCAGCTGCATGGTGAGATAACACAGGGAGCGGAGAGGGAGGGGTGCTGCATGGCTGGCAGTGAATCGAAGGACACTGATAATAAATAATGGCCATAAAGTGTTTGATAAAAAGGTTTATATTTCTTTACTTACAGCATGCGGTTGTTAGCCTGCTAGCTCCTGCAGCTTATTTCTGCAACCCCGCCAACAGCATTTTCTGTCCCACATGCTGTTTGCTGCGGTGTGTATGTAAATTTCACCGGGCTAGTCCTGGTCTGACCACATGTTGCTGCCATTTACTCTCAGTTCTGGAATCAATAGCTCTCAGAGCAAATTTCAGACAGACAGAACTACTCTCCGTATAAATAACCGGGGTGGGATAAATCATCACACTGATATATTCAGTTGAAGCTTAATGGAAGAGAAATAAACGTCTGTGGTTAAAATGTATCAGCATGATACTTGTTGCTTATGCTTATATTGTTGATTCTTATACTTCTGCTCTCTCTGTTTTTACCACAGACCTGAAGCAAACAGAGAACCACACCAGACCACAACAGATCAGACCAGGTTGAGCCCAAATACTGACACCCCCCTTCTCCCCTCCCCCCCCCTCAGCCTTGAAGGCTGCATCCACCAGATTGTTTCATTTAGCAATAATTTCTTGTGCTGATCGGACAACCTCAGGCCACTGGGACTGGACAGGAGGCCCAGAGGTTTCCCCCGCTGGAGCTCTAAGCTGTGCCTGGCAATGCCTCAGGTAAGAGAGATGACAGAGAGTCGGAAATTGTTCTGTCACTGGAACACAGGTAGACGTGTTTCCTCCTGCACAGTTAGGAAAGGTGTTAAACATTCAATGGTTTCTCATTGGCCGTAATTCCTAGCACATTGACCATATGCTTTAATTTGATATTCTTTAGTATGCAGGTTTGGTCACATACACACAGCGATTAACTCTCAGGAGCATTAGTTAGTATTTTGGTGCAGTCCAAATCAACAGTCAGAGGCTGCCTTAACGGCGTGAAAAGAAGGACTTGCCTTTGTTTTTCTCATTCAGCTAATTGACACATTTGTGTGATGCCACTGTAAATGAAACATTGCAAGTATTTCCACAGATACCTGACTTCAGTTGAACAATGTGAGCACACATTTAGACACAAAGTGTTGTCCACTGAGCCTGACTAACCTGGCTAACGGGTTAAGCCAACCAGCATGCTATGGCTGATAGACAGCAACTAGTTTGCTGCCAAAACTTTATGGATAAAACTTGTGCTGCAGAATTTCTTCTCTGCATTAATGGCTGATACTCAGTTGAAAGAGTGCAACAATTCAAAAAACAAAGTGATATGAGAAAAAATACATTACTGACCTTGAGGGAGACGGAACAGATGGGACTGATAACAAAGGAGGAACTCTGAGTTTGGTTTAGGTGATGATGACGTCTGCTTTTGTTAGTTTACTTCTGTGTACATAATGGCCGATATAATAACGATAGTTTGGAGCAGGAAAAAAACAGAAAGATGATTAATCGGCCAATAACACCTGACATGAAAAACTGAGATGAGTTTGTTAAACCTGCTTTTTGTAATGGACCCCAGGAGGCCACATAAACATGGCTGTATATACACACAACCAACAGCTCTGTCCATGGTCCTGAAATTTTAGCGAGTGCTATCCATACACCGAAATAACACCTCTTCCGGCCCGACAAAAAGATTTTATCACTAACTGCACACCGTGAAATGCACTGAAAAGTAATCATCAATGATACCAAAATTATTTAGTAAAAACGCAATGTAGACTACGAGAGGCCGAACAAGTTATAACAGGCTACCTTAAGTCCTTGCACACACACACACAGTGCCGGCCCCTCCCTCTCAAAATAATTATTTAATAGTTATTTTCAGTTAATAGTCATTTTGATTATCAGAAATTAATTTCACACACATTGCTAATGCAAGGTTTGCTACTTAATTCTAGCGAAATTATAACGACCATAGCTGCTAGCAAAACAGAGAACACACACTTTAGGCCTTGGAGCAGCTATACTCAGTCTTATTAATGTATTAATAATGCTACTCTATAACCAGCAATCTTATTATGCCGCTAATAAAGAAGTAAAGCTGTCCTGCGTTAGTTAACTTTAATTTAAATCATATAAAATATCTAAAGCACACATGACCTTGTATTTGCACATTTCGCCAATAATGATAGTTTATATAAAGTCCTATTTGCGGCCAAACCGTCGGTCAACCTCTTACAGTGCGTATTTTTGCCTTTATTTGACATGTAGAGACAGGCACAGGAAAGGGCGGGAGAGAGAGGGGCGTAACATTCAACAAAGACTTCAAGGCTGGAATTGGCATGTCCTGTATGAACTTGGGTACCGAGGCACTCCAAAGTGTGTATTTATTGATTGATTTCTGTTGTGTTGCAGCCCAGCGTCAGTGGGATGGAGCCTCCCTTTGGGGACGCCTTTCAGAACTACTCGTTTGCTGACCAGGCCCTGACCAGCACTGAGCTGCTCGCCACCAGCTCTGACCCAGATTTCATGTACGAACTGGTGAGTGGGTGCATGCACACAGACACAGACACAGACACAGACACACACACACACTCACACACACGCACACACACAAATCAGACAACCCAGAGAATTATTAAATGATGAAACTAATATGAAAGCGTAGGCACGGTTAATGGCTCTTTGTACGACTGCTCATACTGTATCGCCCACACCCGTATATACAAAGATGCATTTACACACACACACACGCACACACACATGCACAGAAACACTCATCTCACCAAGGCCCTGCAGGCATCAGACCTCCCTAACCATCCTTTGAGCCTGACTTCTTTTCAGATCAGTCACAGCTGCTCACGCTGTGCTGTCACTGAGTTGCATCTGAATGAAGGATCCAAGTTTAAAGATCTCCAGTCAAAATTCAATTTCCTCAAACATCACACAGTTTTTACCTCTTTTATTGTGACGGAAATGTAAATAAATGGACATGTCAACTATTGTGAAGTGCCAATATTGCTTTCAGGGATTCCTCTTGGCTTTTGATTTAAAATGCAAAAAATACTTCTCTGTGTGTTACATCAAAACCCTGATTGGCATCAAAGATTCCTCTAGGCATACTGATGACAGTTACCCACTGAAGTAGCATCTGTCTGTTCTCTGGGCTGTAGTTTGGAGTTTCTCTTCTACGTTCTCTCTGTGCTGTCACATATCAGCCTTATGTCACTGCTTACTGATTGCTATCAGTCCTGTTGTTGCCACTTTAAATTAAAAGCTCTGCACTGGCAAACCAGCTGAATTATTGTGAAGCAACTACAAAAAAAGTATGTCAGAGTTAGCAGAGCTTTGTTTGTGCTGCTATTCTTCAATAAAAAACAGTTCTGCACAACAACATGGTGACAGATCAAACAGAAAGTGATGTTAGACGAAGAGCTACAGGCTCTTTATGTGGTTTGCGAGATTCAGCACACCTCCAATGTGTCATCAAGGTAAACAGCTTCTTTTGCTTTGCCTTGTGGAGCAGTGGAAAAACACTTGCACCGTGTCAGCGCGGCCTGAGTGGTCACAGTCGCTCACGGCTCGGCACGAGCATCCCCACCCGTATCAAAAAACAATATTAGGTTACATGTTGCACAGAACACAGGCTTCCAACAAATGCCTGAGAATTCATAGAACAGTGAGCGGCACAGTGATGTTTTGTTTTCGCTCAAATAAAGGTCTATATTAGTCACGTGTCAGACATTTTTGCAGAGGAAACCCATCTCCTCTTTCAAGCACATCAATATTTCCATCATTTGTTAAACAAAAATACCTTCTGATTCCCTCATCTTTCACAGGGGTTTTTAGTCGTAGTCATACCAGTAGTGAAAACAGTCTGAATTTAAATTCCATTGAAAACGGTAAATAACTGTTTGCATGCGGTCAGTTCTGCTGCCAGCGTGGCATTTTAAATAGAGAGGCCTGTGCCTAATTGTTTTGCAGCCGTGTGACATTTGCCAGCGCTCTCGGGTGGGTGATGTGAGACAGCTCACCTGTCACCACTCATGCTGTCAGCCGCAGGTGTCTGCGTCAATTTACTGTCCGCTGTAGACTAAACAATAGTGATCCACTGCTGCGATCACAATTTCTTGCACCGTAGTAACACATTAATGTGATGATCTGTCATCTTCTTCAGCCTTTGAGATGCTTTTCACTTTACACAGATACGGCTTCTGTAAACTGTCTTACTATACAGGGAATATTTTGTTTTTGATCTTCTCTATCTCTCCTGTAAAGAAATAGAAAGATGTGGCATTGACAACCAGCAGACCCACACCAGCAATGTGTTTTGCCTCAGTCTGGTCAAATCCAAATCCAACGCTTCTGCTAGAAAAGCTAACGAGAAATGTCGTCACACTTCAGCTCCATAGACATTCACCTAACAGGCATATGCTGATGTCAATTCATGCAATTATCTCAGACAAAATGTCCTCCTGACAATGTTGTGATGGTAAAATGACAATACAATTATACAATTGAAACTCCAGTGATGACCCGTACTACTTAACTGTACAGTTGTGATGTAGTATAATTCCTGGAAAATGAATTCAAGCTGTTTATGGACACAATAATCAGATGGGAATGATGTTGTTTTGTTCATCCAGCAAATTAGACACCGACAAATTAATGCACTTCATCTCGCTGATGTACAACATGTATAAACATCCAATTTTCTCAGATAAAACGTTCACTGTCATTTTTCCAACCTTGGCTGCCACTCTTTGAAACATATATATATATTTTTGCAACTTTGTTGTTTGTATTTTCAAGCCAGATGAGTGGCTGTATTTTTTATTAGGGTATACCATAGTATAAATTACTGGTCCATCCCTGAGTCTAAACAATAGTTTCAGGTTGCAGTAATCAGCTCTTGGATTGTGATCTCAAAGTACTTTGTGCAAGTTACCAAAATCCTCAATGTAATGGAACACTGTCAACAAAAAGTGAACTAAATGAAGATAAATGATCGACCATCCTCTAACCCACCACCTGCTCGACTCACTGCCATGTTTTCTTCCCCTTTGCAGGACAGAGACATAACCCACCGGCAGAGCCCCTGTGGGGACAGCGTGGTGGGTGCTGGGGACGGAGGCAAGGAGGTGGAGGGTGGTGTGGATCAGTTCATGGGTCTTGGCGAGTGTGAGACAGTCTACAGCAGCTCAGCGTTTGAACAGTGGGACTCCTACTGGGAAGACCTCACCAGGTACTGGATTATTTATTTCTGTGCTGTCTTTTATTTTAGATTGTGTTAAATACAGCGGCAAGTAAATAAGACATAAAAGCATACTGTTGAATTTAATGCAACTCAAATTGCATACTTTCTTTCACCTTAGTTAAAGGTAGTTTTCATATCCTAAAATTGTGCATAACATTACCTACCAACTGTACAAAAACTTGCCTGGTATTAAAGACAGGGTTCCTGCAGGTCCTGAAAAAAAGTCTTAGAAAGTCTTAAACCTAACTTTCTGAAGCAGTAGGAACCCTGTAAATAGTAATGGTACAGGAGGTTGCATTCAGTGTCCATAAGACTTTTCTGAGTTACAGACAGGATTAGGAAGTCAGAAACTAAACAGACTAAAAATATGCAGTTTTGATTATCCTTAAAAATCAATTTCAAGACAGGTATCTTTCCTGCGCAAGCCCTAGTATTTGAGAAGCTTGAACCAGCAAATGTTGTGTTATTTTTGCTTGACAAAATTATCAATCGATTTTAAGAATTGTTGTCAAACTTCTTTTATAAACTCATAATCAAGTATTTGTTCAAGGGCTAGCTGAATTGTTGAAGTCAACAAAGAGGGTTCTGGCATAGAGGAGGTTGTACTCAGTGGTTGGCTGCAGCATGTCAGCTCAGGATGTCTGATTTTTACTGTAGTAGGAAAGCAGATGAGAAGTCAGTCTGTGAACGTTATGCAATAAGACAGGTGCCTAAAGGTTTTTATTGCTGAAGCGTTCACCATCACTGACTGGTTATCATCGAGGCAGGTCATCTTGGTCTGACACAGAGGATGATTTGAAGCAGGTAGTGGTTTTGCTCAAAGGCAGGGAGTGGTTTAAGAGGCCAGTAAACAACAAAGCAGCTGGCTGCCGCAGTCTCCTGAGATCTCAGGTGATGCTCCGTCTGTCCTGCAGCTATCCTGAAGCTTTGCTGCCAAAATAGTTTGTGTACTCGCTCCTCTGATGTTGGGTGTCAGCTGAGGGCAGACAACAGTTTCCAAAGTCTAAAGACGATTAAAACTGAGGCGGAATAGTGCTCGCTGTTGCAGGGTTAGGGAAATCTTCTGCTAACAGGGTTGATTGAGGTCATGTTTAAGTGGAACAGAGGAGAGTGCAGTATCTTTTTGGCTAATGAGTGAGTCATTCTTTCACAACCTCGACTGGCCAGATTAGGTCCACGCTGCTGTTTGGTAGCTCTAATGTCTAATGGACCGTTTTTCTGGGTCAGTAGAAGTCATGTTCACTCTGTGAGCTCTGAGGTACCTTTGCTTTTTGCTGTGATTTTACCATCAGTAGTTTTCTTCATCTGGCAGGCTTCATAAAGAGATTAAAGTGTGTGTGTGGGTGTCAGAACTGAAACTACCAGATGTAGTGCTGCCTCTGAACTCTCTGTTTGCTTCTTGGATCTGTTTGTATGTTGTGGTATGAACACGTTTGACTGCCTTTAGGTCTCCAACAATTGTTACAAAAGTTAAAAACCACACGAAGGAAAACTTAATGGGGAGAAAACAAATGTGAACAAATTCAGATTTGTTCTGGGTTGTATGAATTGAAGCATGGATGCATCACTCAGACTTTTTTCGACAAAATTTATTTTAAATTAATTAATTTATCTAGGGCTGCAGCAGTTATTTCCATTGCTAATTAATTACTCAAATACTTTGTCCATTAATCGATTACTAAAAGATACTGAAAAAAGTCCTTCAGTTTCCCAGAGTCCAAGTTGACAACTTCACATGTCTTTTGTCCAAATATAATCACTTAACAATGACATGAATATGACACCAATGATCATGAGGTCCTACAGAAGTGTGTTGGCCTCTCTGACTCAGTTTTAGATTGGTTTAGGACTGACACTGAGATTTTGTCTCCCTTGGTGACCCCTCCTTGGCTAACAAGCAGCATAGTATCGAAATTCTGCATGAAAGATGCTGTATTAAGTAAGGTTGATTTAAAACAGAGAAAAGCAGCCGATCCTCGAGCATTTTTACTTGAAAATGTATCTTTCTTTCTTTTTCTTTTTTTTTTTACAGATTACTAGCTTCATTAACATCTATGTATATGTTCCCTTTTGTGAATTTCAAACATGCAAATGAAAACAGGAGAAATAAAAAGTTTACCTGCATCAACAAACGCTCTGCAAGTATTCTAAAGAAGTAACAAGACTGTGAAATGAAAAGAAATTGTAGAATATGTTTCCTTCAGCTTTTATCACATCCTCTCTTCACTGATAAACAAATTCATATTTAGTTTTTAGATCAAAAACAGCATGGTTAGTTATTTTAATTGATCCTTGGACACCTGTACTGGACTCTTAAATTATTTTTTATGCTGTTTTTTACAACTTCGTACTACTGTTGCTTTATTATTTTTACTATTCTACCTTGAACTTTTGTAACTTGCGCTCCATACATATAAAGTATGCAGGCTCAGGGACTGTGTTGTGCTGTATGAATGCTTGTGCTCTTGTATATAGTGTCATTGATGTTGTACCTTGATCCCAGAGACACGCTCTCTCATTCTGCCTTACACAGAGATGCACTGACTATGACCTGGCTTTGATTTTGGTTACATTTTAAAGGTTGTAAACACTGACAGGACAATGAATACTTTCACTGATAGAACTGCATGTCTCTGTGCTTGGCAGATACACACGGCTGGCCAGCTGTGACATCTGGGGCACCAAAGAGGTGGATTTCCTTGGATTAGATGACTTCTCTAGTCCCTACCAGGATGAGGAAGTGATTGGTCGAACCCCAACGCTGGCTCAGCTCAATAGCGAGGATTCGCAGCCTGTGTGTGAGGCCCTCTACCCCCCTACTGACCTGACCCTGCCTGCCCCTCAGCCTCAGCCGTCCCAGCTTCCCAGTCACAGTAAGAGACCTCTGGTCCCTGGCCAAGGATTTGGCCCCGGCTCCGCACGTCCCTCCCCAAGCT
The DNA here is from genome assembly GCF_006386435.1 of Epinephelus moara. NCBI lineage: Eukaryota > Metazoa > Chordata > Actinopteri > Perciformes > Serranidae > Epinephelus > Epinephelus moara. The sequence continues at coordinate 11,655,765 of NC_065508.1, read as the reverse complement.
CCACATCCTCTTCCCGTCCTTCCCGCAGCCTTCTCCCAGACTTTCCTGAAAGCTCCCAAAAAGCTACCAGACCTGTCCCCTCCAGCACTGAGACTATGGCCAAGACCCAGAACCTCATCAGTCTCACCCAGGACCATGGCCAAGCTCACACCAAGCACCAGGGGCGCGGAACCAAGATGGCAGCCCCAACTTCTCACGGCATTGACTTTGTGCAGAAGGCTAAAGTCCGTGTGAGTGCTGTGCCTAAAGCTCAGACTGATATGCCCTCCCAGACGGATTTTGAGAGGTCAGATGCACCTCTACCTCTTTCCCAGCCCCAAGACGAGAAGGCCTGCACCTCAGCGAGCGCCACCTTGGTGGGAATTCCAGTTGCTGCAGCCAGTGGCTCTGCCAGTCTGACGAGCTATGAGAGGAGGGCAGAGGGGGCAGGTAGGAGGGAGATACCTGTAGGCTGGTCCGCCACCATGCCTCAACTGGTCGAGGCGAGCCAGGCCCTGGAGAGTAGTACTTCTGGGCTGGTCAGCAGCGGAGATAGTGTGGCGGGAGCTAGCGGCGGTGGTGGCGTTCTGGTTGTCGAGGGGACGGAGAAGAGCAAGGAGGAGGAGCACAACTACTCTCTGTTCCTGACCCGCAGGCTGGCGGGCAGATCCCACTCCCAGCTGGAAGAGGACGAGGAGGAGGAGGACGAGGAAGAGGTGGAGGAGGAGGAAGGCGATGGGCTCGAGCTGGATGACGAAGACCATGATGAGGGTTTTGGCAGCGAGCATGAACTGTCTGAAAATGAGGAGGAGGAGGATGAGGAGGAGGACGAAGACTACGAAGCTGACAAGGACGACGACATGAGTGATGCCTTCTCCGAGCCAGGTAGCTGCTCATCGTCATGCATCTGGTTAATGTGTTCAACCAATCAGTGGCAATTTGTTACTTACTTATATCTTAAATTAATACCTTTCTGTCTTTATTTACCCTTAATTTTACGTCTCTGTCTTTCTTTTGCTCTTCTCTCCTCCCTGTTCTCCCATCTCGTTTCCTCCAGGCTGTGACATGGAGCTGATGGAGGACATTAAAGGCCTGACAGCAGGAGTCTCCAGCCGGAAGAGAAGCAGGCGTCGCTACTTCTGGGAGTACAGCGAGCAGCTCACCCCCTCCAAACAGGAGCGTATGCTGAAGCCGTCTGAGTGGGACAGACACACGCTGCCTAGCAACCTCTACCAGAAGAACGGGCCTCTCCATGGTATACATACACACACTCACATACAGATATATATATATGCACACAAGCTGGCACTGTAGGATATAAGCCTTGCTTTTAAACTTGCTCAGTCAACAGCTTAATGAGAATCTTCAAAGGAAAGACTTTCATATTATTGTATGTTTTACATTTCATTTCACCACCTTGATCGTGGCATAAAACATCATATATGTCTTTCAGTGGGGACTGCAGTGGAAGCACTCGGTCTTTTATAGCGACTGTGACTGGCTTTTCCACAACAGCAGCTGTGCACAGCATGCTGCAGTGATACTACAGTTTAACTGATCACATTGGAAATATTAAATAAATAAAAGGAGCATGTCTCATTTCTCACATAAACAACACAGTCCTGCAAATCATTTCTCTTGCATTCACGTCCGTATTTATTGTATCCCTTTGTTTGCATAGGTAGAGGATGACTCATGTTGCATTTTAATCATTTGGTCGCGGTTTTCAAAAAGAAAAAAGCACTTCAACAATTCAGTCATAACTAAGGCTTTGCGGTCCAACACACAGAGATAATGTTTTTATATTACTGAACTGTTGTAGATCCACCACAGGTGTCACCAACTGTGACTGAATGGAAGATGACAGTTAAAGATCTGTTTGCTGTTGACAGCAAGAAAATGTCTCAATGTGCTGAAAGATATTTATTAAACAGTGAAACAGTGAAAAGTAAACATTATGTGGAAAGATTCAAGTTGATTTTTCCTGCCTCAGTGCCTGAACAATGAAGAGAGTAAAAAAGAAAAGGTTTACTCGATAAACAATAAGTAACAAAATGGAAAAATGGGAATAGCAAATGTACCATGTGCCATCTTACATGCTTGTGTGCGCCATGCCTGCTGAAACACTGTGATAGTCTTCTCTAATGCCCCCTTTTCAATGTTTGTCATACAGGAAAGTATATGCTGAAGAAGTCTCGGCGCACAGACGTGGAGGACCTGACACCCAACCCACGCAAGCTGCTGCAGATCGGCACAGAGCTACGCAAACTGAACAAGGTGATCAGTGACTTGACCCCCGTCAGTGAGCTGCCGCTGACTGCACGACCGCGGTCACGCAAGGAGAAGAACAAGCTGGCATCCAGGTAAAACCTGCATGCATGTACAGTACGTACACACCAGAGTGGCACAGATCTTTATGTACAATCACACTGACCTCCACAGTTGATGCATTAAAAAAGTTTACCATTGAGAACATTTGTGTAGTTGAGAGTATAGTATAGTAGTCAAGATGCTGATTTGTGAGCAGTTTGATATGTTTCCCAGGGCCTACTGTTTGTTAAAAAGAAGTCCTCTTTCCTTTTCTGCCTTAGTAACTCCACTCATCTGTTTTTGTATTATAGAGCTTGTCGTTTAAAAAAGAAGGCCCAGTATGAAGCAAACAAGGTGAAGCTCTGGGGACTCAGCACAGAATACGGTACATTGCTTACGACACATTTTTAACACCAAGTTTATCAACTTGTGCATCCATTTTCTTCATGTCTCTGCCTCTGTTTCTGAGTGTGTAATATTTTTGTCACTGCATGTTTGTGTCCTCCTGTAGATCGGCTGCTGTTTGTTATCAATGCCATCAAGGAGGAGATAGTGGCCCGAGTGGAGGACTCCTCTCCGCGTCCGACCAACATGGCCGACACTCTGGAGCATCTCATCAAAGAGACACTCGGTGAGAGTTAAAGACGAGGCAACTGAGTCGTTTACAGACATAAGCAGACATATTGTAATTCGCAGAGTACCTTATGAGAGATTAATTACATACATTAAACATACCTGAAACTATATCAATATAAACAACTAGTATCAGTATGAAATTCAGACACTGGGTTTGAAGGTTGACAGCTCTATATTTGAAGAGTTAAATTAAAAAAAAAATAATACCATATATATCTATAGCTTAATAGTAGCCAGGAGAGGAGTGTCAATTCAAATATGTAACGTTTAGTGTTTCCCACAGAAATTAGAGTGTATGTGTGGCGGTAGCTGACAAGGGGGGGGCGACGGCAAACTTTTATTTATTTATTTTTTTTTTTCTTATAAATTTCTCGGATCATCCTATCATTCTGTGTCCCATCTCTAAATTCCGAGGTTTTTGTGGGTCTGTGAACACAGCACAGGCAGAGCTCTCTATGAGTTATTTTTTTCCTCAACAGCAGCATGCGATTTGCAGGGTGGATAATTGATCTGTCAATCTGTTCTGAGCTGATCAGATCAGATCGATGGATGAGAGGAGCAGCTGCTGTGAGTGAATACAAACTTTTAGACCAAGCAGAATGAAAGTTTTACTTCCAATGCGCCTGATGTTCTGCTGCTCCATCTCTGCTCCGAGTGTGCTCTGCACTCTGACAGTGTGATGCTATAAATAACCGAACGGTAGATATGTTCCATTAGCTCTCCTGATGAACAGTCCAGCTCCAAAAATAGGAAATCTATTTGTGGTAGCAGATGTTTTAATCATGGCAGGCTGCCACAAATAAGTGAATGTGTGGGAAACCATGTCGTTATAAAACTCTCACTCAGATACATTTGATTATGAAATATGGGTTAAATTTAGGTAACTAACATTCAGGTATAATATCATCCAAAATAAGATTCAAAATTATCGTAAAAGCAGATGACAAGAATTAATTTAGCTAGTATTCAGACAGCAAATCTCTGAATTACTACAGACTCAGAGGAGATAAACTTTGTCTTTGCATCATATGAACGTAGTCAGAAAATAATTCAGAGGCAGTTAATGCCTTTTACAAGGATATCGTTCCCGGTCTAAAAAGAAATCATCTCTGGTTAAAATGTTCTGCATGAAAATGTTTACATCAAGCTCAATGTGAACAGGGAGGTGATTTACAATAACAGATATCTTTTCTGTAGAAGCTGTACATAAGTATTAGACATAAGGAGGTTGCATAAACAGGTTTTAGAGTGCTTTCACACCTAACCTGCTTGGTTCAGTTAAAAGGAACTCAGGTCTGTTTGCCCAGTTTGTATGATTCATTTGGGCTGGTGTGACAGGTATCAATCAAACCCTCGTGCAAACCAAACAACTTAACCCATCCCACTTGAAGAGCAGAGTTTGTTGCGGATTATTTGTGTTGTGAAAGAAAATTAACCAATTCTGATAGTATATATGTGATTTTAGAATGATTTCACAAGCTAAACTACTAATAAATCCATTTGCTGATCATGAAATCTGTCCACAATCTTATATTTGATCTGTATAAAGGCCAAGTATAGCTTCTAACCTGTTTATACTAATGCACACGTGTAACCGTGGTAACATATATCAGAATGGGTACCTTCTATGACGAAAAAGCTGTTATAACGGCCATGATTGTCACTGACTCTGTGTACTTCGTCAACTCATTAAGTCCATTAAAAGGTGTGACAGTGATCTCACAGAATTAAGCCTGGAATCATTACCGCACAAGATGCCTTCTTTTCATCCTGTCTCTTTATTGGTCATTATTCATAACTTGCGATCGATTTGTAGGCTGATAAAGGTCTACTAATAATGCTTACAATCAGATATTTCTCTATGAGCTCTTTGTGACACCAAAAAACATGCATATAAACACTTTAAGAAGCATTTAAGTGCTGCAGAAACTGTCAGTCACCAGAATTTGACTTCTACATGTGGGTCCTGATGATGCAGGATGACAATCACCACAACTGTCCGATCTATGATTTACCTGTCACCAGTGTTACCTGTATCATTCTTTCTCCTGAACCAAACTAAAGGTGTGAAAGCACCCTTAATGTCTAAGATCTCCCTTTATGTGTTTCTGTGTGTGCAGTGGCATCACCTGTTGCTGGGCAGACTTCAGACTTCGTCAACAAGATCTTGGAGAACACAGGACGCGGCGATCCCACCGGCGGACTGGTCGGCCTGCGTGTCCCCACCTCCAAAATCTAGACAAACCGTGGTCCACTGAGAGAAGTGGACTAGATATTACCACCGTGCTGTCCCATTGTAACTATGCTCCCCTCTGCATGCCCCTCCAACCCAGAGTACATACACATTGTTAGTCACACAAACACACATACCACTCCCTGTGTGTATGTATGTGTGCTTGTTTTAGCCATGCACCTGTATGGCGTACACCCTAGCTTACTGTCTCTGCACGCTGTGCGCAGAGTCAGTGCGTCACTGTCTCCCAACCCATTGTGAGCGTCTGTTGGGAAAAGCGCCTCTTAAAGCAAGGGATGGTTAGGTGTATAGCTAATAGCACGTCCTAAATCCACTGGTGATTATTAGATGTGTTTAACATAGTGTTGTGTAGGGTCGGTTCAGACAGAGGTCTGCTTCCAGGGCTGACATGGAGACAGTCACACGAGTGTAACCACTGGAAAACTTTCACATAATTTGCTGAGGTTGTAATGACAGAGGAAGAATTGTTACACATCAGACACCATCAAAGGTTGGAAAAAGTTCCAGTTATCATTTCCTATAGGAGGCTTGCCTCACAGGGCAACAAACTAAACTCCAAGCTCTTACAATTGACCCACTCAGTAAAGTACTATAATAGCTTTGGTTGCCAAGACAGCTGCAGAGAAAAAAAAAAAGCAGCGTTCTCTGAGGCGTTATGGGGTGGCAGGAAATATTTTGTATTGAAGGCCTAAATATGTTCATGCCATCCCCTGTTTGCCAATCAGGTCTGCTGTTGTTAAAATGTAGGAGTTAGCAAAAAAAGCTCAAAACAAAAAAGCAGATAAAGTTAAAATTACACTTAAACGATTAAGCGTCAGACATCCTGCTGGGTGGAGGTTTGCGGCAGGCAGGAGGAAGCTTATCGGCTAATTTTGACTACGTTAACTTAAACAACATGAGGTAGCTGACCATGTGGAGAGGAAGTGCATGTCGTTTGGTGCTTTTCAGCCTTGTGCTGGTTATAACTGGACTGGGTGAAACAGGCTTTTTGCCAGAACGGGAGCAGACTGTGAGGACGATGATGATGGTGGTGATGAAGAAGAAGACATAGACAGTGATCCATCTCCTCTAGGAAACTGTACATAGAAGTGTCTCCCAGTGAAAAACGGCACCGGCTCCCCTTTTTGTACAGTAGAGAAGACCAGGCTAACAGTTTGGTGTGTTCATACTAGTGTTTGATCAGAGTTCTATTCATTGTGCCTTGTGTATGTATGTGTGTGTTTCTGTAAGTCTGAGTGAGTGTGTGAGAGGGACTGAACGAGAGAAGGTGATTGGTCAGAGCTCCCCGAGGTCCAGCCAAGGAGAGGACTACTTTACACTGAGGGAGTTTGTTAGTGCGAGGATGGAGACATTTGTGGGGTTCGCTGTGTATTTCAGTTGTCTAAAGATATTCTGAATGTACATAAAACAAGTGGAAGCTCTCGTTGCGTGATGCCACAGAGTCTGTGTATATAGGAGGGCTCTGCAATAGATTACTTTTGGTTTTTGGTACTCTTGTCTTTAGGGATCGGGGGAGGGTTAAGAGATATTTTCGTTTAGAGTTACAAAAAAAATATTTGCACACTATATTTTGATTGTTTTTTGTACCAAAGACACATGCAACGAAATGGCGACCAGCCAGTTAAAGTAAGGTTTTGCACAGCTTACCTGACGCCGTATTGAATGTAAGAAATGTGGGAGGGTCAGGGAACTTCATAGAACTGTGAAATTAGCTTGGGTCCAATTCTGTACAGAAAAGGAACATTCATGAATTTTTTTAAAATCTGAAAATCAACCCCGTCTGTGGGCTTCTCCAGTAGATGTGTTGCTTAGCAAGCACTTCATTCCTGAACTGATTCCTACCCCCCACATGCTAATTGTTTTAATGGCGCTTTCTAGGATAAAACCCAAGAGCGCAAGTAGATAAGCTATGTTACATTTTTGCTTGTTTGTCAAAATGTCACCAACAATAACCAAAATGTTTTGTTCCTGTTGTCACTTGTTTGATTTCTGTATGTAGAAGAGGTCTAGTCATCATCAACAGAATATTAACGGAATTGTGTTTTAAAGTACTGTATATAGACACATTAATGCTATATCTATCAATGGTGAAATGCCACTTTTCATGACAATTGATTCATTTTTAAGCATGACACATTTCTAAAAGCCTATCCTTGCATCGAGATGTTAGAGGGAAAAAACACAAAAACCAAAAAAAAAAAAAAGTTCTTGTTATATTTTTGTACTTTAGCTGCCTGCTAGCTTTCCTGTTGGTTTGGAAGTATTCATTGGGAGGAGAGAAGGAGATGTGGAGGAAAAGAGGAGACAGGTCTTAAAGAGCAGCCAGTCAATCTGATAGTTTGATATATGAATCGACACTTGACCTCTTCAGTCTCCTTTGCTGGCTGAGGGAAATACAGAGAAGCAGGACTGGATTTATTTAAAACATAATGCAGTGAAGCCATGGTCTAGTTTGAATGGTCTATAAAGAGAATGAGGACATGCTGTCTTTAGCGAGGACAGGAAAGCAAGGAACTCAGAGGACAACAGCGTGAAGATGTGAGGACAGTTTGCATAAGAAAGCCAAAGCCATTTGATTCTGGCCCAAACTGATTTGGATTCAGCGCTGCGCATTGTCATTCAGATTTCTACACGTATTCCCTCTGTTGACCATGAAGTTGGTTGAGTTTTGCATTTCCTGGGAGAGGCATTGTTCCTTTTGAGGTGGCATTGCTGGATTTTTATCTGCCTGGCCTTGCCTTTGGTCCTCAGCTCACACCCTTCCTGACCGCTAAGAATAACTTAATTTACCACAACTCAGAGTTACAGTATCCAGGCCACAAATTGGCAGCATGTCCAACCTTTAGAAATGCATGATGCCTGTATGCTTGCCTCCCTGCTGCCTCCCCGGAGGAAACGCCGCCATTCCCGGGAACTTAAAAATTCAACCAAACGCGTCTGATGAGGCTGAATTCAGGTTAGCTTGAAGTGAAGAAGGCGCTGCTTCACAGAATGAACTCTGATGTCTGACGATGGTGGTCTTTCTGTATCGTGTGATTGAATAACAGCTAGTGCTACATATATATATTTTTACTGATTTCTGTTCCGTCTAAAAAGGGAGAAATGGTGCTTTTTTCTGAAACTAGAATGATGAGTATCCATGATTCTTATTTGACTCCTTAGTCTAGTTGTAGCCTAATGACTTGCTCTCCCCTACCGTCCATAGCTATTTTCTTAGTAGTGATTCATTTTTGTAAATAGTCTATATAAGTTAATATGTATCTTCTAAATGTTAGATATATGTATAGAATACTCTATCTTATATGTTTGAAAACAAAAGCACTTTGTCCAAAAAAGGAAAAAAAAAAAAACACAAAAAAAAGAAAAAGAAAAGCATTTTTTTCTTCCATTTGCTGCTAAAAGGCCTGGTGTGAATGCTGCAAGTGTACTTGACGACTACTTGCTAGGATAGGTCTATTACCTGACTTGGCTAGGTCTATAAACTAGCAGGGATTAGGTGTAGGACCTGACGAGGGCTAGATCTACATGTTTCTGGAGCCATGTAATGATGCGAGGTGTCGTATGAGCGCGTATCATTGCTTGGCTTTTGGTGTTTTGACAGGATAGGTCTATTTCCTGGTCAGGAGCCGTGCGGATAGGGTGTTTGTGGTCTTAAAAAAAAGAGGGTTTTGATTCCAGGGCCCCTACGTTGATCCTGATGCTGACCCCCTTGGCGTCATGATTCATTTGCCTTCAGTAGAGGTTTCCTATGGAAAAACTGATTCTGCTTTGGCTTCCTCTTCAGGGTGATGTACAGTGTAGACACATTTCTCCAGAGAGCTATATTGTTATCATTTGTAAACTGATTTCTACTTGTGACTTAATGAGGAGGGGGTTTAGCCTAGGGCGGCCAGGAAGAGCCCATTTGAAAGACGTTGTTCCGGGCCGCCTTAGGGGAAGTTACTATATCACTGTACTGTATGGCAAGCCAGTTACAAATGGAGGCTCAATCCGGACACTTATTGCCTTTTTGAACTTTTCACTTACACACAAACAAAAATAATAACATGGCAGACATGTCAGTTGCCAAGGGGTGTGCCCGAGGTTGATGACATTGTTGCGCCAATATACAGTCAACAACAACAAAACCATTCAGCCTGATAGGCTCAAAACAACCTTGACTGAAGTAGCAGACGTGGTGAAATAAGTCTGAAAAACAGCTTCAAAAAATTTGAACTACTTGTGCTCAGTTGTATCTTTTGGGATAATATTTGAAGCATTTTTTCGGCTACAGTTTTGCCCAGGTCTGGCAGGGGGTCAACAGTGGTTAAAGGGCTGCTGGTTGGCCGACAGTAGAGCGGAGCGTTTGTGTTTTGTAGTCGATCACGAGGCTGATACAAGAAAGAGTCCTCACAGGTTTTTACATTTAACATGATAGGCGCAAGCTGTGCAACTTTACATTCAAACCAGGAGACTCTGTGGCATTTTAACAGTCAAGGAAATGAGTGAAAATCCACGCCAGTAAAACTATTCCTTATTCTTTTTATTTCTGATGACATAAATCCTATACAGTCAACTATTAAGCTAATAGAGTGTGTAACTTTGTGCTACTCTTGTCCAATAAAAGCTAAGTGGATCCATAAAGCTCTTCTTCAGCAAATCAGGGTAATATCGTTCTTCTATCTGACATATGTGATGACATATAAAATCAAAAGAAAATATATTTATGTATTCCAATTATTGTCGCCATTCTTTACTCTGTACAAAATATTTTGTGTGTGTGCGTGTGTGTGCGTGTTATGAAATATCAATGTCAATCAATATAGTGCAATGCTCTCTACACAAACTGAAAAAAAGGCCAACAGACTTGTCACAAGAATAATCAAAGTTTCTCCGCTTTCTCCAGATCGGTATTCTAACATACACAACCTGCAACATTTTCCTCTCACAAAGGATTTGACTCTGATTTCCTGCCGTGATCCAACTGGGGTTTGTCACTTGGTGCTGATTACTTTTCGTTATCCAACAAGTCATCCAAGAATTTAAATGGCATCTGTATTTAGATCCACTCACAAATAACATGTGATTATTGTTCCCAATAACTGTCATCAGACCGGACTTCCCCTCCCGATCATTTTCATTGATTCTAACTGTCCCTGTTGGACCAATCAGAGGAAGATTCACACTGATTCTTACTCTGAACAACAGAATGATGATTTCTGTATTACTGAGCTGTATGATCGCTGTTGTTAAGCATACCATTATTTGTTGTGTAAAAGTCAGACTCTGGGATTTAACACCACTGTACAAACTCACAGCAGAGCCATATCCCATCTGTTAGGTACAAAATATTGACCAGAACTGCGAAATTAATGCACATATTCTGGTGCATTAGGACGTTGTTTTGTTAATTTAAATAGCAAGTGGAATTTCCTTTAATTGTTAAAATATTGGTATAAATCCAACTTGTGTAATATTTGGTAACACTTTATTATTGTTTCTGAAATGTTGGAATATTTTCAAAGAAGTTTCATGGAAGGAGCTATTTATTTGGTTGTAGGGAAAATAATTGATTCACTTAAAGTGCAAAGCAGGAAGGCTTCAACATATATGGAAGACATTGTATGAGTGAATACTTAACTTGGCTTTAAAGCTGCCCTAAGCAATATTTATATATTTAAAAAAAATGATTTATTTACTTCATGTAAAGTGACAGGTTGTTGCCTGTAGTAATCAACCCACAGAGAACTGAATAGATTCTGCAGCTCTGCTCATCTCAATTGAGCATTTTAGCATCTTTCAGCTTTTTGTTTTGGTTTTCAGGCCTGAAACTTTACTGGTTTTCGCAGACAGACACAGTTAGCAATTAGCTGGTGAACAGAGCCTCATGCCCAATAACAGCAGCAGATTTAAAGCCAATTTGACATAGTGGCCAAAAGTGGAATTACCACTTCCGAGTTCATTACATTGACACTGTACGTTTCTGAAAACTACAAATACGTTACATTTGTACATTATTTTGTAACAGATACACTGAAACTTTATTTGTCACAACGTGGTGGGTGGTGAAGGTTTGGTTAGGTTAAGGCACAAAAACAACTTGGTTATGGTCAGGAAAAGATTTTTGTTTAGTGGCAAAAAAGCTGCTGGAAAAACAAGTCTGTAAAAAACACCCAGGATCAGTGCCACACACTGTTGGACATGCAGCAGGTGTTTGTTGGATTCAAACAGTCGTCCACCAACCCCTCAACATCCCAGTGACAAAGTCAGCTTAGATACTTCGTCATCGTAGAAACATTGATATGATTCGTATGAAATGTGAAAATATAACATACAGTTGTGGTTTACAGTAACGTACAATGCAAACATTTTCTTCTGGCGGTTTGGCTTTACCGTGGTGCCCTAAAAGACTTTATCGCAATGACTGACAAATTTTTTAACCAGAAGTCAAACTTTTTTGGTTTCATGCGCCACTGAGCAGTTTACGTGGGAATGGATGGGGCCCTGCTTCCAGTGCTGTATCCCGTTCTCTTTATACATCCATGGCATGGCCTCAGACCGTTCGCCATTTTCTACTTTCTCGCTTCAGCTTTGATTTGCTTGAAATGGATATGCCATCAGGTTACTCTTAGATTACCATGATAAAAGCACTGCTTAAGTGAATCAAATTCACTTAGGCACCCCAGGACACAGGGAAGCATTTAGCTGAGTTGGTAGATACCAAAAGCAGATCTTAAAGAGACTAAATATTGGACTTAAATTCACCACATGGCCAGAAACAGGACTCCAAATGAATGATGCTATTTGCTAACACGTTCACAACAACTTTGTAAGGGAAAAAACACGAAATAGCTGTTTCCAAGAAACTTCTCAGTATGTTATTATGAAATTACAGATCTTAAAGATGAATGTTGCCAAATATTCTTTCCTAAATAAATGGGGTTTGTCAAAGAAAAACTACAAATTACCTCACCTCCTGCTGGTTGTGATGTCAGATTTCAGAGTCTGGTTTTCCTTTCGGGGCATTTCAAATGTTTCCTGTCTTGTTTGGACCCATGTGGGCTGCCCTCGTTGCTTGTAAAAACACCTCATCTTCAGAGGCTGTATGCTTACGACCCTCCACATTTTTCCCTGTGTAAAGTAGATGCATACAGAAATGTACTCTGTGACATAAAGAAATGCTGTGGGAATGATGTTTCTGCATGCCGATTTCCCGCGTAGCACTGAGAGAATCAAGTGACGTCTGGAGTTCTTCGCAGATTGGGAAATAATTTGGCCAATCAACGGTCTCCATCATCACAAAGTTCACTCACTGCACTGTCAGTCGAATGATTTCATACTTGCTGCTATTGAATGAGCACAAAGAGACTTAAGTTTTTGATTTCGAGTGTCCATGACACAATTACCGTTTATTATTATCACACACCCCGTTTTTTGTTTTCAACACCTTTTTTCCTACGACAGTCAAAAGACCAACAGTGTTACTCACCATGCACTTGGTTTTTGAATATGATGCCTGCTGAACCAGGTGCCTTAATCAAATATATGAGAACACAAATCTGCACCTTTTGTCAGTCTGGAGGGGGTTTCCCTACAGAAACAAGGGGCTGGGTTTCCCAAAACCTAAACTTGAAGTACAAAAAGCAAATGAACCTCATTTTAAAACCTGAATCAAAACATTTTGTATCCGCCTTTAACAGCAGATGAGAGCTGTTTCACCCTGCAAAGGATTTCCCCATCGAAGTATTACTAGAGAAGAGCATAAATAAGAACTTATAAACTAAATTGCAGTTGTTTTGGGAAACCTGGTTCCGTTTTGAACTCTTTCTCTGCCCACTACGCCATGTTATTGTGTTTTCTGTATTGGCTGCTGCTGCTATCACCGCTGGTGTGTCCGTGTAGAGAAGAGCAAACTTCCACTGTGTCTAAGGCAGAGGGAGACTTGGGCCTGCTTTTTACCTAGTCAATTACAATGCATCCTTCTTCTTCTTCTTCTTCTTCTTCTTCTTCTGTGGTTTTGACATGGAGCACCGTGTTGCTGCCTCTAGAGACCTTTTTCGAGAAAAACAAAAGAAAAAAAGCATAAAACAGAACTTTCCGTTTCTTAACTTTGCTATTATGAAGTGCCAGACCCTCCTTGAAGTCAGTGTGTTGGCACTGAGTCGCAGGTTGCGAATGAAGCGACAAACTGAGCATGGAGGTAAACTGTGGTGCTAATCTGTCAGTGGCTGGGTGCTAACATGGCTGTGTTAAAAAGCTGTATTAGCCATATTATTCCTTCTGTTGATGACTCCGGTCAGTCTTGTGTTTCTGACTGCTGCACTGCTGTATGCTGACATAGCGAGGTATAACTCTGCTGCTGCTGCTTTGCTGATGAATGTAGACTAGTCTTCCTCAGCAGGATCATACAGACAGACGTGAGTGTCTGGCGGAGCTTTTTTCCTGTTGTGCTACTTCCTGTTAGACATTTTGTTTGGAACACAGAGGGAGACTCTTGTCGTCAGGATCCAGAAAAGATCATGAATGTTGTATCTTTATATGGCCGTTGTCCTGCTTGTATGTTTAAACCTTTTTTTATTAATTAATATTATGGTTTGATATTTATGCTCTGACTCTGTCAAATGTTTGCACATTTGAATTTTTATTCCCTAAATTATATTTTATTGCCTTTTTTCCCTGATCCAAGTGTTCATACCATTTCTTTGATATTTATTTGTTTTGTCCTGTAAATTAACATGTGAGGAGACAATTTGTTGAATCAAGACTTTTTACTAGCTTTTCCACAAAAGCAGGCTTCATTAGGAGTCACATGAGGTTCACAGACATGAATCAAAGTCACAATGAAAACGGAAACTATCTGGCAATTAGTAAGTAATAATTACAACATATGTTTTCTTGTATTTTTACGCAGAAATCTTATTACATGTGCTCATGATTTATCGTTAATATGACCTCATCATACGCTACAAATTTAATTTATAGAGGAGATGCAATTAATTAAGTAATGTTAAATTACATGGCAGAGAATGCGTCATCAGATTATTAAACAACTTAAACAACAATAGAAAGAAATTAGTGAAAGACATAAATCAGGATAAAAATTGATTTACAAAAAACTACATAGACAGATACATGAATGCAGCAATTATCGCACCTAACAGAGCAGCACTTTTAAATTTCGTTGTATTGTTCTCAATATAATGACAATAAAGGCACTTTGACTTTTTTTTACTTTTTTTTGACAGCAAGATGAATACTTAAAGGAGATCAAATTTACTAATTGTTGGCAGACGAGAAGGTTGTTCCCAGTCGTGTCTGTACAGTGAATATAAATCTACAGCAAGCATCTTAGCTTAGTTTAGATTAGCACAAGACTGGTTTGTGTAGACGCACTTTCACCGGAGTTTTAAATAAGCAAAACATTTTTTTTCTATAAACAAAACTTACAATATGTCATCAGAATAACTTGAAAAGTGAAATTACATAAAAATACCACACATTATGGCTTGTTTCTGTGTTCTTGTCTTCCTGTCCTTCGCTAACCTATTACTTTATACTTTCACTGCACTATGTTCTGCCCTAATATCACTTAAAGGAAACAAGAACTGCAGTTTCATTGTGACTTTGAGTAATAGTTGTCTGTGAAGCCCATGCAGCGTTTTGTCATTGGAGGTTTGAGGCGTGTAGCACCAAACAGAGTTATAATTTTCCGAAAATGTGATAAAGCCTGAAAATGAAACAAAATTTGCACTCAACTTCATCAAAAGTCTGATAGAACCCAGCAACGCAATAATGTCACCAGTAATGTCATAAAATGTCTGGATTGATATTGTAATAACATTTGTACTGATAATGTAATACCATAATACATTATTGGGAATTTAACTATAATTTTTCAAATCAGCCTTATTGTCTTGACGGCCCCTCTGGAGTTGCGGCATTTTTTTTCGCGCATGCCAAAACAATTAGCCTGTGCTCTCAGATATTTGAAAGCACCATTTGCAACACAAAGTGATGCTAATTTCGCCTTATTAGGAAGTCATTCACCACGTGTGTAAAAAGTACCCAGACATTATACTTAAGTCAAAGTAGTGGTTCTCAAACTTTTTTGTCAGGCCCCTCTTTGAAATTAGAAAAATCCATTCCCCATCATAATCCATGGGGATGCAAGAGAATTTAAGTCAGTTTCTACTTTTAAATCTGCTTAAGTACTAAGGTCAACTTTTTTTTTTTAAAATCTAATTTCAAATTTAAATTGAAACCCCTTTTGAATGGAGAGATTTCCACAAATCAGATGAGGCAAAGGAGTCACTCAGTCACTGTTGACTCGGAACATTTTGTGGAGATTGAATTGACTTCATAGCTCGCTTGTGTTATATTAGCCATCTTCTGCAGCTTTTGTCACCTGAAATCGACATCAAAGAACTAGTGATGACAAGGCTGACCATTGTGTCGCCTTACATCGCCTGTGTCTGTGCCAAAAAGTTGCACTTGAACACACCGCAAAGACTGCATCCAGTTGAGACTAGCACTTATGTTCTACGCCTGTGTGAAAGGAAATAACCTTTTATACCAGCAGGTGGCAGTAGTCTGTGTTCGTCATTCAAAAAAGGAAACTGATAAGACTGACAGGACATATTAAAGACATTAGTTAGCCAGTTAGTACATGAACAACACAACCCGATGTTGAAAGAACCAAATTCTGAGCTGAACTGCCGATTTTATTCACCGACAGGCTCCGCCATCTCTTTTTCCGATTTAAAATGCTGAATCAGCTGAAAAAAGCTGACGAAGGCCGTCTAATGCCAACTGTGCAGGACACACCGCTAAAACCAGGGCGGCATACACTCACTGACGACCCAACATTGACCAACGGCCGACTGTTGGTTTGCTGAAAAACAAAAAAGACCCACATTAAAGTAAAAATGTCATAATAATATCAGTCAGGATTTTTATTCAATTATTGGTCAAGTTATTACATTGTTGGATTTTATTACATTTTCAATGAGGTTAAGTGCAAATCTTACTACATTTTCAGGCGTTGCTACATTTTCAGGAAATTCTAATACTATTGGTGCCAAGGCAGTTAGGACTCATCGAGTCAGCAATGTTAACCTCTCCTTGACACAGCTCCTCTTTTGTCATGACTCTGGACCGAGGTCCGGGTGCTCCACAGCCTTGGAGCTCAGGTTAGGAGTCGGCTCGCCTGCTCTCTCTAACTTTGGTGGGGAAATTTGAACATTTGATTAGTTTTCTGGGAAAACTTCACCACTGCACCAGAGATGTTCCGCCCCCTTCTGGGTGCTTTTCTTTTTTCAGAAGGGCTTTGGTTCGCAGTTGTCTTGTCAGGGAGCTCCTGAGATTAGCCAGGGGCCACTAAAGGCTGGTGGGCAGAGACCCCTCACCTCCCCTGCAATGAATGATCGGGGGTAGGGAGTCATTTCCTCTTCTGCAGACTGATTTTATTAAAGCAAACAACCCACCCTCGATAATAAAAAAAACAAAAAACCCCTGTTTCCATATCTACACACGTCATCATCCAACACTGCAGTGATTTACATCTCCTTCCAGATTTGCCAAAATGCATGGCGCGAGAGACATTTAACAAACAGAAAATGTTTATAATGAAGCATAAGTTCTGTTTCTTTTATTTTTCAATTTTGATAATAAAGACAGACAGTAAGACGATTTCATAGGAAATCCATACAAGTCCAAACATGTAGAGGATGTGGGAAGTATCGGTCACCCTGAGCTCCACAGCTACATGCCATTGTTATGATGCTTCTGGTCTTGTATGGTAACTTATTTGACTAGATCAACAGCATGGGATCTTTCTGTAGTTAGTCCTGTGTGTGTTCCTCTCCCCAGTCTCAGTAGGAAGGCTGTACTTCATTGCTAAGTGCACTATAATAGATCTCTTGGTGATTATAATTTCATAAAGAAGCAAAACCTGCAGAAAGTGTATCCTGCTGAAACTAACTTGATCCTCTCTTTAGCAATGACGTCTATATTTGTAGTTCACATATATGCCTGTTCGAATACAATATCTTGACAGTTGTTATATTTATGTTGTGTAATAAATGTCGTGCTGGGTTTTTACTTTTGTTTTATCTAACGTTTTGTTTTTCCATTGTATTTTCTTTTCTTTGGAGGCACAGTGGGTGGCTTTATGCACAGGAATGGAAATTTAAAAGATGTTTTTTTTGTTTTGTTTGTTTGGTTTGTACTGTAACGACTCATTCTGGTTCAGAGCTTCTGACAGTTTTCGTCTCTGGCTGCTCGACATCCTGCGGACACCTGCCCCGAATCTCTGTTGTGTTATTGTGCCTCTCTCTTTTTCTTTTTCTTTCTTATTTTTTAAATCATTCTTTCTCTGTTGTATCAGCCGGGAGTTGGTACCACAGCTCTGCTTGTAACCACAATAGTCTGATTATGTTTATTGATTTTAATATCAAAATAATAAAACCATTAGCACCCCATCCTGACTCCTGTGGGTTTGATTGGTTAATGTAACTGTGTGCACAAGATCCAGTGTTCATACTGATTTATACAAATGTTTTAAAGGTCCAGTGTGTGGGATGTAGGGGGATGTATTTGCTGTAATGGAATATAATAAGTATGTTTTACCTTAGTGTATAATCACCTGAAAAATATTTTGGCTGTCAAGGTCACTGTGACCTAACTAAACATGTTGGCCATAACTCAGGAATTAATGTGCTAATTATGACAAAATTTTACACACGTCTGATAGAATGAGATGTTGAAGTGATGACATTTTACATCCAAA
Organism: Epinephelus moara; assembly: GCF_006386435.1. Taxonomy (NCBI): domain Eukaryota; kingdom Metazoa; phylum Chordata; class Actinopteri; order Perciformes; family Serranidae; genus Epinephelus; species Epinephelus moara. The sequence continues at coordinate 11,637,820 of NC_065508.1, read as the reverse complement.
GGGTCAAAGGTCAACTCCAATGTGACATTGTAATATTTGCAAAATGCCTTTTCTGGCCGCTATCTAACGCCATATCTCAGGAACAGAAGGGGAGACATTTGGTCACATGCTGAATTGGTGACACTGAGGGGGAAGATGTGTGTGAAGTGTCCATGTTTTAGAATTTCTATCTTGCAGTGACATCCATATGTGAAGCATATGTCTTCTGTCATGGCTACATATGAGTCTGGACAGACATGGATGCAAACTGTAACCAAAACTTGACTAGTTTGAGGTGGTAAGCCTAGTTTTAATGTCAAAGTGCTTTATTCATTGTTTTTACCATGAAAAATCACTGGATCCGTTTGTTTTGGAGAAGAATGGAGAAGAGGGAAACTATGCTGATAATTCGTCTCCGAGTAAAACTGTCTTGAATGTCTGGTTCTTAAATTATCGGAGAAAAAAGGAGCACACATTAGCAGGACCTAGGCCTCTCTGCAATGTGCCAAACAGCATTGGAAAAACACTGATGTGTAACATGAAAATGCTTCATTCAGTGGTTTTACCGGTTTTTATCATCTGGTGCGTTTGTTTTGGAGATGAAGGGACCTCTGCAGTTTATTCAGCTCCCAGTAAAAATCTCCTGAACAATGAACAGTGAAGGAATCCTAACCCGGGAGTTCAGGCTTGGCACATGAGAGAAGTTCCAGCTGGTCGCAATCTGCAGTCCTCAGCCCTAGATTCCACTAAATCCTACACACTGCTCCCTTGATTGAATTTTTACAGGGTAAATAACAGGTCTCACAGGTGCTTTCATCACCTTTGATATGTCCACTTTAATAAGATAATATATGTATAAAGGAGTGGGAAAAAACTACACAGATTACTTAATGTATATATACATTAAGTACTCTGTGTAGTTTTTTTGTTATAACACACACTACTGGAAATCTTAGTCCCCAGCATCAGCCTCTACTAAAGACATAACTCTTGAAAAAACAAACAAAAACAAACAAAAAAGTCACATTTTTTTATATATATAATTCTAAGGTGGTGCTACTCAAACAGAAGGAAATCTAATTTAGTATCATCTGGGATCTCGTAAGTAGTTACAGCACCAGGATGGTGTATATGGGATTGACTTTAAATAAACTTCAGTTGCTATCTTCATCATAATGAAAGAACTTGTCAACCAGTGCAACACTGTGGCTCAGTTATGCTTTTTGGACATTGTCCATGGTGCAGAGGAATAAGCTATATAAGACTTTAAGTCAGCATTTGTTAGCTAATTAATTCACCATTGGTCTCTTGGATATTATAGAATATCACCAGACTTAAAATCCTGCAGGACCACACAGCAAATACAGAATGGCTGCCGTGATAAATAACATCACTTGCCTTCGAGAGGGTGTAAAAACCAAAGCGCCAACTTCCAGGGCCAGAGGCTGAATCCAGTGCCTCAAGGTGCCATACCACTGATGGTTGTCTCTTTCCAAACTTATTCAAATAACTTCTTAGCTTTTTTATTTTTATTTACTTATCTTTTGGTCTTCTTTGGCTTGGATTTGGAAAAGAGGGTTTGGATCAGCAACTGAGCTCTGCAGCAAATATTAATTGACCACCAGATACAACATCACGTCAGATACTTGCACATTGATCTTAGATGTCATTTCTCTATTGATAAAACTCTTCGTATTAAACCACAAGAAAATAGTACAATTGAAATATATAAATAACAAAAATCATAAGCACAATCTAGCCTTGATCTTTCCAACACATCCTTCAAAGAGTACATTTGATGTAAAATCTTGAACAATACATCTTTGTCCTTTTTACTAAAACAGTATTTTTCTCTGGGCTGAAATTTGACTCAAGTGCAAACCAAAACATTGCTATGTTGAGCTTATTCATATATATAAAAAAAATCACGTCTACAAATTCTCCATTTTTGTACACACCCAAAACATATTTGTGCGATCACACCTGCATTGCTCTGTTGAGTGTTTTAAAAATGAGGGTCTGATTCAGCTGAATATTTGTGTAAATGTGGTCTAACCTGATGAGGTAAACTTAAATTTTATTTCAACATCACATATTCATTAATCATGCAACCATACATCAACAGAAAATGTTGTTTATTTTGTTTATTTGACAGGATTTTAATGGTGTGCAGTGTGACAGGAACAGTCTCAAATCTATTGCTTCGCCTTCAACAGAGCGCGCTGTCTTTTGAGCCTCCTGCTTGCCGTACAAAAACAAACATGGCGTCTTCTGCGGATGTACACGTCCGAATTTGTGGACAAGAAATCATAAAATATGACCTGGAAATTAAGGCTCTCGTTCAGGTAAGAACTGAAAACGTGTTATTTGTCCATTGATTTATGTTTTTTGCTCATGCTGGTATCGGTTTTGTTTCGGAGAAGGCATAAAACTAGCTAACACACGAATGAAGCTAACGTTAGCTAACACTTAATGAAAGCAGTTAAAAGAGACACAGTGGAAAGAGGAACGTGTTTATTATTGTTGTGACGATGTTTCATCGTATTTCCTTCAGTCTCTGCTGAAAGTTTTATTCGCTCTGTTTTATATATCTGACGTCTTCACGAAATAAGTAGCTGATGTAACAGCTGTTGATGAACTGACCTACATAGGACGGATCAATGAGGAGTTACATTAGTTATCAGTTGGAAACGGGTGTTTAAACCTGATCTGTTATTAAGCATCACACGAGACCTTTTGACCAAGTAGTGAATCTATGTTAGAAAAAATATGTAGTTTAAAATGCACGAATAAATTACGTTCTGTTAGTAAAGAGATTCTCCTTAGATGTAAATAATATTTTTAATCATATGTTTACATAAAAAGAAAGAACAATTAGTCTCATAATTGATTAGTTAATTGCCAGGCAATTACCGGGCAACGATTTTAATCAGTGATTAATTGTCATAAATCTTTTCTTTAAGCAAAAAATGGCAAAAATGTTCTAGTCCCAGCTTCTAAAATGGTAATGTTTGCTATCGTGCTCATTTTTGTTTTATAGTAAACAGAGTATGTTGTGTTTTTAATCACACAAAAAGTATGAAATTGTGATGAGCAGTTTTTATGTTATTCTTCTGTATCATTTTATAGACCAGAATATTAATTGCTTAACCAAGACAGTAGATAATTCTACAGCTAAATCAATAATGAAAATGATCATAATTTGCAGCAATAATATTTATAATAAAAGTTTAAAGTATTTGAAAATGTTTACCTGACATACTTTAGACTTTATATATTACAATATTGTGTGCATGATAATTGTGTATAAGTGATATGAACAAAATCAATAAATAAGAAGAAGTGTTTACTCATTTGTAAATTTCAGACTATAGTATTTGTTTTTTTAATTTTTACAGAAATAATGGCAAAAATGTTTGAGTTTATATAGAAAGTGTGACACTAAGACAATACTTCGGGTGTGTTATTGGTGTGTTTCCATATATGTATATATCAGTCACCACTTGACTATATTCATATAATGTTATAGTAAAAGGCACTTTACTGGTTTGATATTAATATTTAATTTATTTAATTATATTTCAACCCTGTAATCAATGTGTACTCAGCCAGTATGAGTCAAGTCAAGCTGTATTTTCTAAAAAATAAATTCCAAAATATTTGTTATTGTTGTGTTTCTGTGTTTTATTTCAGTGTTTTGCTCAGACAGACCCTGAGGTAGATCATATAACCATGGATACATACCATTTAATTGTGTTTGTGTTACTTGCAGGACATCAGGGATTGCCCCGGGCCTCAGTCAGCTCTCATGGAGCTCAACTCTCAGGTCAAAGAGAAGTTCAACCAGCTCAGACTCAGAATACAGGTCAGGCCTCACATCATAAGCATGCTGTGTCGGACCTGAAAGATTTCCTGCTCAAAATCCAAACTGTTTCACTCGATGTGGTCATGTGATGTGTTGTTGTCAGGATCTGGAGCAGATGGCCAGAGAGCAAGACAGAGAGATGGACAGACTGGCCATTCAGGCGGAAACAGAGAGCCAGAAAAAACAAATGCTGAGGTGTGTGAACGAACACGCAGACATGAAAACTGCAGCAGTCATCTTCATTTCTCTATTGAATCTTTGACTTTATTGAAGTTGTCAATCACACTAAATGCTAGTGTTCAGTCCAGTGTTTAAGTGAGTAAAGAGATCTGTATCTGGCTCTCAGTCAACACATCAAAATGAGCTGTCATGTTTGGCTGTAGTCCCTCTTCGGTGGTGCCTCTGTCTGCTCAAGTGGGTTTATTAGTAATATTTTAAATAGTAGCTTGTATTTTATTGTGTTCAATAAAATTTTCAATCTTGTGTTCTAGAGCTAATAAGACTTTGAGAGGCTGATGAATGCAAGTAGTACATTTGGGACTGATGGGGTTAAACAGCATGATCATTAAACAAACTGTCCAGATGAGAGGAAGAAATCATTAACAGTATTTACAGTTCTCAAAGTTGGTTTCTGTGTTTTTTTCCTGTGGATTCCAGTAACCAGACAGCGTGGAGGAAAGCTAACCTGGCGTGTAAACTAGCCATAGACAACACGGAGAAGGACGAGCTGCTGCTTAGAGGAGAAAACCAGAGCACCAGGCAGAGGTCAGTACAATTCTACTGAGAATCCACTGTGCTGCTAAAATGATGAGTCATACCTACAGTTTTTGGCAAACTTTAACTTTTAAGTTGACTGTAATCTGAGTCCAGTCAGGAGAGACTCTTGGCATTGTAAGTAGTTTGTCCTTGTTAAAAATTAAATTACAGCTGAACCATTACAGTAAATTATTTTATGATTCAAAATAATGCATAGCCAGCTGGTTATGAAGGTCACATGGTTCACCTGCAGCGAATCATTATCTGTTACAGAATCACCTCGAGTAATTTGCCAGCGGCTATAATGCTGTTCAGCATGACAACTTTTATTAAGAAGGAGAGGAAATATTTCCTCCTGCCTGAACATGGCTTTTGTATGTGATTGTAAAATATCATGTTGGTTTCTGGTAATTTGTGATGACTCATTCATTTTTTTATTCAACATCTCAAATTATTAAAAACAGATGAATCATGAATGAAAGCAAACATTTTAAGTTATGACTTTGCTCTGCTGGTAGAAACGGGATGCTTTGAGAAACCAAACCTTAGACTGTATACAAAGATGGACGGCGCATCTCCACTTTCCCCCCGTACAAAAATAAAGCCAAAATATCCCAGACACGGCTGCTGCCATTTTGCGCTGGTGACGTCATTTGGAGCCAGAGGCTGTGCAGAAGTGGCATCTGCCAGTCTCAAGTTCCCACCCATTCACCCATCCTACCAATCACGAGCAGTGCCGTTGACCACAAGCACATCATTTGGCACACACAGCTGTCAATCATGACATCAAAGCCCCATGTTGTTGTTCATGCACACATGAGCAATCATCAGCATGATAAAATCTGTCTAAAATAACAGAAACCATCTTTGTGAAAAATGTATTTGATGTGCAATTTGATTTTTTACTTTGGCCCATGTGCTATCCACTAACATTGAGGGGGCGGGATTTATGACCTACATTGCAGCCAGCCACCAGGGGGTGATTGAGGTGTTTTGGCTTTGCTGTCATGTTGTCCATGTTTATATACAATCTATGTTACAGACAAACAACAGATTTCGTGGACTCCAACAAACATCCACTTGTACAGTATAAAAAATAAAACATCATATTACTGCTACTCTGCTGGATTGTAGATTAAGCTGTTTCCCAGAACAGCAACAAAGCATCACCTGAGCTGCTCTGTGTGTGTTTTTGTCTCAGGAAGGTGACTAAAGAAAGTCTAGTGGAAACCAGCAGCAACATCACAGAGAGTCTGATGTCTATAAGCAGGATGATGGCTGAACAGGTGAAGCAGAGCGAGGACACCATCGGCACACTGGGTAAAAACAAAAAGACTACTTTGTCCATGTGCTTTTTTTTTGTACATTTGTATGTTGTAATGTACAAAAGGTAAATCAAATGAAATCAAAATCAAATCATGTTTTTCTCTGTAAAAACCCTTTTACATTTAAATCTCCTGTCAACATTTTTTAACTCATCTTGTAACTCTTTATACCTTTATTACACCTCCTTCTCCTCACACAGCCACCTCCTCCAGGACGGTGCAGGAAACCAACGAGGAGTTTAAAAGCATGACGGGAACCATCCACCTGGGAAGGAAACTGATCCTCAAGTACAACCGGCGGGAGCTGACAGACAAGCTGCTCATCTTCCTGGCTCTGGCGCTCTTCCTCGCCACCGTCCTTTACATCCTTAAGAAACGTCTCTTCCCCTTCATTTAGCTGGTTGGCTAAAGGACGCACCCAGGCTTCAGGAACAATGTTTTCCACGTATTTCACTCAGCAGATAGTTACCACAAGGACTTGTAGCAGGTATGGACTACTTGGAAGAGACTGGACTGCTGCACAGAGACACTGTCAAGGGAAACTTTCTTCTTGTTTGACACCCTAATTTTTAGCTTGAATAACATGCGGGTTTATAAAATGTGTATGAAGGGTAAACTGGCATTATGAAGTTTCATGCAACAACAGTGGTAAGTTTAAAGCCTTGATATGCTTCAAACAAACCTGTGCTGTTCAACCCCAGCTAAAGCCAAGTCTATATGCTTTTTGCTAATAGCCACACCCGATGCTGGGGTGGAAAGCCTGCTGTCAAACCCTCCACCTGGTTGCTATACACTGCCTTTTTTTCAAGTAGGTATAGCTGCGGCTGGAGCGGCCTCAGGAATCACCCATCACACCTACACGTTAGTCCACGATCAGCCCCCTTCACCCCTTGATCCAGAAGCAGAAGCTCAGTCGTGTAGGCTGAAAATGCGACTGCAGTTATACGTCCCCTTTTTTAGAAAAGCACCTTGAAGCATACTGAGGTCTTAATACTTCTTCTGGCATTCGGAACTAACCAGGGTTTAAAGCCATAGTATTTAATAACGCTCTCTTTGTTTACTTATTATCAAATTGATGTTTTGTTAAAGGAATACTTGACCCCCCAAATGATCATTTGTATATTAATTACTTACCCTGTGTTATGTTAATTTCAAGAAGAAAACTGTGCCAGACATGCATGCAGTGAATGAAGCTTTGCGGCACTTCCGTTTCTTCTGTGAACCCGGCGTAACACGGGGTGAATAATTGATATTCAGATAGTCACTGAGGAGTTTAAGTATTCCTTTAAGTGTGTATGTTTCAAAGATGCTGCTGTTACAGCTGTTAACGAGTTTACCTTGTGCCTTTCTTCCTTCCAACTGGACATCCAGAAAACTAATCTCTTAATCATCCTGTGAAAGGCGTGCACTCTGTCGATAGACTGTGTGTGAATGTTGATTAATGTTTGTTAGAATAAAATTGAATATTTCCAACATATTGAGGGATTTGTTGTTGTGATGCATTGTCACAGTTGCGCCAGCAGATGTCAGGATACCCAATATTTATCCCCATCAGAGATGCTGTACCATTAGTTTGTAACGGACTGACTAAATAACACACTTCTCTCTGTCCAGAGACATCATTGTAGTTTATTTAAATTCAATCAAAATACTTACAAATGTACTTTTAGATTCATTTAAATAAAAACTTACAAAACATAGCTTGAAACCTGGGGTCTGTATGAACTTGAATCGTTCAAGTAGAACATCTGAAATACACATTTATAACACGTCACAACCAAAGAGTGCTTCCCTCCCTGCAGACTGCTCCCTGACTGTCTACAAGATAACATTTGATAGCGTGTCAGCTATATGGTGCATAATATCACAATCCTCATAAATACAAAAACAGATTTAAATAGGTAGTATATTGACTCTGAGCCATCAGCTGCACTTGAGCTATTCCCTGTAGTGTTTACTTGTGTGTGTCCATGCCCTTTGCTGAAGGATACAGCCACTGTGGTTTACAGTGATGTTGAAGTGAGGTAGATAATTGGTTTTCATCCTTGTACAATGTCAAATGTAAAGAAAAATATTAATATAACACAAATACCCAACAGATTAAACAGGTTATGTTGCATTGCTTTCACCAGCAATACAATTCATTCTACTCCTAATACAACAGTAATAAGTGCATGATCTTTGTATCTTTGTGTACCCTGTCTGCACCCCTGTGTAACTGGCCGGTCTTTCTATGAAGCTGTAACATTGGATTTCTCGGACAGACCAGATTCAGTCGTGTTGTCAATCTGACTGAGCCTGCTCCTGTCCTCTGGTTCGGCTGCTGTGGTTGGCTGCTGCAGGGTTTCTTGAGCGGAAACAGGCCAGGGCACGGTGGGTGGTGTGGCTGTGGTTTGCTGTGGAAGGTCCGTTAGGCTGAGAGTGCAGGTGCTACCGAAGCTGCTGCACAGCGGCCCCCAATGTTGCTCGCACTGCCTGCGCAGCCGCCGACTGACCCACAACCTGACCTCGTCTCCACACTTCAACAGGAAGTTCATCAGCTCCACGTACGGTCTGGTAGGACATGCACACAAAAGAAAGAATGACCTGCTGTTAAACACAGACTTGTGGTATATTCAAGAAAATAAGATAGCAAATATTTTGAAAAGCACAGGTGTTACCAGCGTGTGCAATACCAGGACCCTGAAACTGAAGAGCTGAATGAAATTTTAGCCATCATAATTTTTTGTTTTTATTATTCACACCCTTTTCACATCCTTACTGTGATATATCAAAATCCCTTACGTGAAAAAGGCCAGTGGGCTCACAAGCACGAATCAGCAACAGCTCCTGGTGAGGAATGCCATTTATTTCGTGTTTCACTTTTAAATATTTATCTGTGAAATGCAAAAATGTAGTATAACATGAACCAAAGTAGAGCAGATTCATAAAGTCAGTGGACTAAACCTGTAATGCCCTTAAAACAGCATTAGCCTATCTGTGTGAAGTTGCTAACACTAGCTAATGTTAGCCACCAGAAGCCATATGTAAGCCTGTAGCAGGAAAAACCCCTGTGTGTATTAAATTGATTAATGAGGCATTTTATTGTTTATTAATTCAAGTTTTCATTTGTGAGAAGAAGATTGTGATCTACCTTCTTTCAAAAGTTGCATACTCTTCCTTTAAAGTAGTAGTATTATTTGTTTCTGTGTGTGTGTGTGTGTGTGTGTGTGTGTGTGTCTCACCCTGAGGGAAACATCAGGTGGAACTGGACCAGGCTGCCCATGGTATCAATGTGGTCTCGTAGAGCCAGGCAGAGCTGGTGTTTGGAGTAGCACTCTCTCTGCAGCGAGAACACCATCTCCTTTACCGCTGAGCACCTGCGGCTCACACAGCTGAAGCGCTGCCGCAGTCCCAGTGCCATGCACCGCAATGCATCCTTCACAAAAGACTTGCCCTGGGAGGAGGAGGAGGAAGAGGAAAGCAACAGGATAAATCAGTGGGACATTGCTGATGGTTCTGTTAGAAAAGCTGCTGTACTGAGCGATCGCAACATCAAATCTGGCCTGGGATGTTGGTCAACCCCCCTGTTTCTTTGACTTCCTGTGTAAAATTACATACCTAGACTTTATTTTCAGTGTATATCCAATCTACAAGAATATGACATTTTGTGTGTGGTTACTATCTCAAGTGAATAAAGAAACACCATTGTCACAATAAGCAGACATCTGTAAACCAAACTGGAAAAAAAAGTGACTATGCATGTCAAAGACTGGGCCATATATGTCTTTTTACAGAGTCAAAGTATGTGAAAATGTGTCCAATTGCATGATGATAACTTAAGTTGTAGGCAAGTGCGATATTTTCTTACAGAGAGTCACCATAGCCATTAACAACCTAAAACAATATCAAAAAGAAGTCATAGTATATTCTGTCATATAAAATTTGATATAAAAAGAAATATTACAGTATGCCATAAAAAAGTTCACATTAAGGGCGCTAGTTTCCCGGCGCAGCGCAGGGTAGCGAACCCCGCGCAGAGCTAGATTCAAGCAGCGCAACCCGAGGCGCACTCAGTTTGGTAGTTTGGCAGACCGAGATGTGCTGAGATGGGTGTGGCGGTGCAACAGGGGGAGGTCGACAGAGACCTCCCCCTGTTGCATGAGGTCCAAAATATGATAAAAAAAAAGTCATAGTATGAGACCTCATACTATGACTTTTTGATCATATTTTGGACGACATACTATAATATGACTTTTTGATCATATTTTGGACGTCATACTATACTATGACTTTTTGATCATAATTTGGACGTCATACTATACTATGACTTTTTGA